>NC_134397.1:127923229-128245412 GCF_050003625.1 Haematobia irritans
TTTGAGGGTGGTCACGGATTAAAGTCCTTTTCGCTCTAGGACGCATATTTAAGGAGATATGGGCAAAAGAAGTTTTTCATATAAAAATTTTAATTTTTTTAGGTTTTGGGTGGATTTTTCAATTTTTTGAGGCTGGTCACGAATTAAAGTCCTTTTCGCTCTAGGACGCATATTTAAGGAGAAATGGGCAAAAGAAGTTTTTCATATAAAAATTTTAATTTTTTTTAGGTTTTGGGTGAATTTTTCAATTTTTTGAGGGTGGTCACGAATTAAAGTCCTTTTCGCTCTAGGACGCATATTTAAGGAGATATGGGCAAAAGAAGTTTTTCATATAAAAATTTAATTTTTTTTAGGTTTTGGGTGAATTTTTCAATTTTTTGGGGGTGGTCACGAATTAAAGTCCTTTTCGCTCTAGGACGCACATTTAAGGAGATATGGGCAAAAGAAGTTTTTCATATAAAAATTTCAATTTTTTTTAAGTTTTCGGTGGATTTTTCAATTTTTTGAGGGTGGTCACGAATTAAAGTCCTTTTCGCTCTAGGACGCATATTTAAGGAGATATGGGCAAAAGAAGTTTTTCATATAAAAATTTCAATTTTTTTAGGTTTTGGGTGGATTTTTAAATTTTTTGGGGGTGGTCACGAATTAAAGTCCTTTTCGCTCTAGGACGCATATTTAAGGAGATATGGACAAAAGAAGTTTTTCATATAAAAATTTAATTTTTTTTAGGTTTTGGGTGGATTTTTCAATTTTTTGAGGGTGGTCACAAATTAAAGTCCTTTTCGCTCTAGGACGCATATTTAAGGAGATATGGGAAAAAGAAGTTTTTCATATAAAAATTTCAATTTTTTTAGGTTTTGGGTGGATTTTTCAATTTTTTGGGGGTGGTCACGAATTAAAGTCCTTTTTGCTCTAGGACGCATATTTAAGGAGATATGGGCAAAAAAAGTTTTTCATATAAAAATTTCAATTTTTTTAGGTTTTGGGTGGATTTTTCAATTTTTTGAGGGTGGTCCCGAATTAAAGTCCTTTTCGCTCTAGGACGCATATTTAAGGAGATATGGGCAAAAGAAGTTTTTCATATAAAAATTTAATTTTTTTTAGGTTTTGGGTGGATTTTTCAATTTTTTGAGGGTGGTCACGAATTAAAGTCCTTTTCGCTCTAGGACGAATATTTAAGGAGATATGGGCAAAAGAAGTTTTTCATATAAAAATTTTAATTTTTTTAGGTTTTGGGTGGATTTTTCAATTTTTTGAGGGTGGTCACGGATTAAAGTCCTTTTCGCTCTAGGACGCATATTTAAGGAGATATGGGCAAAAGAAGTTTTTCATATAAAAATTTTAATTTTTTTAGGTTTTGGGTGGATTTTTCAATTTTTTGAGGCTGGTCACGAATTAAAGTCCTTTTCGCTCTAGGACGCATATTTAAGGAGATATGGGCAAAAGAAGTTTTTCATATAAAAATTTTAATTTTTTTTAGGTTTTGGGTGAATTTTTCAATTTTTTGAGGGTGGTCACGAATTAAAGTCCTTTTCGCTCTAGGACGCATATTTAAGGAGATATGGGCAAAAGAAGTTTTTCATATAAAAATTTCAATTTTTTTAGGTTTTGGGTGGATTTTTCAATTTTTTGAGGGTGGTCACAAATTAAAGTCCTTTACGCTCTAGGACGCATATTTAAGGAGATATGGGCAAAAGAAGTTTTTCATATAAAAATTTAATTTTTTTTAGGTTTTGGGTGGATTTTTCAATTTTTTGGGGGTGGTCACGAATTAAAGTCCTTTTCGCTCTAGGACGCATATTTAAGGAGATATGGGCAAAAGAAGTTTTTCATATAAAAATTTCAATTTTTTAGGTTTTGGGTGGATTTTTCAATTTTTTGGGGGTGGTCACGAATTAAAGTCCTTTTTGCTCTAGGACGCATATTTAAGGAGATATGGGCAAAAGAAGTTTTTCATATAAAAATTTCAATTTTTTTAGGTTTTGGGTGGATTTTTCAATTTTTGGGGGTGGTCACGAATTAAAGTCCTTTTCGCTCTAGGACGCATATTTAAGAAGATATGGGCAAAAGACGTTTTTCATATAAAAATTTCAATTTTTTTAGGTTTTGGGTGGATTTTTCAATTTTTTGAGGGTGGTCACGAATTAAAGTCCTTTTCGCTCTAGGACGCATATTTAAGGAGATATGGGCAAAAGAAGTTTTTCATATAAAAATTTTATTTTTTTTTAGGTTTTGGGTGGATTTTTCAATTTTTTGAGGGTGGTCACGAATTAAAGTCCTTTTCGCTCTAGGACGCATATTTAAGGAGATATGGGCAAAAGAAGTTTTTCATATAAAAATTTTAATTTTTTTAGGTTTTGGGTGGATTTTTCAATTTTTTGAGGGTGGTCACGGATTAAAGTCCTTTTCGCTCTAGGACGCATATTTAAGGAGATATTGGCAAAAGAAGTTTTTCATATAAAAATTTTATATGAAATTAAACTCCTTTTCGCTCTAGGACGCATATTTAAGGAGATATGGGCAAAAGAAGTTTTTCATATAAAAATTTTAATTTTTTTAGGTTTTGGGTGAATTTTTCAATTTTTTGAGGGTGGTCACGAATTAAAGTGCTTTTCGCTCTAGGACGCATATTTAAGGAGATATGGGCAAAAGAAGTTTTTCATATAAAAATTTAATTTTTTTTAGGTTTTGGGTGGATTTTTCAATTTTTTGGGGGTGGTCACGAATTAAAGTCCTTTTCGCTCTAGGACGCACATTTAAGGAGATATGGGCAAAAGAAGTTTTTCATATAAAAATTTCAATTTTTTTTAGGTTTTCGGTGGATTTTTAAATTTTTTGAGGGTGGTCACGGATTAAAGTCCTTTTCGCTCTAGGACGCATATTTAAGGAGATATGGGCAAAAGAAGTTTTTCATATAAAAATTTTAATTTTTTTAGGTTTTGGGTGGATTTTTCAATTTTTTGAGGGTGGTCACGGATTAAAGTCCTTTTCGCTCTAGGACGCATATTTAAGGAGATATGGGCAAAAGAAGTTTTTCATATAAAAATTTTAATTTTTTTAGGTTTTGGGTGGATTTTTCAATTTTTTGAGGCTGGTCACGAATTAAAGTCCTTTTCGCTCTAGGACGCATATTTAAGGAGATATGGGCAAAAGAAGTTTTTCATATAAAAATTTTAATTTTTTTTAGGTTTTGGGTGAATTTTTCAATTTTTTGAGGGTGGTCACGAATTAAAGTCCTTTTCGCTCTAGGACGCATATTTAAGGAGATATGGGCAAAAGAAGTTTTTCATATAAAAATTTAATTTTTTTTAGGTTTTGGGTGAATTTTTCAATTTTTTGGGGGTGGTCACGAATTAAAGTCCTTTTCGCTCTAGGACGCACATTTAAGGAGATATGGGCAAAAGAAGTTTTTCATATAAAAATTTCAATTTTTTTTAGGTTTTCGGTGGATTTGTCAATTTTTTGAGGGTGGTCACGAATTAAAGTCCTTTTCGCTCTAGGACGCATATTTAAGGAGATATGGGCAAAAGAAGTTTTTCATATAAAAATTTCAATTTTTTTAGGTTTTGGGTGGATTTTTAAATTTTTTGGGGTTGGTCACGAATTAAAGTCCTTTTCGCTCTAGGACGCATATTTAAGGAGATATGGGCAAAAGAAGTTTTTCATATAAAAATTTAAATTTTTTTAGGTTTTGGGTGGATTTTTCAATTTTTTGAGGGTGGTCACAAATTAAAGTCCTTTTCGCTCTAGGACGCATATTTAAGGAGATATGGGAAAAAGAAGTTTTTCATATAAAAATTTCAATTTTTTAGGTTTTGGGTGGATTTTTCAATTTTTTGGGGGTGGTCACGAATTAAAGTCCTTTTTGCTCTAGGACGCATATTTAAGGAGATATGGGCAAAAGAAGTTTTTCATATAAAAATTTCAATTTTTTTAGGTTTTGGGTGGATTTTTCAATTTTTTGAGGGTGGTCACGAATTAAAGTCCTTTTCGCTCTAGGACGCATATTTAAGGAGATATGGGCAAAAGAAGTTTTTCATATAAAAATTTAATTTTTTTTTAGGTTTTGGGTGGATTTTTCAATTTTTTGAGGGTGGTCACGAATTAAAGTCCTTTTCGCTCTAGGACGAATATTTAAGGAGATATGGGCAAAAGAAGTTTTTCATATAAAAATTTTAATTTTTTTAGGTTTTGGGTGGATTTTTCAATTTTTTGAAGGTGGTCACGGATTAAAATCCTTTTCGCTCTAGGACGCATATTTAAGGAGATATGGGCAAAAGAAGTTTTTCATATAAAAATTTTAATTTTTTTAGGTTTTGGGTGGATTTTTCAATTTTTTGAGGCTGGTCACGAATTAAAGTCCTTTTCGCTCTAGGACGCATATTTAAGGAGATATGGGCAAAATAAGTTTTTCATATAAAAATTTTAATTTTTTTTAGGTTTTGGGTGAATTTTTCAATTTTTTGAGGGTGGTCACGAATTAAAGTCCTTTTCGCTCTAGGACGCATATTTAAGGAGATATGGGCAAAAGAAGTTTTTCATATAAAAATTTCAATTTTTTTAGGTTTTGGGTGGATTTTTCAATTTTTTGAGGGTGGTCACGAATTAAAGTCCTTTACGCTCTAGGACGCATATTTAAGGAGATATGGGCAAAAGAAGTTTTTCATATAAAAATTTAATTTTTTTTAGGTTTTGGGTGGATTTTTCAATTTTTTGGGGGTGGTCACGAATTAAAGTCCTTTTCGCTCTAGGACGCATATTTAAGGAGATATGGGCAAAAGAAGTTTTTCATATAAAAATTTCAATTTTTTAGGTTTTGGGTGGATTTTTCAATTTTTTGGGGGTGGTCACGAATTAAAGTCCTTTTTGCTCTAGGACGCATATTTAAGGAGATATGGGCAAAAGAAGTTTTTCATATAAAAATTTCAATTTTTTTAGGTTTTGGGAGGATTTTTCAATTTTTGGGGGTGGTCACGAATTAAAGTCCTTTTCGCTCTAGGACGCATATTTAAGAAGATATGGGCAAAAGAAGTTTTTCATATAAAAATTTCAATTTTTTTAGGTTTTGGGTGGATTTTTCAATTTTTTGAGGGTGGTCACGAATTAAAGTCCTTTTCGCTCTAGGACGCATATTTAAGGAGATATGGGCAAAAGAAGTTTTTCATATAAAAATTTTATTTTTTTTTAGGTTTTGGGTGGATTTTTCAATTTTTTGAGGGTGGTCACGAATTAAAGTCCTTTTCGCTCTAGGACGCATATTTAAGGAGATATGGGCAAAAGAAGTTTTTCATATAAAAATTTTAATTTTTTTAGGTTTTGGGTGGATTTTTCAATTTTTTGAGGGTGGTCACGGATTAAAGTCCTTTTCGCTCTAGGACGCATATTTAAGGAGATATTGGCAAAAGAAGTTTTTCATATAAAAATTTTAATTTTTTTAGGTTTTGGGTGGATTTTTCAATTTTTTGAGGCTGGTCACGAATTAAACTCCTTTTCGCTCTAGGACGCATATTTAAGGAGATATGGGCAAAAGAAGTTTTTCATATAAAAATTTTAATTTTTTTTAGGTTTTGGGTGAATTTTTCAATTTTTTGAGGGTGGTCGCGAATTAAAGTCCTTTTCGCTCTAGGACGCATATTTAAGGAGATATGGGCAAAAGAAGTTTTTCATATAAAAATTTCAATTTTTTTTTAGGTTTTCGGTGGATTTTTCAATTTTTTGAGGGTGGTCACGGATTAAAGTCCTTTTCGCTCTAGGACGCACATTTAAGGAGATATGGGCAAAAGAAGTTTTTCATATAAAAATTTTAATTTTTTTAGGTTTTGGGTGGATTTTTCAATTTTTTGAGGGTGGTCACGAATTAAAGTCCTTTTCGCTCTAGGACGCATATTTAAGGAGATATGGGCAAAAGAAGTTTTTCATATAAAAATTTTAATTTTTTTAGGTTTTGGGTGGATTTTTCAATTTTTTGAGGGTGGTCACGGATTAAGGTCCTTTTCGCTCTAGGACGCATATTTAAGGAGATATGGGCAAAAGAAGTTTTTCATATAAAAATTTTAATTTTTTTAGGTTTTGGGTGGATTTTTCAATTTTTTTGAGGCTGGTCACGAATTAAAGTCCTTTTCGCTCTAGGACGCATATTTAAGGAGATATGGGCAAAAGAAGTTTTTCATATAAAAATTTTAATTTTTTTTAGGTCTTGGGTGAATTTTTCAATTTTTTGAGGGTGGTCACGAATTAAAGTCCTTTTCGCTCTAGGACGCATATTTAAGGAGATATGGGCAAAAGAAGTTTTTCATATAAAAATTTAATTTTTTTTAGGTTTTGGGTGAATTTTTCAATTTTTTGGGGGTGGTCACGAATTAAAGTCCTTTTCGCTCTAGGACGCACATTTAAGGAGATATGGGCAAAAGAAGTTTTTCATATAAAAATTTCAATTTTTTTTAGGTTTTCGGTGGATTTTTCAATTTTTTGAGGGTGGTCACGAATTAAAGTCCTTTTCGCTCTAGGACGCATATTTAAGGAGATATGGGCAAAAGAAGTTTTTCATATAAAAATTTCAATTTTTTTAGGTTTTGGGTGGATTTTTAAATTTTTTGGGGGTGGTCACGAATTAAAGTCCTTTTCGCTCTAGGACGCATATTTAAGGAGATATGGGCAAAAGAAGTTTTTCATATAAAAATTTAAATTTTTTTAGGTTTTGGGTCGATTTTTCAATTTTTTGAGGGTGGTCACAAATTAAAGTCCTTTTCGCTCTAGGACGCATATTTAAGGAGATATGGGAAAAAGAAGTTTTTCATATAAAAATTTCAATTTTTTAGGTTTTGGGTGGATTTTTCAATTTTTTGGGGGTGGTCACGAATTAAAGTCCTTTTTGCTCTAGGACGCATATTTAAGGAGATATGGGCAAAAGAAGTTTTTCATATAAAAATTTCAATTTTTTTAGGTTTTGGGTGGATTTTTCAATTTTTTGAGGGTGGTCACGAATTAAAGTCCTTTTCGCTCTAGGACGCATATTTAAGGAGATATGGGCAAAAGAAGTTTTTCATATAAAAATTTATTTTTTTTTTAGGTTTTGGGTGGATTTTTCAATTTTTTGAGGGTGGTCACGAATTAAAGTCCTTTTCGCTCTAGGACGAATATTTAAGGAGATATGGGCAAAAGAAGTTTTTCATATAAAAATTTCAATTTTTTTTAGGTTTTCGGTGGATTTTTAAATTTTTTGAGGGTGGTCACGGATTAAAGTCCTTTTCGCTCTAGGACGCATATTTAAGGAGATATGGGCAAAAGAAGTTTTTCATATAAAAATTTTAATTTTTTTAGGTTTTGGGTGGATTTTTCAATTTTTTGAGGGTGGTCACGAATTAAAGTGCTTTTCGCTCTAGGACGCATATTTAAGGAGATATGGGCAAAAGAAGTTTTTCATATAAAAATTTCAATTTTTTTTAGGTTTTCGGTGGATTTTTAAATTTTTTGAGGGTGGTCACGGATTAAAGTCCTTTTCGCTCTAGGACGCATATTTAAGGAGATATGGGCAAAAGAAGTTTTTCATATAAAAATTTCAATTTTTTAGGTTTTGGGTGGATTTTTCAATTTTTTGGGGGTGGTCACGAATTAAAGTCCTTTTTGCTCTAGGACGCATATTTAAGGAGATATGGGCAAAAGAAGTTTTTCATATAAAAATTTCAATTTTTTTAGGTTTTGGGTGGATTTTTCAATTTTTGGGGGTGGTCACGAATTAAAGTCCTTTTCGCTCTAGGACGCATATTTAAGGAGATATGGGCAAAAGAAGTTTTTCATATAAAAATTTATTTTTTTTTTAGGTTTTGGGTGGATTTTTCAATTTTTTGAGGGTGGTCACGAATTAAAGTCCTTTTCGCTCTAGGACGCATATTTAAGGAGATATGGGCAAAAGAAGTTTTTCATATAAAAATTTTAATTTTTTTAGGTTTTGGGTGAATTTTTCAATTTTTTGAGGGTGGTCACGAATTAAAGTGCTTTTCGCTCTAGGACGCATATTTAAGGAGATATGGGCAAAAGAAGTTTTTCATATAAAAATTTAATTTTTTTTAGGTTTTGGGTGGATTTTTCAATTTTTTGGGGGTGGTCACGAATTAAAGTCCTTTTCGCTCTAGGACGCACATTTAAGGAGATATGGGCAAAAGAAGTTTTTCATATAAAAATTTCAATTTTTTTTAGGTTTTCGGTGGATTTTTAAATTTTTTGAGGGTGGTCACGGATTAAAGTCCTTTTCGCTCTAGGACGCATATTTAAGGAGATATGGGCAAAAGAAGTTTTTCATATAAAAATTTTAATTTTTTTAGGTTTTGGGTGGATTTTTCAATTTTTTGAGGGTGGTCACGGATTAAAGTCCTTTTCGCTCTAGGACGCATATTTAAGGAGATATGGGCAAAAGAAGTTTTTCATATAAAAATTTTAATTTTTTTAGGTTTTGGGTGGATTTTTCAATTTTTTGAGGCTGGTCACGAATTAAAGTCCTTTTCGCTCTAGGACGCATATTTAAGGAGATATGGGCAAAAGAAGTTTTTCATATAAAAATTTTAATTTTTTTTAGGTTTTGGGTGAATTTTTCAATTTTTTGAGGGTGGTCACGAATTAAAGTCCTTTTCGCTCTAGGACGCATATTTAAGGAGATATGGGCAAAAGAAGTTTTTCATATAAAAATTTAATTTTTTTTAGGTTTTGGGTGAATTTTTCAATTTTTTGGGGGTGGTCACGAATTAAAGTCCTTTTCGCTCTAGGACGCACATTTAAGGAGATATGGGCAAAAGAAGTTTTTCATATAAAAATTTCAATTTTTTTTAGGTTTTCGGTGGATTTGTCAATTTTTTGAGGGTGGTCACGAATTAAAGTCCTTTTCGCTCTAGGACGCATATTTAAGGAGATATGGGCAAAAGAAGTTTTTCATATAAAAATTTCAATTTTTTTAGGTTTTGGGTGGATTTTTAAATTTTTTGGGGGTGGTCACGAATTAAAGTCCTTTTCGCTCTAGGACGCATATTTAAGGAGATATGGGCAAAAGAAGTTTTTCATATAAAAATTTAAATTTTTTTAGGTTTTGGGTGGATTTTTCAATTTTTTGAGGGTGGTCACAAATTAAAGTCCTTTTCGCTCTAGGACGCATATTTAAGGAGATATGGGAAAAAGAAGTTTTTCATATAAAAATTTCAATTTTTTAGGTTTTGGGTGGATTTTTCAATTTTTTGGGGGTGGTCACGAATTAAAGTCCTTTTTGCTCTAGGACGCATATTTAAGGAGATATGGGCAAAAGAAGTTTTTCATATAAAAATTTCAATTTTTTTAGGTTTTGGGTGGATTTTTCAATTTTTTGAGGGTGGTCACGAATTAAAGTCCTTTTCGCTCTAGGACGCATATTTAAGGAGATATGGGCAAAAGAAGTTTTTCATATAAAAATTTAATTTTTTTTTAGGTTTTGGGTGGATTTTTCAATTTTTTGAGGGTGGTCACGAATTAAAGTCCTTTTCGCTCTAGGACGAATATTTAAGGAGATATGGGCAAAAGAAGTTTTTCATATAAAAATTTTAATTTTTTTAGGTTTTGGGTGGATTTTTCAATTTTTTGAAGGTGGTCACGGATTAAAATCCTTTTCGCTCTAGGACGCATATTTAAGGAGATATGGGCAAAAGAAGTTTTTCATATAAAAATTTTAATTTTTTTAGGTTTTGGGTGGATTTTTCAATTTTTTGAGGCTGGTCACGAATTAAAGTCCTTTTCGCTCTAGGACGCATATTTAAGGAGATATGGGCAAAAGAAGTTTTTCATATAAAAATTTTAATTTTTTTAGGTTTTGGGTGAATTTTTCAATTTTTTGAGGGTGGTCACGAATTAAAGTGCTTTTCGCTCTAGGACGCATATTTAAGGAGATATGGGCAAAAGAAGTTTTTCATATAAAAATTTAATTTTTTTTAGGTTTTGGGTGGATTTTTCAATTTTTTGGGGGTGGTCACGAATTAAAGTCCTTTTCGCTCTAGGACGCACATTTAAGGAGATATGGGCAAAAGAAGTTTTTCATATAAAAATTTCAATTTTTTTTAGGTTTTCGGTGGATTTTTAAATTTTTTGAGGGTGGTCACGGATTAAAGTCCTTTTCGCTCTAGGACGCATATTTAAGGAGATATGGGCAAAAGAAGTTTTTCATATAAAAATTTTAATTTTTTTAGGTTTTGGGTGGATTTTTCAATTTTTTGAGGGTGGTCACGGATTAAAGTCCTTTTCGCTCTAGGACGCATATTTAAGGAGATATGGGCAAAAGAAGTTTTTCATATAAAAATTTTAATTTTTTTAGGTTTTGGGTGGATTTTTCAATTTTTTGAGGCTGGTCACGAATTAAAGTCCTTTTCGCTCTAGGACGCATATTTAAGTAGATATGGGCAAAAGAAGTTTTTCATATAAAAATTTTAATTTTTTTTAGGTTTTGGGTGAATTTTTCAATTTTTTGAGGGTGGTCACGAATTAAAGTCCTTTTCGCTCTAGGACGCATATTTAAGGAGATATGGGCAAAAGAAGTTTTTCATATAAAAATTTAATTTTTTTTAGGTTTTGGGTGAATTTTTCAATTTTTTGGGGGTGGTCACGAATTAAAGTCCTTTTCGCTCTAGGACGCACATTTAAGGAGATATGGGCAAAAGAAGTTTTTCATATAAAAATTTCAATTTTTTTTAGGTTTTCGGTGGATTTGTCAATTTTTTGAGGGTGGTCACGAATTAAAGTCCTTTTCGCTCTAGGACGCATATTTAAGGAGATATGGGCAAAAGAAGTTTTTCATATAAAAATTTCAATTTTTTTAGGTTTTGGGTGGATTTTTAAATTTTTTGGGGGTGGTCACGAATTAAAGTCCTTTTCGCTCTAGGACGCATATTTAAGGAGATATGGGCAAAAGAAGTTTTTCATATAAAAATTTAAATTTTTTTAGGTTTTGGGTGGATTTTTCAATTTTTTGAGGGTGGTCACAAATTAAAGTCCTTTTCGCTCTAGGACGCATATTTAAGGAGATATGGGAAAAAGAAGTTTTTCATATAAAAATTTCAATTTTTTAGGTTTTGGGTGGATTTTTCAATTTTTTGGGGGTGGTCACGAATTAAAGTCCTTTTTGCTCTAGGACGCATATTTAAGGAGATATGGGCAAAAGAAGTTTTTCATATAAAAATTTCAATTTTTTTAGGTTTTGGGTGGATTTTTCAATTTTTTGAGGGTGGTCACGAATTAAAGTCCTTTTCGCTCTAGGACGCATATTTAAGGAGATATGGGCAAAAGAAGTTTTTCATATAAAAATTTAATTTTTTTTTAGGTTTTGGGTGGATTTTTCAATTTTTTGAGGGTGGTCACGAATTAAAGTCCTTTTCGCTCTAGGACGAATATTTAAGGAGATATGGGCAAAAGAAGTTTTTCATATAAAAATTTTAATTTTTTTAGGTTTTAGGTGGATTTTTCAATTTTTTGAAGGTGGTCACGGATTAAAATCCTTTTCGCTCTAGGACGCATATTTAAGGAGATATGGGCAAAAGAAGTTTTTCATATAAAAATTTTAATTTTTTTAGGTTTTGGGTGGATTTTTCAATTTTTTGAGGCTGGTCACGAATTAAAGTCCTTTTCGCTCTAGGACGCATATTTAAGGAGATATGGGCAAAATAAGTTTTTCATATAAAAATTTTAATTTTTTTTAGGTTTTGGGTGAATTTTTCAATTTTTTGAGGGTGGTCACGAATTAAAGTCCTTTTCGCTCTAGGACGCATATTTAAGGAGATATGGGCAAAAGAAGTTTTTCATATAAAAATTTCAATTTTTTTAGGTTTTGGGTGGATTTTTCAATTTTTTGAGGGTGGTCACGAATTAAAGTCCTTTACGCTCTAGGACGCATATTTAAGGAGATATGGGCAAAAGAAGTTTTTCATATAAAAATTTAATTTTTTTTAGGTTTTGGGTGGATTTTTCAATTTTTTGGGGGTGGTCACGAATTAAAGTCCTTTTCGCTCTAGGACGCATATTTAAGGAGATATGGGCAAAAGAAGTTTTTCATATAAAAATTTCAATTTTTTAGGTTTTGGGTGGATTTTTCAATTTTTTGGGGGTGGTCACGAATTAAAGTCCTTTTTGCTCTAGGACGCATATTTAAGGAGATATGGGCAAAAGAAGTTTTTCATATAAAAATTTCAATTTTTTTAGGTTTTGGGAGGATTTTTCAATTTTTGGGGGTGGTCACGAATTAAAGTCCTTTTCGCTCTAGGACGCATATTTAAGAAGATATGGGCAAAAGAAGTTTTTCATATAAAAATTTCAATTTTTTAGGTTTTGGGTGGATTTTTCAATTTTTTGAGGGTGGTCACGAATTAAAGTCCTTTTCGCTCTAGGACGCATATTTAAGGAGATATGGGCAAAAGAAGTTTTTCATATAAAAATTTTATTTTTTTTTAGGTTTTGGGTGGATTTTTCAATTTTTTGAGGGTGGTCACGAATTAAAGTCCTTTTCGCTCTAGGACGCATATTTAAGGAGATATGGGCAAAAGAAGTTTTTCATATAAAAATTTTATTTTTTTAGGTTTTGGGTGGATTTTTCAATTTTTTGAGGGTGGTCACGGATTAAAGTCCTTTTCGCTCTAGGACGCATATTTAAGGAGATATTGGCAAAAGAAGTTTTTCATATAAAAATTTTAATTTTTTTAGGTTTTGGGTGGATTTTTCAATTTTTTGAGGCTGGTCACGAATTAAAGTCCTTTTCGCTCTAGGACGCATATTTAAGGAGATATGGGCAAAAGAAGTTTTTCATATAAAAATTTTAATTTTTTTTAGGTTTTGGGTGAATTTTTCAATTTTTTGAGGGTGGTCGCGAATTAAAGTCCTTTTCGCTCTAGGACGCATATTTAAGGAGATATGGGCAAAAGAAGTTTTTCATATAAAAATTTCAATTTTTTTTTAGGTTTTCGGTGGATTTTTCAATTTTTTGAGGGTGGTCACGGATTAAAGTCCTTTTCGCTCTAGGACGCACATTTAAGGAGATATGGGCAAAAGAAGTTTTTCATATAAAAATTTTAATTTTTTTAGGTTTTGGGTGGATTTTTCAATTTTTTGAGGGTGGTCACGAATTAAAGTCCTTTTCGCTCTAGGACGCATATTTAAGGAGATATGGGCAAAAGAAGTTTTTCATATAAAAATTTTAATTTTTTTAGGTTTTGGGTGGATTTTTCAATTTTTTGAGGGTGGTCACGGATTAAGGTCCTTTTCGCTCTAGGACGCATATTTAAGGAGATATGGGCAAAAGAAGTTTTTCATATAAAAATTTTAATTTTTTTAGGTTTTGGGTGGATTTTTCAATTTTTTTGAGGCTGGTCACGAATTAAAGTCCTTTTCGCTCTAGGACGCATATTTAAGGAGATATGGGCAAAAGAAGTTTTTCATATAAAAATTTTAATTTTTTTTAGGTCTTGGGTGAATTTTTCAATTTTTTGAGGGTGGTCACGAATTAAAGTCCTTTTCGCTCTAGGACGCATATTTAAGGAGATATGGGCAAAAGAAGTTTTTCATATAAAAATTTAATTTTTTTTAGGTTTTGGGTGAATTTTTCAATTTTTTGGGGGTGGTCACGAATTAAAGTCCTTTTCGCTCTAGGACGCACATTTAAGGAGATATGGGCAAAAGAAGTTTTTCATATAAAAATTTCAATTTTTTTTAGGTTTTCGGTGGATTTTTCAATTTTTTGAGGGTGGTCACGAATTAAAGTCCTTTTCGCTCTAGGACGCATATTTAAGGAGATATGGGCAAAAGAAGTTTTTCATATAAAAATTTCAATTTTTTTAGGTTTTGGGTGGATTTTTAAATTTTTTGGGGGTGGTCACGAATTAAAGTCCTTTTCGCTCTAGGACGCATATTTAAGGAGATATGGGCAAAAGAAGTTTTTCATATAAAAATTTAAATTTTTTTAGGTTTTGGGTCGATTTTTCAATTTTTTGAGGGTGGTCACAAATTAAAGTCCTTTTCGCTCTAGGACGCATATTTAAGGAGATATGGGAAAAAGAAGTTTTTCATATAAAAATTTCAATTTTTTAGGTTTTGGGTGGATTTTTCAATTTTTTGGGGGTGGTCACGAATTAAAGCCCTTTTTGCTCTAGGACGCATATTTAAGGAGATATGGGCAAAAGAAGTTTTTCATATAAAAATTTCAATTTTTTTAGGTTTTGGGTGGATTTTTCAATTTTTTGAGGGTGGTCACGAATTAAAGTCCTTTTCGCTCTAGGACGCATATTTAAGGAGATATGGGCAAAAGAAGTTTTTCATATAAAAATTTATTTTTTTTTTAGGTTTTGGGTGGATTTTTCAATTTTTTGAGGGTGGTCACGAATTAAAGTCCTTTTCGCTCTAGGACGAATATTTAAGGAGATATGGGCAAAAGAAGTTTTTCATATAAAAATTTTAATTTTTTTAGGTTTTGGGTGGATTTTTCAATTTTTTGAGGGTGGTCACGGATTAAAGTCCTTTTCGCTCTAGGACGCATATTTAAGGAGATATGGGCAAAAGAAGTTTTTCATATAAAAATTTTAATTTTTTTAGGTTTTGGGTGGATTTTTCAATTTTTTGAGGCTGGTCACGAATTAAAGTCCTTTTCGCTCTAGGACGCATATTTAAGGAGATATGGGCAAAAGAAGTTTTTCATATAAAAATTTTAATTTTTTTTAGGTTTTGGGTGAATTTTTCAATTTTTTGAGGGTGGTCACGAATTAAAGTCCTTTTCGCTCTAGGACGCATATTTAAGGAGATATGGGCAAAAGAAGTTTTTCATATAAAAATTTCAATTTTTTTAGGTTTTGGGTGGATTTTTCAATTTTTTGAGGGTGGTCACGAATTAAAGTCCTTTACGCTCTAGGACGCATATTTAAGGAGATATGGGCAAAAGAAGTTTTTCATATAAAAATTTAATTTTTTTTAGGTTTTGGGTGGATTTTTCAATTTTTTGGGGGTGGTCACGAATTAAAGTCCTTTTCGCTCTAGGACGCATATTTAAGGAGATATGGGCAAAAGAAGTTTTTCATATAAAAATTTCAATTTTTTAGGTTTTGGGTGGATTTTTCAATTTTTTGGGGGTGGTCACGAATTAAAGTCCTTTTTGCTCTAGGACGCATATTTAAGGAGATATGGGCAAAAGAAGTTTTTCATATAAAAATTTCAATTTTTTTAGGTTTTGGGTGGATTTTTCAATTTTGGGGGTGGTCACGAATTAAAGTCCTTTTCGCTCTAGGACGCATATTTAAGAAGATATGGGCAAAAGAAGTTTTTCATATAAAAATTTCAATTTTTTTAGGTTTTGGGTGGATTTTTCAATTTTTTGAGGCTGGTCACGAATTAAAGTCCTTTTCGCTCTAGGACGCATATTTAAGGAGATATGGGCAAAAGAAGTTTTTCATATAAAAATTTTAATTTTTTTTAGGTTTTGGGTGAATTTTTAAATTTTTTGAGGGTGGTCACGAATTAAAGTCCTTTTCGCTCTAGGACGCATATTTAAGGAGATATGGGCAAAAGAAGCTTTTCATATAAAAATTTAATTTTTTTTAGGTTTTGGGTGAATTTTTCAATTTTTTGGGGGTGGTCACGAATTAAAGTCCTTTTCGCTCTAGGACGCATATTTAAGGAGATATGGGCAAAAGAAGTTTTTCATATAAAAATTTTAATTTTTTTAGGTTTTGGGTGGATTTTTCAATTTTTTGAGGGTGGTCACGGATTAAAGTCCTTTTCGCTCTAGGACGCATATTTAAGGAGATATGGGAAAAAGAAGTTTTTCATATAAAAATTTCAATTTTTTAGGTTTTGGGTGGATTTTTCAATTTTTTGGGGGTGGTCACGAATTAAAGTCCTTTTTGCTCTAGGACGCATATTTAAGGAGATATGGGCAAAAGAAGTTTTTCATATAAAAATTTAATTTTTTTTAGGTTTTGGGTGGATTTTTCAATTTTTTGAGGGTGGTCACGAATTAAAGTCCTTTTCGCTCTAGGACGCATATTTAAGGAGATATGGGCAAAAGAAGTTTTTCATATAAAAATTTTAATTTTTTTTTAATTTTGGGTGAATTTTTCAATTTTTTGAGGGTGGTCACGAATTAAAGTCCTTTTCGCTCTAGGACGCATATTTAAGGAGATATGGGCAAAAGAAGTTTTTCATATAAAAATTTAATTTTTTTTAGGTTTTGGGTGGATTTTTCAATTTTTTGGGGGTGGTCACGAATTAAAGTCCTTTTCGCTCTAGGACGCACATTTAAGGAGATATGGGCAAAAGAAGTTTTTCATATAAAAATTTCAATTTTTTTTAGGTTTTCGGTGGATTTTTCAATTTTTTGAGGGTGGTCACGGATTAAAGTCCTTTTCGCTCTAGGACGCATATTTAAGGAGATATGGGCAAAAGAAGTTTTTCATATAAAAATTTTAATTTTTTTAGGTTTTGGGTGGATTTTTCAATTTTTTGAGGGTGGTCACGAATTAAAGTCCTTTTCGCTCTAGGACGCATATTTAAGGAGATATGGGCAAAAGAAGTTTTTCATATAAAAATTTTAATTTTTTTAGATTTTGGGTGGATTTTTCAATTTTTTGAGGGTGGTCACGGATTAAAGTCCTTTTCGCTCTAGGACGCATATTTAAGGAGATATGGGCAAAAGAAGTTTTTCATATAAAAATTTTAATTTTTTTAGGTTTTGGGTGGATTTTTCAATTTTTTGAGGCTGGTCACGAATTAAAGTCCTTTTCGCTCTAGGACGCATATTTAAGGAGATATGGGCAAAAGAAGTTTTTCATATAAAAATTTTAATTTTTTTAGGTTTTGGGTGAATTTTTCAATTTTTTGAGGGTGGTCACGAATTAAAGTCCTTTTCGCTCTAGGACGCATATTTAAGGAGATATGGGCAAAAGAAGTTTTTCATATAAAAATTTAATTTTTTTTTAGGTTTTGGGTGAATTTTTCAATTTTTTGGGGGTGGTCACGAATTAAAGTCCTTTTCGCTCAAGGACGCACATTTAAGGAGATATGGGCAAAAGAAGTTTTTCATATAAAAATTTCAATTTTTTTTAGGTTTTCGGTGGATTTTTCAATTTTTTGAGGGTGGTCACGAATTAAAGTCCTTTTCGCTCTAGGACGCATATTTAAGGAGATATGGGCAAAAGAAGTTTTTCATATAAAAATTTCAATTTTTTTAGGTTTTGGGTGGATTTTTAAATATTTTGGGGGTGGTCACGAATTAAAGTCCTTTTCGCTCTAGGACGCATATTTAAGGAGATATGGGCAAAAGAAGTTTTTCATATAAAAATTTAAATTTTTTTAGGTTTTGGGTGGATTTTTCAATTTTTTGAGGGTGGTCACAAATTAAAGTCCTTTTCGCTCTAGGACGCATATTTAAGGAGATATGGGAAAAAGAAGTTTTTCATATAAAAATTTCAATTTTTTAGGTTTTGGGTGGATTTTTCAATTTTTTGAGGGTGGTCACGAATTAAAGTCCTTTTTGCTCTAGGACGCATATTTAAGGAGATATGGGCAAAAGAAGTTTTTCATATAAAAATTTCAATTTTTTTAGGTTTTGGGTGGATTTTTCAATTTTTTGAGGGTGGTCACGAATTAAAGTCCTTTTCGCTCTAGGACGCATATTTAAGGAGATATGGGCAAAAGAAGTTTTTCATATAAAAATTTAATTTTTTTTTAGGTTTTGGGTGGATTTTTCAATTTTTTGAGGGTGGTCACGAATTAAAGTCCTTTTCGCTCTAGGACGAATATTTAAGGAGATATGGGCAAAAGAGGTTTTCATATAAAAATTTAAATTTTTTTAGGTTTTGGGTGGATTTTTCAATTTTTTGAGGGTGGTCACGGATTAAAGTCCTTTTCGCTCTAGGACGCATATTTAAGGAGATATGGGAAAAAGAAGTTTTTCATATAAAAATTTCAATTTTTTAGGTTTTGGGTGGATTTTTCAATTTTTTGGGGGTGGTCACGAATTAAAGTCCTTTTTGCTCTAGGACGCATATTTAAGGAGATATGGGCAAAAGAAGTTTTTCATATAAAAATTTAATTTTTTTTAGGTTTTGGGTGGATTTTTCAATTTTTTGAGGGTGGTCACGAATTAAAGTCCTTTTCGCTCTAGGACGCATATTTAAGGAGATATGGGCAAAAGAAGTTTTTCATATAAAAATTTTAATTTTTTTTTAATTTTGGGTGAATTTTTCAATTTTTTGAGGGTGGTCACGAATTAAAGTCCTTTTCGCTCTAGGACGCATATTTAAGGAGATATGGGCAAAAGAAGTTTTTCATACAAAAATTTAATTTTTTTTAGGTTTTGGGTGGATTTTTCAATTTTTTGGGGGTGGTCACGAATTAAAGTCCTTTTCGCTCTAGGACGCACATTTAAGGAGATATGGGCAAAAGAAGTTTTTCATATAAAAATTTCAATTTTTTTTAGGTTTTCGGTGGATTTTTCAATTTTTTGAGGGTGGTCACGGATTAAAGTCCTTTTCGCTCTAGGACGCATATTTAAGGAGATATGGGCAAAAGAAGTTTTTCATATAAAAATTTTAATTTTTTTAGGTTTTGGGTGGATTTTTCAATTTTTTGAGGGTGGTCACGAATTAAAGTCCTGTTCGCTCTAGGACGCATATTTAAGGAGATATGAGCAAAAGAAGTTTTTCATATAAAAATTTTAATTTTTTTAGGTTTTGGGTGGATTTTTCAATTTTTTGAGGGTGGTCACGGATTAAAGTCCTTTTCGCTCTAGGACGCATATTTAAGGAGATATGGGCAAAAGAAGTTTTTCATATAAAAATTTTAATTTTTTTAGGTTTTGGGTGGATTTTTCAATTTTTTGAGGCTGGTCACGAATTAAAGTCCTTTTCGCTCTAGGACGCATATTTAAGGAGAAATGGGCAAAAGAAGTTTTTCATATAAAAATTTTAATTTTTTTTAGGTTTTGGGTGAATTTTTCAATTTTTTGAGGGTGGTCACGAATTAAAGTCCTTTTCGCTCTAGGACGCATATTTAAGGAGATATGGGCAAAAGAAGTTTTTCATATAAAAATTTAATTTTTTTTAGGTTTTGGGTGAATTTTTCAATTTTTTGGGGGTGGTCACGAATTAAAGTCCTTTTCGCTCTAGGACGCACATTTAAGGAGATATGGGCAAAAGAAGTTTTTCATATAAAAATTTCAATTTTTTTTAAGTTTTCGGTGGATTTTTCAATTTTTTGAGGGTGGTCACGAATTAAAGTCCTTTTCGCTCTAGGACGCATATTTAAGGAGATATGGGCAAAAGAAGTTTTTCATATAAAAATTTCAATTTTTTTAGGTTTTGGGTGGATTTTAAAATTTTTTGGGGGTGGTCACGAATTAAAGTCCTTTTCGCTCTAGGACGCATATTTAAGGAGATATGGACAAAAGAAGTTTTTCATATAAAAATTTAATTTTTTTTTAGGTTTTGGGTGGATTTTTCAATTTTTTGAGGGTGGTCACGAATTAAAGTCCTTTTCGCTCTAGGACGAATATTTAAGGAGATATGGGCAAAAGAGGTTTTCATATAAAAATTTAAATTTTTTTAGGTTTTGGGTGGATTTTTCAATTTTTTGAGGGTGGTCACGGATTAAAGTCCTTTTCGCTCTAGGACGCATATTTAAGGAGATATGGGAAAAAGAAGTTTTTCATATAAAAATTTCAATTTTTTAGGTTTTGGGTGGATTTTTCAATTTTTTGGGGGTGGTCACGAATTAAAGTCCTTTTTGCTCTAGGACGCATATTTAAGGAGATATGGGCAAAAGAAGTTTTTCATATAAAAATTTAATTTTTTTTAGGTTTTGGGTGGATTTTTCAATTTTTTGAGGGTGGTCACGAATTAAAGTCCTTTTCGCTCTAGGACGCATATTTAAGGAGATATGGGCAAAAGAAGTTTTTCATATAAAAATTTTAATTTTTTTTTAATTTTGGGTGAATTTTTCAATTTTTTGAGGGTGGTCACGAATTAAAGTCCTTTTCGCTCTAGGACGCATATTTAAGGAGATATGGGCAAAAGAAGTTTTTCATACAAAAATTTAATTTTTTTTAGGTTTTGGGTGGATTTTTCAATTTTTTGGGGGTGGTCACGAATTAAAGTCCTTTTCGCTCTAGGACGCACATTTAAGGAGATATGGGCAAAAGAAGTTTTTCATATAAAAATTTCAATTTTTTTTAGGTTTTCGGTGGATTTTTCAATTTTTTGAGGGTGGTCACGGATTAAAGTCCTTTTCGCTCTAGGACGCATATTTAAGGAGATATGGGCAAAAGAAGTTTTTCATATAAAAATTTTAATTTTTTTAGGTTTTGGGTGGATTTTTCAATTTTTTGAGGGTGGTCACGAATTAAAGTCCTTTTCGCTCTAGGACGCATATTTAAGGAGATATGGGCAAAAGAAGTTTTTCATATAAAAATTTTTTTTTTTTTAGGTTTTGGGTGGATTTTTCAATTTTTTGAGGGTGGTCACGAATTAAAGTCCTTTTCGCTCTAGGACGAATATTTAAGGAGATATGGGCAAAAGAAGTTTTTCATATAAAAATTTTAATTTTTTTAGGTTTTGGGTGGATTTTTCAATTTTTTGAGGGTGGTCACGGATTAAAGTCCTTTTCGCTCTAGGACGCATATTTAAGGAGATATGGGCAAAAGAAGTTTTTCATATAAAAATTTTAATTTTTTTAGGTTTTGGGTGGATTTTTCAATTTTTTGAGGCTGGTCACGAATTAAAGTCCTTTTCGCTCTAGGACGCATATTTAAGGAGATATGGGCAAAAGAAGTTTTTCATATAAAAATTTTAATTTTTTTTAGGTTTTGGGTGAATTTTTCAATTTTTTGAGGGTGGTCACGAATTAAAGTCCTTTTCGCTCTAGGACGCATATTTAAGGAGATATGGGCAAAAGAAGTTTTTCATATAAAAATTTCAATTTTTTTAGGTTTTGGGTGGATTTTTCAATTTTTTGAGGGTGGTCACGAATTAAAGTCCTTTACGCTCTAGGACGCATATTTAAGGAGATATGGGCAAAAGAAGTTTTTCATATAAAAATTTAATTTTTTTTAGGTTTTGGGTGGATTTTTCAATTTTTTGGGGGTGGTCACGAATTAAAGTCCTTTTCGCTCTAGGACGCATATTTAAGGAGATATGGGCAAAAGAAGTTTTTCATATAAAAATTTCAATTTTTTAGGTTTTGGGTGGATTTTTCAATTTTTTGGGGGTGGTCACGAATTAAAGTCCTTTTTGCTCTAGGACGCATATTTAAGGAGATATGGGCAAAAGAAGTTTTTCATATAAAAATTTCAATTTTTTTAGGTTTTGGGTGGATTTTTCAATTTTGGGGGTGGTCACGAATTAAAGTCCTTTTCGCTCTAGGACGCATATTTAAGAAGATATGGGCAAAAGAAGTTTTTCATATAAAAATTTCAATTTTTTTAGGTTTTGGGTGGATTTTTCAATTTTTTGAGGCTGGTCACGAATTAAAGTCCTTTTCGCTCTAGGACGCATATTTAAGGAGATATGGGCAAAAGAAGTTTTTCATATAAAAATTTTAATTTTTTTTAGGTTTTGGGTGAATTTTTAAATTTTTTGAGGGTGGTCACGAATTAAAGTCCTTTTCGCTCTAGGACGCATATTTAAGGAGATATGGGCAAAAGAAGCTTTTCATATAAAAATTTAATTTTTTTTAGGTTTTGGGTGAATTTTTCAATTTTTTGGGGGTGGTCACGAATTAAAGTCCTTTTCGCTCTAGGACGCATATTTAAGGAGATATGGGCAAAAGAAGTTTTTCATATAAAAATTTTAATTTTTTTAGGTTTTGGGTGGATTTTTCAATTTTTTGAGGGTGGTCACGGATTAAAGTCCTTTTCGCTCTAGGACGCATATTTAAGGAGATATGGGAAAAAGAAGTTTTTCATATAAAAATTTCAATTTTTTAGGTTTTGGGTGGATTTTTCAATTTTTTGGGGGTGGTCACGAATTAAAGTCCTTTTTGCTCTAGGACGCATATTTAAGGAGATATGGGCAAAAGAAGTTTTTCATATAAAAATTTAATTTTTTTTAGGTTTTGGGTGGATTTTTCAATTTTTTGAGGGTGGTCACGAATTAAAGTCCTTTTCGCTCTAGGACGCATATTTAAGGAGATATGGGCAAAAGAAGTTTTTCATATAAAAATTTTAATTTTTTTTTAATTTTGGGTGAATTTTTCAATTTTTTGAGGGTGGTCACGAATTAAAGTCCTTTTCGCTCTAGGACGCATATTTAAGGAGATATGGGCAAAAGAAGTTTTTCATATAAAAATTTAATTTTTTTTAGGTTTTGGGTGGATTTTTCAATTTTTTGGGGGTGGTCACGAATTAAAGTCCTTTTCGCTCTAGGACGCACATTTAAGGAGATATGGGCAAAAGAAGTTTTTCATATAAAAATTTCAATTTTTTTTAGGTTTTCGGTGGATTTTTCAATTTTTTGAGGGTGGTCACGGATTAAAGTCCTTTTCGCTCTAGGACGCATATTTAAGGAGATATGGGCAAAAGAAGTTTTTCATATAAAAATTTTAATTTTTTTAGGTTTTGGGTGGATTTTTCAATTTTTTGAGGGTGGTCACGAATTAAAGTCCTTTTCGCTCTAGGACGCATATTTAAGGAGATATGGGCAAAAGAAGTTTTTCATATAAAAATTTTAATTTTTTTAGATTTTGGGTGGATTTTTCAATTTTTTGAGGGTGGTCACGGATTAAAGTCCTTTTCGCTCTAGGACGCATATTTAAGGAGATATGGGCAAAAGAAGTTTTTCATATAAAAATTTTAATTTTTTTAGGTTTTGGGTGGATTTTTCAATTTTTTGAGGCTGGTCACGAATTAAAGTCCTTTTCGCTCTAGGACGCATATTTAAGGAGATATGGGCAAAAGAAGTTTTTCATATAAAAATTTTAATTTTTTTAGGTTTTGGGTGAATTTTTCAATTTTTTGAGGGTGGTCACGAATTAAAGTCCTTTTCGCTCTAGGACGCATATTTAAGGAGATATGGGCAAAAGAAGTTTTTCATATAAAAATTTAATTTTTTTTTAGGTTTTGGGTGAATTTTTCAATTTTTTGGGGGTGGTCACGAATTAAAGTCCTTTTCGCTCAAGGACGCACATTTAAGGAGATATGGGCAAAAGAAGTTTTTCATATAAAAATTTCAATTTTTTTTAGGTTTTCGGTGGATTTTTCAATTTTTTGAGGGTGGTCACGAATTAAAGTCCTTTTCGCTCTAGGACGCATATTTAAGGAGATATGGGCAAAAGAAGTTTTTCATATAAAAATTTCAATTTTTTTAGGTTTTGGGTGGATTTTTAAATATTTTGGGGGTGGTCACGAATTAAAGTCCTTTTCGCTCTAGGACGCATATTTAAGGAGATATGGGCAAAAGAAGTTTTTCATATAAAAATTTAAATTTTTTTAGGTTTTGGGTGGATTTTTCAATTTTTTGAGGGTGGTCACAAATTAAAGTCCTTTTCGCTCTAGGACGCATATTTAAGGAGATATGGGAAAAAGAAGTTTTTCATATAAAAATTTCAATTTTTTAGGTTTTGGGTGGATTTTTCAATTTTTTGAGGGTGGTCACGAATTAAAGTCCTTTTTGCTCTAGGACGCATATTTAAGGAGATATGGGCAAAAGAAGTTTTTCATATAAAAATTTCAATTTTTTTAGGTTTTGGGTGGATTTTTCAATTTTTTGAGGGTGGTCACGAATTAAAGTCCTTTTCGCTCTAGGACGCATATTTAAGGAGATATGGGCAAAAGAAGTTTTTCATATAAAAATTTAATTTTTTTTTAGGTTTTGGGTGGATTTTTCAATTTTTTGAGGGTGGTCACGAATTAAAGTCCTTTTCGCTCTAGGACGAATATTTAAGGAGATATGGGCAAAAGAGGTTTTCATATAAAAATTTAAATTTTTTTAGGTTTTGGGTGGATTTTTCAATTTTTTGAGGGTGGTCACGGATTAAAGTCCTTTTCGCTCTAGGACGCATATTTAAGGAGATATGGGAAAAAGAAGTTTTTCATATAAAAATTTCAATTTTTTAGGTTTTGGGTGGATTTTTCAATTTTTTGGGGGTGGTCACGAATTAAAGTCCTTTTTGCTCTAGGACGCATATTTAAGGAGATATGGGCAAAAGAAGTTTTTCATATAAAAATTTAATTTTTTTTAGGTTTTGGGTGGATTTTTCAATTTTTTGAGGGTGGTCACGAATTAAAGTCCTTTTCGCTCTAGGACGCATATTTAAGGAGATATGGGCAAAAGAAGTTTTTCATATAAAAATTTTAATTTTTTTTTAATTTTGGGTGAATTTTTCAATTTTTTGAGGGTGGTCACGAATTAAAGTCCTTTTCGCTCTAGGACGCATATTTAAGGAGATATGGGCAAAAGAAGTTTTTCATACAAAAATTTAATTTTTTTTAGGTTTTGGGTGGATTTTTCAATTTTTTGGGGGTGGTCACGAATTAAAGTCCTTTTCGCTCTAGGACGCACATTTAAGGAGATATGGGCAAAAGAAGTTTTTCATATAAAAATTTCAATTTTTTTTAGGTTTTCGGTGGATTTTTCAATTTTTTGAGGGTGGTCACGGATTAAAGTCCTTTTCGCTCTAGGACGCATATTTAAGGAGATATGGGCAAAAGAAGTTTTTCATATAAAAATTTTAATTTTTTTAGGTTTTGGGTGGATTTTTCAATTTTTTGAGGGTGGTCACGAATTAAAGTCCTGTTCGCTCTAGGACGCATATTTAAGGAGATATGAGCAAAAGAAGTTTTTCATATAAAAATTTTAATTTTTTTAGGTTTTGGGTGGATTTTTCAATTTTTTGAGGGTGGTCACGGATTAAAGTCCTTTTCGCTCTAGGACGCATATTTAAGGAGATATGGGCAAAAGAAGTTTTTCATATAAAAATTTTAATTTTTTTAGGTTTTGGGTGGATTTTTCAATTTTTTGAGGCTGGTCACGAATTAAAGTCCTTTTCGCTCTAGGACGCATATTTAAGGAGAAATGGGCAAAAGAAGTTTTTCATATAAAAATTTTAATTTTTTTTAGGTTTTGGGTGAATTTTTCAATTTTTTGAGGGTGGTCACGAATTAAAGTCCTTTTCGCTCTAGGACGCATATTTAAGGAGATATGGGCAAAAGAAGTTTTTCATATAAAAATTTAATTTTTTTTAGGTTTTGGGTGAATTTTTCAATTTTTTGGGGGTGGTCACGAATTAAAGTCCTTTTCGCTCTAGGACGCACATTTAAGGAGATATGGGCAAAAGAAGTTTTTCATATAAAAATTTCAATTTTTTTTAAGTTTTCGGTGGATTTTTCAATTTTTTGAGGGTGGTCACGAATTAAAGTCCTTTTCGCTCTAGGACGCATATTTAAGGAGATATGGGCAAAAGAAGTTTTTCATATAAAAATTTCAATTTTTTTAGGTTTTGGGTGGATTTTAAAATTTTTTGGGGGTGGTCACGAATTAAAGTCCTTTTCGCTCTAGGACGCATATTTAAGGAGATATGGACAAAAGAAGTTTTTCATATAAAAATTTAATTTTTTTTTAGGTTTTGGGTGGATTTTTCAATTTTTTGAGGGTGGTCACGAATTAAAGTCCTTTTCGCTCTAGGACGAATATTTAAGGAGATATGGGCAAAAGAGGTTTTCATATAAAAATTTAAATTTTTTTAGGTTTTGGGTGGATTTTTCAATTTTTTGAGGGTGGTCACGGATTAAAGTCCTTTTCGCTCTAGGACGCATATTTAAGGAGATATGGGAAAAAGAAGTTTTTCATATAAAAATTTCAATTTTTTAGGTTTTGGGTGGATTTTTCAATTTTTTGGGGGTGGTCACGAATTAAAGTCCTTTTTGCTCTAGGACGCATATTTAAGGAGATATGGGCAAAAGAAGTTTTTCATATAAAAATTTAATTTTTTTTAGGTTTTGGGTGGATTTTTCAATTTTTTGAGGGTGGTCACGAATTAAAGTCCTTTTCGCTCTAGGACGCATATTTAAGGAGATATGGGCAAAAGAAGTTTTTCATATAAAAATTTTAATTTTTTTTTAATTTTGGGTGAATTTTTCAATTTTTTGAGGGTGGTCACGAATTAAAGTCCTTTTCGCTCTAGGACGCATATTTAAGGAGATATGGGCAAAAGAAGTTTTTCATACAAAAATTTAATTTTTTTTAGGTTTTGGGTGGATTTTTCAATTTTTTGGGGGTGGTCACGAATTAAAGTCCTTTTCGCTCTAGGACGCACATTTAAGGAGATATGGGCAAAAGAAGTTTTTCATATAAAAATTTCAATTTTTTTTAGGTTTTCGGTGGATTTTTCAATTTTTTGAGGGTGGTCACGGATTAAAGTCCTTTTCGCTCTAGGACGCATATTTAAGGAGATATGGGCAAAAGAAGTTTTTCATATAAAAATTTTAATTTTTTTAGGTTTTGGGTGGATTTTTCAATTTTTTGAGGGTGGTCACGAATTAAAGTCCTTTTCGCTCTAGGACGCATATTTAAGGAGATATGGGCAAAAGAAGTTTTTCATATAAAAATTTTAATTTTTTTAGGTTTTGGGTGGATTTTTCAATTTTTTGAGGGTGGTCACGGATTAAAGTCCTTTTCGCTCTAGGACGCATATTTAAGGAGATATGGGCAAAAGAAGTTTTTCATATAAAAATTTTAATTTTTTTAGGTTTTGGGTGGATTTTTCAATTTTTTGAGGCTGGTCACGAATTAAAGTCCTTTTCGCTCTAGGACGCATATTTAAGGAGAAATGGGCAAAAGAAGTTTTTCATATAAAAATTTTAATTTTTTTTAGGTTTTGGGTGAATTTTTCAATTTTTTGAGGGTGGTCACGAATTAAAGTCCTTTTCGCTCTAGGACGCATATTTAAGGAGATATGGGCAAAAGAAGTTTTTCATATAAAAATTTAATTTTTTTTAGGTTTTGGGTGAATTTTTCAATTTTTTGGGGGTGGTCACGAATTAAAGTCCTTTTCGCTCTAGGACGCACATTTAAGGAGATATGGGCAAAAGAAGTTTTTCATATAAAAATTTCAATTTTTTTTAAGTTTTCGGTGGATTTTTCAATTTTTTGAGGGTGGTCACGAATTAAAGTCCTTTTCGCTCTAGGACGCATATTTAAGGAGATATGGGCAAAAGAAGTTTTTCATATAAAAATTTCAATTTTTTTAGGTTTTGGGTGGATTTTTAAATTTTTTGGGGGTGGTCACGAATTAAAGTCCTTTTCGCTCTAGGACGCATATTTAAGGAGATATGGACAAAAGAAGTTTTTCATATAAAAATTTAAATTTTTTTAGGTTTTGGGTGGATTTTTCAATTTTTTGAGGGTGGTCACAAATTAAAGTCCTTTTCGCTCTAGGACGCATATTTAAGGAGATATGGGAAAAAGAAGTTTTTCATATAAAAATTTCAATTTTTTAGGTTTTGGGTGGATTTTTCAATTTTTTGGGGGTGGTCACGAATTAAAGTCCTTTTTGCTCTAGGACGCATATTTAAGGAGATATGGGCAAAAAAAGTTTTTCATATAAAAATTTCAATTTTTTTAGGTTTTGGGTGGATTTTTCAATTTTTTGAGGGTGGTCCCGAATTAAAGTCCTTTTCGCTCTAGGACGCATATTTAAGGAGATATGGGCAAAAGAAGTTTTTCATATAAAAATTTAATTTTTTTTAGGTTTTGGGTGGATTTTTCAATTTTTTGAGGGTGGTCACGAATTAAAGTCCTTTTCGCTCTAGGACGAATATTTAAGGAGATATGGGCAAAAGAAGTTTTTCATATAAAAATTTTAATTTTTTTAGGTTTTGGGTGGATTTTTCAATTTTTTGAGGGTGGTCACGGATTAAAGTCCTTTTCGCTCTAGGACGCATATTTAAGGAGATATGGGCAAAAGAAGTTTTTCATATAAAAATTTTAATTTTTTTAGGTTTTGGGTGGATTTTTCAATTTTTTGAGGCTGGTCACGAATTAAAGTCCTTTTCGCTCTAGGACGCATATTTAAGGAGATATGGGCAAAAGAAGTTTTTCATATAAAAATTTTAATTTTTTTTAGGTTTTGGGTGAATTTTTCAATTTTTTGAGGGTGGTCACGAATTAAAGTCCTTTTCGCTCTAGGACGCATATTTAAGGAGATATGGGCAAAAGAAGTTTTTCATATAAAAATTTCAATTTTTTTAGGTTTTGGGTGGATTTTTCAATTTTTTGAGGGTGGTCACGAATTAAAGTCCTTTACGCTCTAGGACGCATATTTAAGGAGATATGGGCAAAAGAAGTTTTTCATATAAAAATTTAATTTTTTTTAGGTTTTGGGTGGATTTTTCAATTTTTTGGGGGTGGTCACGAATTAAAGTCCTTTTCGCTCTAGGACGCATATTTAAGGAGATATGGGCAAAAGAAGTTTTTCATATAAAAATTTCAATTTTTTAGGTTTTGGGTGGATTTTTCAATTTTTTGGGGGTGGTCACGAATTAAAGTCCTTTTTGCTCTAGGACGCATATTTAAGGAGATATGGGCAAAAGAAGTTTTTCATATAAAAATTTCAATTTTTTTAGGTTTTGGGTGGATTTTTCAATTTTTGGGGGTGGTCACGAATTAAAGTCCTTTTCGCTCTAGGACGCATATTTAAGAAGATATGGGCAAAAGACGTTTTTCATATAAAAATTTCAATTTTTTTAGGTTTTGGGTGGATTTTTCAATTTTTTGAGGGTGGTCACGAATTAAAGTCCTTTTCGCTCTAGGACGCATATTTAAGGAGATATGGGCAAAAGAAGTTTTTCATATAAAAATTTTATTTTTTTTTAGGTTTTGGGTGGATTTTTCAATTTTTTGAGGGTGGTCACGAATTAAAGTCCTTTTCGCTCTAGGACGCATATTTAAGGAGATATGGGCAAAAGAAGTTTTTCATATAAAAATTTTATTTTTTTTAGGTTTTGGGTGGATTTTTCAATTTTTTGAGGGTGGTCACGGATTAAAGTCCTTTTCGCTCTAGGACGCATATTTAAGGAGATATTGGCAAAAGAAGTTTTTCATATAAAAATTTTAATTTTTTTAGGTTTTGGGTGGATTTTTCAATTTTTTGAGGCTGGTCACGAATTAAACTCCTTTTCGCTCTAGGACGCATATTTAAGGAGATATGGGCAAAAGAAGTTTTTCATATAAAAATTTTAATTTTTTTTAGGTTTTGGGTGAATTTTTCAATTTTTTGAGGGTGGTCACGAATTAAAGTCCTTTTCGCTCTAGGACGCATATTTAAGGAGATATGGGCAAAAGAAGTTTTTCATATAAAAATTTAATTTTTTTTAGGTTTTGGGTGGATTTTTCAATTTTTTGGGGGTGGTCACGAATTAAAGTCCTTTTCGCTCTAGGACGCACATTTAAGGAGATATGGGCAAAAGAAGTTTTTCATATAAAAATTTCAATTTTTTTTAGGTTTTCGGTGGATTTTTCAATTTTTTGAGGGTGGTCACGGATTAAAGTCCTTTTCGCTCTAGGACGCATATTTAAGGAGATATGGGCAAAAGAAGTTTTTCATATAAAAATTTTAATTTTTTTAGGTTTTGGGTGGATTTTTCAATTTTTTGAGGATGGTCACGAATTAAAGTCCTTTTCGCTCTAGGACGCATATTTAAGGAGATATGGGCAAAAGAAGTTTTTCATATAAAAATTTTACTTTTTTTAGGTTTTGGGTGGATTTTTCAATTTTTTGAGGGTGGTCACGGATTAAAGTCCTTTTCGCTCTAGGACGCATATTTAAGGAGATATGGGCAAAAGACGTTTTTCATATAAAAATTTTATTTTTTTTAGGTTTTGGGTGGATTTTTCAATTTTTTGAGGCTTGTCACGAATTAAAGTCCTTTTCGCTCTAGGACGCATATTTAAGGAGATATGGGCAAAAGAAGTTTTTCATATAAAAATTTTAATTTTTTTTAGGTTTTGGGTGAATTTTTCAATTTTTTGAGGGTGGTCACGAATTAAAGTCCTTTTCGCTCTAGGACGCATATTTAAGGAGATATGGGCAAAGGAAGTTTTTCATATAAAAATTTAATTTTTTTTAGGTTTTGGGTGAATTTTTCAATTTTTTGGGGGTGGTCACGAATTAAAGTCCTTTTCGCTCTAGGACGCACATTTAAGGAGATATGGGCAAAAGAAGTTTTTCATATAAAAATTTCAATTTTTTTTAGGTTTTCGGTGGATTTTTCAATTTTTTGAGGGTGGTCACGAATTAAAGTCCTTTTCGCTCTAGGACGCATATTGAAGGAGATATGGGCAAAAGAAGTTTTTCATATAAAAATTTCAATTTTTTTTAGGTTTTGGGTGGATTTTTAAATTTTTTAGGGGTGGTCACGAATTAAAGTCCTTTTCGCTCTAGGACGCATATTTAAGGAGATATGGGCAAAAGAAGTTTTTCATATAAAAATTTAAATTTTTTTAGGTTTTGGGTGGATTTTTCAATTTTTTGAGGGTGGTCACAAATTAAAGTCCTTTTCGCTCTAGGACGCATATTTAAGGAGATATGGGAAAAAGAAGTTTTTCATATAAAAATTTCAATTTTTTAGGTTTTGGGTGGATTTTTCAATTTTTTGGGGGTGGTCACGAATTAAAGTCCTTTTTGCTCTAGGACGCATATTTAAGGAGATATGGGCAAAAGAAGTTTTTCATATAAAAATTTCAATTTTTTTAGGTTTTGGGTGGATTTTTCAATTTTTTGAGGGTGGTCACGAATTAAAGTCCTTTTCGCTCTAGGACGCATATTTAAGGAGATATGGGCAAAAGAAGTTTTTCATATAAAAATTTAATTTTTTTTAGGTTTTGGGTGGATTTTTCAATTTTTTGAGGGTGGTCACGAATTAAAGTCCTTTTCGCTCTAGGACGAATATTTAAGGAGATATGGGCAAAAGAAGTTTTTCATATAAAAATTTTAATTTTTTTAGGTTTTGGGTGGATTTTTCAATTTTTTGAGGGTGGTCACGGATTAAAGTCCTTTTCGCTCTAGGACGCATATTTAAGGAGATATGGGCAAAAGAAGTTTTTCATATAAAAATTTTAATTTTTTTAGGTTTTGGGTGGATTTTTCAATTTTTTGAGGCTGGTCACGAATTAAAGTCCTTTTCGCTCTAGGACGCATATTTAAGGAGATATGGGCAAAAGAAGTTTTTCATATAAAAATTTTAATTTTTTTTAGGTTTTGGGTGAATTTTTCAATTTTTTGAGGGTGGTCACGAATTAAAGTCCTTTTCGCTCTAGGACGCATATTTAAGGAGATATGGGCAAAAGAAGTTTTTCATATAAAAATTTCAATTTTTTTAGGTTTTGGGTGGATTTTTCAATTTTTTGAGGGTGGTCACGAATTAAAGTCCTTTACGCTCTAGGACGCATATTTAAGGAGATATGGGCAAAAGAAGTTTTTCATATAAAAATTTAATTTTTTTTAGGTTTTGGGTGGATTTTTCAATTTTTTGGGGGTGGTCACGAATTAAAGTCCTTTTCGCTCTAGGACGCATATTTAAGGAGATATGGGCAAAAGAAGTTTTTCATATAAAAATTTCAATTTTTTAGGTTTTGGGTGGATTTTTCAATTTTTTGGGGGTGGTCACGAATTAAAGTCCTTTTTGCTCTAGGACGCATATTTAAGGAGATATGGGCAAAAGAAGTTTTTCATATAAAAATTTCAATTTTTTTAGGTTTTGGGTGGATTTTTCAATTTTTGGGGGTGGTCACGAATTAAAGTCCTTTTCGCTCTAGGACGCATATTTAAGAAGATATGGGCAAAAGAAGTTTTTCATATAAAAATTTCAATTTTTTTAGGTTTTGGGTGGATTTTTCAATTTTTTGAGGGTGGTCACGAATTAAAGTCCTTTTCGCTCTAGGACGCATATTTAAGGAGATATGGGCAAAAGAAGTTTTTCATATAAAAATTTTATTTTTTTTTAGGTTTTGGGTGGATTTTTCAATTTTTTGAGGGTGGTCACGAATTAAAGTCCTTTTCGCTCTAGGACGCATATTTAAGGAGATATGGGCAAAAGAAGTTTTTCATATAAAAATTTTAATTTTTTTAGGTTTTGGGTGGATTTTTCAATTTTTTGAGGGTGGTCACGGATTAAAGTCCTTTTCGCTCTAGGACGCATATTTAAGGAGATATTGGCAAAAGAAGTTTTTCATATAAAAATTTTATATGAAATTAAACTCCTTTTCGCTCTAGGACGCATATTTAAGGAGATATGGGCAAAAGAAGTTTTTCATATAAAAATTTTAATTTTTTTTAGGTTTTGGGTGAATTTTTCAATTTTTTGAGGGTGGTCACGAATTAAAGTGCTTTTCGCTCTAGGACGCATATTTAAGGAGATATGGGCAAAAGAAGTTTTTCATATAAAAATTTAATTTTTTTTAGGTTTTGGGTGGATTTTTCAATTTTTTGGGGGTGGTCACGAATTAAAGTCCTTTTCGCTCTAGGACGCACATTTAAGGAGATATGGGCAAAAGAAGTTTTTCATATAAAAATTTCAATTTTTTTTAGGTTTTCGGTGGATTTTTAAATTTTTTGAGGGTGGTCACGGATTAAAGTCCTTTTCGCTCTAGGACGCATATTTAAGGAGATATGGGCAAAAGAAGTTTTTCATATAAAAATTTTAATTTTTTTAGGTTTTGGGTGGATTTTTCAATTTTTTGAGGGTGGTCACGAATTAAAGTCCTTTTCGCTCTAGGACGCATATTTAAGGAGATATGGGCAAAAGAAGTTTTTCATATAAAAATTTTAATTTTTTTAGGTTTTGGGTGGATTTTTCAATTTTTTGAGGGTGGTCACGGATTAAAGTCCTTTTCGCTCTAGGACGCATATTTAAGGAGATATGGGCAAAAGAAGTTTTTCATATAAAAATTTTAATTTTTTTAGGTTTTGGGTGGATTTTTCAATTTTTTGAGGCTGGTCACGAATTAAAGTCCTTTTCGCTCTAGGACGCATATTTAAGGAGATATGGGCAAAAGAAGTTTTTCATATAAAAATTTTAATTTTTTTTAGGTTTTGGGTGAATTTTTAAATTTTTTGAGGGTGGTCACGAATTAAAGTCCTTTTCGCTCTAGGACGCATATTTAAGGAGATATGGGCAAAAGAAGTTTTTCATATAAAAATTTAATTTTTTTTAGGTTTTGGGTGAATTTTTCAATTTTTTGGGGGTGGTCACGAATTAAAGTCCTTTTCGCTCTAGGACGCACATTTAAGGAGATATGGGCAAAAGAAGTTTTTCATATAAAAATTTCAATTTTTTTTAGGTTTTCGGTGGATTTTTCAATTTTTTGAGGGTGGTCACGAATTAAAGTCCTTTTCGCTCTAGGACGCATATTTAAGGAGATATGGGCAAAAGAAGTTTTTCATATAAAAATTTCAATTTTTTTAGGTTTTGGGTGGATTTTTAAATTTTTTGGGGGTGGTCACGAATTAAAGTCCTTTTCGCTCTAGGACGCATATTTAAGGAGATATGGGCAAAAGAAGTTTTTCATATAAAAATTTAAATTTTTTTAGGTTTTGGGTGGATTTTTCAATTTTTTGAGGGTGGTCACAAATTAAAGTCCTTTTCGCTCTAGGACGCATATTTAAGGAGATATGGGAAAAAGAAGTTTTTCATATAAAAATTTCAATTTTTTAGGTTTTGGGTGGATTTTTCAATTTTTTGGGGGTGGTCACGAATTAAAGTCCTTTTTGCTCTAGGACGCATATTTAAGGAGATATGGGCAAAAGATGTTTTTCATATAAAAATTTCAATTTTTTTAGGTTTTGGGTGGATTTTTCAATTTTTTGAGGGTGGTCACGAATTAAAGTCCTTTTCGCTCTAGGACGCATATTTAAGGAGATATGGGCAAAAGAAGTTTTTCATATAAAAATTTAATTTTTTTTTAGGTTTTGGGTGGATTTTTCAATTTTTTGAGGGTGGTCACGAATTAAAGTCCTTTTCGCTCTAGGACGAATATTTAAGGAGATATGGGCAAAAGAAGTTTTTCATATAAAAATTTTAATTTTTTTAGGTTTTGGGTGGATTTTTCAATTTTTTGAAGGTGGTCACGGATTAAAATCCTTTTCGCTCTAGGACGCATATTTAAGGAGATATGGGCAAAAGAAGTTTTTCATATAAAAATTTTAATTTTTTTAGGTTTTGGGTGGATTTTTCAATTTTTTGAGGCTGGTCACGAATTAAAGTCCTTTTCGCTCTAGGACGCATATTTAAGGAGATATGGGCAAAATAAGTTTTTCATATAAAAATTTTAATTTTTTTTAGGTTTTGGGTGAATTTTTCAATTTTTTGAGGGTGGTCACGAATTAAAGTCCTTTTCGCTCTAGGACGCATATTTAAGGAGATATGGGCAAAAGAAGTTTTTCATATAAAAATTTCAATTTTTTTAGGTTTTGGGTGGATTTTTCAATTTTTTGAGGGTGGTCACGAATTAAAGTCCTTTACGCTCTAGGACGCATATTTAAGGAGATATGGGCAAAAGAAGTTTTTCATATAAAAATTTAATTTTTTTTAGGTTTTGGGTGGATTTTTCAATTTTTTGGGGGTGGTCACGAATTAAAGTCCTTTTCGCTCTAGGACGCATATTTAAGGAGATATGGGCAAAAGAAGTTTTTCATATAAAAATTTCAATTTTTTAGGTTTTGGGTGGATTTTTCAATTTTTTGGGGGTGGTCACGAATTAAAGTCCTTTTTGCTCTAGGACGCATATTTAAGGAGATATGGGCAAAAGAAGTTTTTCATAAAAAAATTTCAATTTTTTTAGGTTTTGGGAGGATTTTTCAATTTTTGGGGGTGGTCACGAATTAAAGTCCTTTTCGCTCTAGGACGCATATTTAAGAAGATATGGGCAAAAGAAGTTTTTCATATAAAAATTTTATTTTTTTTTAGGTTTTGGGTGGATTTTTCAATTTTTTGAGGGTGGTCACGAATTAAAGTCCTTTTCGCTCTAGGACGCATATTTAAGGAGATATGGGCAAAAGAAGTTTTTCATATAAAAATTTTATTTTTTTTTAGGTTTTGGGTGGATTTTTCAATTTTTTGAGGGTGGTCACGAATTAAAGTCCTTTTCGCTCTAGGACGCATATTTAAGGAGATATGGGCAAAAGAAGTTTTTCATATAAAAATTTTAATTTTTTTAGGTTTTGGGTGGATTTTTCAATTTTTTGAGGGTGGTCACGGATTAAAGTCCTTTTCGCTCTAGGACGCATATTTAAGGAGATATTGGCAAAAGAAGTTTTTCATATAAAAATTTTAATTTTTTTAGGTTTTGGGTGGATTTTTCAATTTTTTGAGGCTGGTCACGAATTAAACTCCTTTTCGCTCTAGGACGCATATTTAAGGAGATATGGGCAAAAGAAGTTTTTCATATAAAAATTTCAATTTTTTTTTAGGTTTTCGGTGGATTTTTCAATTTTTTGAGGGTGGTCACGGATTAAAGTCCTTTTCGCTCTAGGACGCACATTTAAGGAGATATGGGCAAAAGAAGTTTTTCATATAAAAATTTTAATTTTTTTAGGTTTTGGGTGGATTTTTCAATTTTTTGAGGGTGGTCACGAATTAAAGTCCTTTTCGCTCTAGGACGCATATTTAAGGAGATATGGGCAAAAGAAGTTTTTCATATAAAAATTTTAATTTTTTTAGGTTTTGGGTGGATTTTTCAATTTTTTGAGGGTGGTCACGGATTAAGGTCCTTTTCGCTCTAGGACGCATATTTAAGGAGATATGGGCAAAAGAAGTTTTTCATATAAAAATTTTAATTTTTTTAGGTTTTGGGTGGATTTTTCAATTTTTTTGAGGCTGGTCACGAATTAAAGTCCTTTTCGCTCTAGGACACATATTTAAGGAGATATGGGCAAAAGAAGTTTTTCATATAAAAATTTTAATTTTTTTTAGGTTTTGGGTGAATTTTTCAATTTTTTGAGGGTGGTCACGAATTAAAGTCCTTTTCGCTCTAGGACGCATATTTAAGGAGATATGGGCAAAAGAAGTTTTTCATATAAAAATTTAATTTTTTTTAGGTTTTGGGTGAATTTTTCAATTTTTTGGGGGTGGTCACGAATTAAAGTCCTTTTCGCTCTAGGACGCACATTTAAGGAGATATGGGCAAAAGAAGTTTTTCATATAAAAATTTCAATTTTTTTAGGTTTTCGGTGGATTTTTCAATTTTTTGAGGGTGGTCACGAATTAAAGTCCTTTTCGCTCTAGGACGCATATTTAAGGAGATATGGGCAAAAGAAGTTTTTCATATAAAAATTTCAATTTTTTTAGGTTTTGGGTGGATTTTTAAATTTTTTGGGGGTGGTCACGAATTAAAGTCCTTTTCGCTCTAGGACGCATATTTAAGGAGATATGGGCAAAAGAAGTTTTTCATATAAAAATTTAAATTTTTTTAGGTTTTGGGTGGATTTTTCAATTTTTTGAGGGTGGTCACAAATTAAAGTCCTTTTCGCTCTAGGACGCATATTTAAGGAGATATGGGAAAAAGAAGTTTTTCATATAAAAATTTCAATTTTTTAGGTTTTGGGTGGATTTTTCAATTTTTTGGGGGTGGTCACGAATTAAAGTCCTTTTTGCTCTAGGACGCATATTTAAGGAGATATGGGCAAAAGAAGTTTTTCATATAAAAATTTCAATTTTTTTAGGTTTTGGGTGGATTTTTCAATTTTTTGAGGGTGGTCACGAATTAAAGTCCTTTTCGCTCTAGGACGCATATTTAAGGAGATATGGGCAAAAGAAGTTTTTCATATAAAAATTTATTTTTTTTTTTAGGTTTTGGGTGGATTTTTCAATTTTTTGAGGGTGGTCACGAATTAAAGTCCTTTTCGCTCTAGGACGAATATTTAAGGAGATATGGGCAAAAGAAGTTTTTCATATAAAAATTTTAATTTTTTTAGGTTTTGGGTGGATTTTTCAATTTTTTGAGGGTGGTCACGGATTAAAGTCCTTTTCGCTCTAGGACGCATATTTAAGGAGATATGGGCAAAAGAAGTTTTTCATATAAAAATTTTAATTTTTTTAGGTTTTGGGTGGATTTTTCAATTTTTTGAGGCTGGTCACGAATTAAAGTCCTTTTCGCTCTAGGACGCATATTTAAGGAGATATGGGCAAAAGAAGTTTTTCATATAAAAATTTTAATTTTTTTTAGGTTTTGGGTGAATTTTTCAATTTTTTGAGGGTGGTCACGAATTAAAGTCCTTTTCGCTCTAGGACGCATATTTAAGGAGATATGGGCAAAAGAAGTTTTTCATATAAAAATTTCAATTTTTTTAGGTTTTGGGTGGATTTTTCAATTTTTTGAGGGTGGTCACGAATTAAAGTCCTTTACGCTCTAGGACGCATATTTAAGGAGATATGGGCAAAAGAAGTTTTTCATATAAAAATTTAATTTTTTTTAGGTTTTGGGTGGATTTTTCAATTTTTTGGGGGTGGTCACGAATTAAAGTCCTTTTCGCTCTAGGACGCATATTTAAGGAGATATGGGCAAAAGAAGTTTTTCATATAAAAATTTCAATTTTTTAGGTTTTGGGTGGATTTTTCAATTTTTTGGGGGTGGTCACGAATTAAAGTCCTTTTTGCTCTAGGACGCATATTTAAGGAGATATGGGCAAAAGAAGTTTTTCATATAAAAATTTCAATTTTTTTAGGTTTTGGGTGGATTTTTCAATTTTTGGGGGTGGTCACGAATTAAAGTCCTTTTCGCTCTAGGACGCATATTTAAGAAGATATGGGCAAAAGAAGTTTTTCATATAAAAATTTCAATTTTTTTAGGTTTTGGGTGGATTTTTCAATTTTTTGAGGCTGGTCACGAAATAAAGTCCTTTTCGCTCTAGGACGCATATTTAAGGAGATATGGGCAAAAGAAGTTTTTCATATAAAAATTTTAATTTTTTTTAGGTTTTGGGTGAATTTTTCAATTTTTTGAGGGTGGTCACGAATTAAAGTCCTTTTCGCTCTAGGACGCACATTTAAGGAGATATGGGCAAAAGAAGCTTTTCATATAAAAATTTAATTTTTTTTAGGTTTTGGGTGAATTTTTCAATTTTTTGGGGGTGGTCACGAATTAAAGTCCTTTTCGCTCTAGGACGCATATTTAAGGAGATATGGGCAAAAGAAGTTTTTCATATAAAAATTTTAATTTTTTTAGGTTTTGGGTGGATTTTTCAATTTTTGAGGGTGGTCACGGATTAAAGTCCTTTTCGCTCTAGGACGCATATTTAAGGAGATATGGGCAAAAGAAGTTTTTCATATAAAAATTTTAATTTTTTTAGGTTTTGGGTGGATTTTTCAATTTTTTGAGGGTGGTCACGAATTAAAGTCCTTTTCGCTCTAGGACGCATATTTAAGGAGATATTGGCAAAAGAAGTTTTTCATATAAAAATTTTAATTTTTTTAGGTTTTGGGTGGATTTTTCAATTTTTTGAGGGTGGTCACGAATTAAAGTCCTTTTCGCTCTAGGACGCATATTTAAGGAGATATGGGCAAAAGAAGTTTTTCATATAAAAATTTCAATTTTTTTTTAGGTTTTCGGTGGATTTTTCAATTTTTTGAGGGTGGTCACGGATTAAAGTCCTTTTCGCTCTAGGACGCACATTTAAGGAGATATGGGCAAAAGAAGTTTTTCATATAAAAATTTTAATTTTTTTAGGTTTTGGGTGGATTTTTCAATTTTTTGAGGGTGGTCACGAATTAAAGTCCTTTTCGCTCTAGGACGCATATTTAAGGAGATATGGGCAAAAGAAGTTTTTCATATAAAAATTTTAATTTTTTTAGGTTTTGGGTGGATTTTTCAATTTTTTGAGGGTGGTCACGGATTAAGGTCCTTTTCGCTCTAGGACGCATATTTAAGGAGATATGGGCAAAAGAAGTTTTTCATATAAAAATTTTAATTTTTTTAGGTTTTGGGTGGATTTTTCAATTTTTTTGAGGCTGGTCACGAATTAAAGTCCTTTTCGCTCTAGGACACATATTTAAGGAGATATGGGCAAAAGAAGTTTTTCATATAAAAATTTTAATTTTTTTTAGGTTTTGGGTGAATTTTTCAATTTTTTGAGGGTGGTCACGAATTAAAGTCCTTTTCGCTCTAGGACGCATATTTAAGGAGATATGGGCAAAAGAAGTTTTTCATATAAAAATTTAATTTTTTTTAGGTTTTGGGTGAATTTTTCAATTTTTTGGGGGTGGTCACGAATTAAAGTCCTTTTCGCTCTAGGACGCACATTTAAGGAGATATGGGCAAAAGAAGTTTTTCATATAAAAATTTCAATTTTTTTAGGTTTTCGGTGGATTTTTCAATTTTTTGAGGGTGGTCACGAATTAAAGTCCTTTTCGCTCTAGGACGCATATTTAAGGAGATATGGGCAAAAGAAGTTTTTCATATAAAAATTTCAATTTTTTTAGGTTTTGGGTGGATTTTTAAATTTTTTGGGGGTGGTCACGAATTAAAGTCCTTTTCGCTCTAGGACGCATATTTAAGGAGATATGGGCAAAAGAAGTTTTTCATATAAAAATTTAAATTTTTTTAGGTTTTGGGTGGATTTTTCAATTTTTTGAGGGTGGTCACAAATTAAAGTCCTTTTCGCTCTAGGACGCATATTTAAGGAGATATGGGAAAAAGAAGTTTTTCATATAAAAATTTCAATTTTTTAGGTTTTGGGTGGATTTTTCAATTTTTTGGGGGTGGTCACGAATTAAAGTCCTTTTTGCTCTAGGACGCATATTTAAGGAGATATGGGCAAAAGAAGTTTTTCATATAAAAATTTCAATTTTTTTAGGTTTTGGGTGGATTTTTCAATTTTTTGAGGGTGGTCACGAATTAAAGTCCTTTTCGCTCTAGGACGCATATTTAAGGAGATATGGGCAAAAGAAGTTTTTCATATAAAAATTTATTTTTTTTTTAGGTTTTGGGTGGATTTTTCAATTTTTTGAGGGTGGTCACGAATTAAAGTCCTTTTCGCTCTAGGACGAATATTTAAGGAGATATGGGCAAAAGAAGTTTTTCATATAAAAATTTTAATTTTTTTAGGTTCTGGGTGGATTTTTCAATTTTTTGAGGGTGGTCACGGATTAAAGTCCTTTTCGCTCTAGGACGCATATTTAAGGAGATATGGGCAAAAGAAGTTTTTCATATAAAAATTTTAATTTTTTTAGGTTTTGGGTGGATTTTTCAATATTTTGAGTCTGGTCACGAATTAAAGTCCTTTTCGCTCTAGGACGCATATTTAAGGAGATATGGGCAAAAGAAGTTTTTCATATAAAAATTTTAATTTTTTTTAGGTTTTGGGTGAATTTTTCAATTTTTTGAGGGTGGTCACGAATTAAAGTCCTTTTCGCTCTAGGACGCATATTTAAGGAGATATGGGCAAAAGAAGTTTTTCATATAAAAATTTCAATTTTTTTAGGTTTTGGGTGGATTTTTCAATTTTTTGAGGGTGGTCACGAATTAAAGTCCTTTACGCTCTAGGACGCATATTTAAGAAGATATGGGCAAAAGAAGTTTTTCATATAAAAATTTAATTTTTTTTAGATTTTGGGTGGATTTTTCAATTTTTTGGGGGTGGTCACGAATTAAAGTCCTTTTCGCTCTAGGACGCATATTTAAGGAGATATGGGCAAAAGAAGTTTTTCATATAAAAATTTCAATTTTTTAGGTTTTGGGTGGATTTTTCAATTTTTTGGGGGTGGTCACGAATTAAAGTCCTTTTTGCTCTAGGACGCATATTTAAGGAGATATGGGCAAAAGAAGTTTTTCATATAAAAATTTCAATTTTTTTAGGTTTTGGGTGGATTTTTCAATTTTTGGGGGTGGTCACGAATTAAAGTCCTTTTCGCTCTAGGACGCATATTTAAGAAGATATGGGCAAAAGAAGTTTTTCATATAAAAATTTCAATTTTTTTAGGTTTTGGGTGGATTTTTCAATTTTTTGAGGCTGGTCACGAATTAAAGTCCTTTTCGCTCTAGGACGCATATTTAAGGAGATATGGGCAAAAGAAGTTTTTCATATAAAAATTTTAATTTTTTTTAGGTTTTGGGTGAATTTTTCAATTTTTTGAGGGTGATCACGAATTAAAGTCCTTTTCGCTCTAGGACGCACATTTAAGGAGATATGGGCAAAAGAAGCTTTTCATATAAAAATTTAATTTTTTTTAGGTTTTGGGTGAATTTTTCAATTTTTTGGGGGTGGTCACGAATTAAAGTCCTTTTCGCTCTAGGACGCATATTTAAGGAGATATGGGCAAAAGAAGTTTTTCATATAAAAATTTTAATTTTTTTAGGTTTTGGGTGGATTTTTCAATTTTTGAGGGTGGTCACGGATTAAAGTCCTTTTCGCTCTAGGACGCATATTTAAGGAGATATGGGCAAAAGAAGTTTTTCATATAAAAATTTTAATTTTTTTAGGTTTTGGGTGGATTTTTCAATTTTTTGAGGGTGGTCACGAATTAAAGTCCTTTTCGCCCTAGGACGTATATTTAAGGAGATATGGGCAAAAGAAGTTTTTCATATAAAAATTTAAATTTTTTTAGGTTTTGGGTGGATTTTTCAATTTTTTGGGTGTGGTCACGAATTAAAGTCCTTTTCGCTCTAGGACGCATATTTAAGGAGATATGGGTAAAAGAAGTTTTTCATATAAAAATTTCAATTTTTTTAGGTTTTGGGTGGATTTTTCAATTTTTTGAGGGTGGTCACGAATTAAAGTCCTTTTCGCTCTAGGACGCATATTTAAGGAGATATGGGCAAAAGAAGTTTTTCATATAAAAATTTTAATTTTTTTAGGTTTTGGGTGGATTTTTCAATTTTTTGAGGGTGGTCACGGATTAAAGTCCTTTTCGCTCTAGGACGCATATTTAAGGAGATATTGGCAAAAGAAGTTTTTCATATAAAAATTTTAATTTTTTTAGGTTTTGGGTGGATTTTTCAATTTTTTGAGGCTGGTCACGAATTAAACTCCTTTTCGCTCTAGGACGCATATTTAAGGAGATATGGGCAAAAGAAGTTTTTCATATAAAAATTTTAATTTTTTTTAGGTTTTGGGTGAATTTTTCAATTTTTTGAGGGTGGTCGCGAATTAAAGTCCTTTTCGCTCTAGGACGCATATTTAAGGAGATATGGGCAAAAGAAGTTTTTCATATAAAAATTTCAATTTTTTTTAGGTTTTCGGTGGATTTTTCAATTTTTTGAGGGTGGTCACGGATTAAAGTCCTTTTCGCTCTAGGACGCACATTTAAGGAGATATGGGCAAAAGAAGTTTTTCATATAAAAATTTTAATTTTTTTAGGTTTTGGGTGGATTTTTCAATTTTTTGAGGGTGGTCACGAATTAAAGTCCTTTTCGCTCTAGGACGCATATTTAAGGAGATATGGGCAAAAGAAGTTTTTCATATAAAAATTTTAATTTTTTTTAGGTTTTGGGTGAATTTTTCAATTTTTTGAGGGTGGTCGCGAATTAAAGTCCTTTTCGCTCTAGGACGCATATTTAAGGAGATATGGGCAAAAGAAGTTTTTCATATAAAAATTTCAATTTTTTTTTAGGTTTTCGGTGGATTTTTCAATTTTTTGAGGGTGGTCACGGATTAAAGTCCTTTTCGCTCTAGGACGCACATTTAAGGAGATATGGGCAAAAGAAGTTTTTCATATAAAAATTTTAATTTTTTTAGGTTTTGGGTGGATTTTTCAATTTTTTGAGGGTGGTCACGAATTAAAGTCCTTTTCGCTCTAGGACGCATATTTAAGGAGATATGGGCAAAAGAAGTTTTTCATATAAAAATTTTAATTTTTTTAGGTTTTGGGTGGATTTTTCAATTTTTTGAGGGTGGTCACGGATTAAGGTCCTTTTCGCTCTAGGACGCATATTTAAGGAGATATGGGCAAAAGAAGTTTTTCATATAAAAATTTTAATTTTTTTAGGTTTTGGGTGGATTTTTCAATTTTTTTGAGGCTGGTCACGAATTAAAGTCCTTTTCGCTCTAGGACGCATATTTAAGGAGATATGGGCAAAAGAAGTTTTTCATATAAAAATTTTAATTTTTTTTAGGTTTTGGGTGAATTTTTCAATTTTTTGAGGGTGGTCACGAATTAAAGTCCTTTTCGCTCTAGGACGCATATTTAAGGAGATATGGGCAAAAGAAGTTTTTCATATAAAAATTTAATTTTTTTTAGGTTTTGGGTGAATTTTTCAATTTTTTGGGGGTGGTCACGAATTAAAGTCCTTTTCGCTCTAGGACGCACATTTAAGGAGATATGGGCAAAAGAAGTTTTTCATATAAAAATTTCAATTTTTTTAGGTTTTCGGTGGATTTTTCAATTTTTTGAGGGTGGTCACGAATTAAAGTCCTTTTCGCTCTAGGACGCATATTTAAGGAGATATGGGCAAAAGAAGTTTTTCATATAAAAATTTCAATTTTTTTAGGTTTTGGGTGGATTTTTAAATTTTTTGGGGGTGGTCACGAATTAAAGTCCTTTTCGCTCTAGGACGCATATTTAAGGAGATATGGGCAAAAGAAGTTTTTCATATAAAAATTTAAATTTTCTTAGGTTTTGGGTGGATTTTTCAATTTTTTGAGGGTGGTCACAAATTAAAGTCCTTTTCGCTCTAGGACGCATATTTAAGGAGATATGGGAAAAAGAAATTTTTCATATAAAAATTTCAATTTTTTAGGTTTTGGGTGGATTTTTCAATTTTTTGAGGGTGGTCACGAATTAAAGTCCTTTTCGCTCTAGGACGAATATTTAAGGAGATATGGGCAAAAGAAGTTTTTCATATAAAAATTTTAATTTTTTTAGGTTTTGGGTGGATTTTTCAATTTTTTGAGGGTGGTCACGGATTAAAGTCCTTTTCGCTCTAGGACGCATATTTAAGGAGATATGGGCAAAAGAAGTTTTTCATATAAAAATTTTAATTTTTTTAGGTTTTGGGTGGATTTTTCAATTTTTTGAGGCTGGTCACGAATTAAAGTCCTTTTCGCTCTAGGACGCATATTTAAGGAGATATGGGCAAAAGAAGTTTTTCATATAAAAATTTTAATTTTTTTTAGGTTTTGGGTGAATTTTTCAATTTTTTGAGGGTGGTCACGAATTAAAGTCCTTTTCGCTCTAGGACGCATATTTAAGGAGATATGGGCAAAAGAAGTTTTTCATATAAAAATTTCAATTTTTTTAGGTTTTGGGTGGATTTTTCAATTTTTTGAGGGTGGTCACGAATTAAAGTCCTTTACGCTCTAGGACGCATATTTAAGGAGATATGGGCAAAAGAAGTTTTTCATATAAAAATTTAATTTTTTTTAGGTTTTGGGTGGATTTTTCAATTTTTTGGGGGTGGTCACGAATTAAAGTCCTTTTCGCTCTAGGACGCATATTTAAGGAGATATGGGCAAAAGAAGTTTTTCATATAAAAATTTCAATTTTTTTAGGTTTTGGGTGGATTTTTCAATTTTTGGGGGTGGTCACGAATTAAAGTCCTTTTCGCTCTAGGACGCATATTTAAGAAGATATGGGCAAAAGAAGTTTTTCATATAAAAATTTCAATTTTTTTAGGTTTTGGGTGGATTTTTCAATTTTTTGAGGCTGGTCACGAATTAAAGTCCTTTTCGCTCTAGGACGCATATTTAAGGAGATATGGGCAAAAGAAGTTTTTCATATAAAAATTTTAATTTTTTTTAGGTTTTGGGTGAATTTTTCAATTTTTTGAGGGTGGTCACGAATTAAAGTCCTTTTCGCTCTAGGACGCATATTTAAGGAGATATGGGCAAAAGAAGCTTTTCATATAAAAATTTAATTTTTTTTAGGTTTTGGGTGAATTTTTCAATTTTTTGGGGGTGGTCACGAATTAAAGTCCTTTTCGCTCTAGGACGCATATTTAAGGAGATATGGGCAAAAGAAGTTTTTCATATAAAAATTTTAATTTTTTTAGGTTTTGGGTGGATTTTTCAATTTTTTGAGGGTGGTCACGAATTAAAGTCCTTTTCGCCCTAGGACGTATATTTAAGGAGATATGGGCAAAAGAAGTTTTTCATATAAAAATTTTAATTTTTTTAGGTTTTGGGTGGATTTTTCAATTTTTTGAGGGTGGTCACGGATTAAAGTCCTTTTCGCTCTAGGACGCATATTTAAGGAGATATGGGCAAAAGAAGTTTTTCATATAAAAATTTTAATTTTTTTAGGTTTTGGGTGGATTTTTCAATTTTTTGAGGGTGGTCACGAATTAAAGTCCTTTTCGCTCTAGGACGCATATTTAAGGAGATATGGGCAAAAGAAGTTTTTCATATAAAAATTTCAATTTTTTTAGGTTTTGGGTGGATTTTTCAATTTTTTGGGTGTGGTCACGAATTAAAGTCCTTTTCGCTCTAGGACGCATATTTAAGGAGATATGGGTAAAAGAAGTTTTTCATATAAAAATTTCAATTTTTTTAGGTTTTGGGTGGATTTTTCAATTTTTTGAGGGTGGTCACGAATTAAAGTCCTTTTCGCTCTAGGACGCATATTTAAGGAGATATGGGCAAAAGAAGTTTTTCATATAAAAATTTTATTTTTTTTTAGGTTTTGGGTGAATTTTTCAATTTTTTGAGGGTGGTCACGAATTAAAGTCCTTTTCGCTCTAGGACGCATATTTAAGGAGATATGGGCAAAAGAAGTTTTTCATATAAAAATTTAATTTTTTTAGGTTTTGGGTGGATTTTTAAATTTTTTGGGGGTGGTCACGAATTAATGTCCTTTTCGCTCTAGGACGCACTTTTAAGGAGATATGGGCAAAAGAAGTTTTTCATATAAAAATTTCAATTTTTTTAGGTTTTCGGTGGATTTTTCAATTTTTTGAGGGTGGTCACGAATTAAAGTCCTTTTCGCTCTAGGACGCATATTTAAGGAGATATGGGCAAAAGAAGTTTTTCATATAAAAATTTCAATTTTTTTAGGTTTTGGGTGGATTTTAAAATTTTTTGGGTGTGGTCACGAATTAAAGTCTTTTTCGCTCTAGGACGCATATTTAAGGAGATATGGGCAAAAGAAGTTTTTCATATAAAAATTTTATTTTTTTTTAGGTTTTGGGTGGATTTTTCAATTTTTTGAGGGTGGTCACGAATTAAAGTCCTTTTCGCTCTAGGACGCATATTTAAGGAGATATGGGAAAAAAGAAGTTTTTCATATAAAAATTTTAATTTTTTTAGGTTTTGGGTGGATTTTTCAATTTTTTGAGGCTGGTCACGAATTAAAGTCCTTTTCGCTCTAGGACGCATATTTAAGGAGATATGGGCAAAAGAAGTTTTTCATATAAAAATTTCAATTTTTTTAGGTTTTGGGTGGATTTTTCAATTTTTTGAGGGTGGTCACAAATTAAAGTCCTTTTCGCTCTAGGACGCATATTTAAGGAGATATGGGCAAAAGAAGTTTTTCATATAAAAATTTCAATTTTTTAGGTTTTGGGTAGAGCAAAAACGAATTAAAGTCGTTTTTGCTCTAGGACGCATATTTAAGGAGATATGGGTAAAAGAAGTTTTTCATATAAAAATTTTAATTTTTTTAGGTTTTGGGTGGATTTTTCAATTTTTGGGGGTGGTCACGAATTAAAGTCCTTTTCGCTCTAGGACGCATATTTATGGAGATATGGGCAAAAGAAGTTTTTCATATAAAAATTTATTTTTTTTTAGGTTTTGGGTGGATTTTTCAATTTTTTGAGGGTGGTCACAAATTAAAGTCCTTTTCGCTCTAGGACGCATATTTAAGGAGATATAGGCAAACGAAGTTTTTCATATAAAAATTTCAATTTTTTTTAGGTTTTCGGTGGATTTTTCAATTTTTTTAGGGTGGTCACAAATTAAAGTCCTTTTCGCTCTAGGACGCATATTTAAGGAGATATGGGCAAAAGAAGTTTTTCATATAAAAATTTCAATTTTTTAGGTTTTGGGTGGATTTTTCAATTTTTTGAGGGTGGTCACAAATTAAAGTCCTTTTTGCTCTAGGACGCATATTTAAGGAGATATGGGCAAAAGAAGTTTTTCATATAAAAATTTCAATTTTTTAGGTTTTGGGTGAATTTTTAAATTTTTGGGGGTGGTCACGAATTAAAGTCCTTTTCGCTCTAGGACGCATATTTAAGAAGATATGGGCAAAAGAAGTTTTTCATATAAAAATTTCAATTTTTTTAGGTTTTGGGTGGATTTTTAAATTTTTTGAGGGTGGTCACAAATTAAAGTCCTTTTCGCTCTAGGACGCATATTTAAGGAGATATGGGCAAAAGAAGTTTTTCATATAAAAATTTCAATTTTTTAGGTTTTGGGTGGATTTTTCAATTTTTTGGGGGTGGTCACGAATTAAAGTCCTTTTTGCTCTAGGACGCATATTTAAGGAGATATGGGCAAAAGAAGTTTTTCATATAAAAATTTCAATTTTTTAGGTTTTGGGTGGATTTTTCAATTTTTTGGGGGTGGTCACGAATTAAAGTCCTTTTTGCTCTAGGACGCATATTTAAGGAGATATGGGCAAAAGAAGTTTTTCATATAAAAATTTCAATTTTTTAGGTTTTGGGTGGATTTTTCAATTTTTTGAGGGTGGTCACGAATTAAAGTCCTTTTCGCTCTAGGACGCATATTTAAGGAGATATGGGCAAAAGAAGTTTTTCATATAAAAATTTCAATTTTTTTAGGTTTTGGGTGGATTTTAAAATTTTTTGGGTGTGGTCACGAATTAAAGTCTTTTTCGCTCTAGGACGCATATTTAAGGAGATATGGGCAAAAGAAGTTTTTCATATAAAAATTTCAATTTTTTTAGGTTTTCGGTGGATTTTTCAATTTTTTGAGGGTGGTCACGAATTAAAGTCCTTTTCGCTCTAGGACGCATATTTAAGGAGATATGGGCAAAAGAAGTTTTTCATATAAAAATTTCAATTTTTTTAGGTTTTGGGTGGATTTTAAAATTTTTTGGGTGTGGTCACGAATTAAAGTCTTTTTCGCTCTAGGACGCATATTTAAGGAGATATGGGCAAAAGAAGTTTTTCATATAAAAATTTTATTTTTTTTTAGGTTTTGGGTGGATTTTTCAATTTTTTGAGGGTGGTCACGAATTAAAGTCCTTTTCGCTCTAGGACGCATATTTAAGGAGATATGGGAAAAAAGAAGTTTTTCATATAAAAATTTTAATTTTTTTAGGTTTTGGGTGGATTTTTCAATTTTTTGAGGCTGGTCACGAATTAAAGTCCTTTTCGCTCTAGGACGCATATTTAAGGAGATATGGGCAAAAGAAGTTTTTCATATAAAAATTTCAATTTTTTTAGGTTTTGGGTGGATTTTTCAATTTTTTGAGGGTGGTCACAAATTAAAGTCCTTTTCGCTCTAGGACGCATATTTAAGGAGATATGGGCAAAAGAAGTTTTTCATATAAAAATTTCAATTTTTTAGGTTTTGGGTAGAGCAAAAACGAATTAAAGTCGTTTTTGCTCTAGGACGCATATTTAAGGAGATATGGGTAAAAGAAGTTTTTCATATAAAAATTTTAATTTTTTTAGGTTTTGGGTGGATTTTTCAATTTTTGGGGGTGGTCACGAATTAAAGTCCTTTTCGCTCTAGGACGCATATTTAAGGAGATATGGGCAAAAGAAGTTTTTCATATAAAAATTTATTTTTTTTTAGGTTTTGGGTGGATTTTTCAATTTTTTGAGGGTGGTCACAAATTAAAGTCCTTTTCGCTCTAGGACGCATATTTAAGGAGATATAGGCAAAAGAAGTTTTTCATATAAAAATTTCAATTTTTTTTAGGTTTTCGGTGGATTTTTCAATTTTTTTAGGGTGGTCACAAATTAAAGTCCTTTTCGCTCTAGGACGCATATTTAAGGAGATATGGGCAAAAGAAGTTTTTCATATAAAAATTTCAATTTTTTAGGTTTTGGGTGGATTTTTCAATTTTTTGAGGGTGGTCACAAATTAAAGTCCTTTTTGCTCTAGGACGCATATTTAAGGAGATATGGGCAAAAGAAGTTTTTCATATAAAAATTTCAATTTTTTAGGTTTTGGGTGAATTTTTAAATTTTTGGGGGTGGTCACGAATTAAAGTCCTTTTCGCTCTAGGACGCATATTTAAGAAGATATGGGCAAAAGAAGTTTTTCATATAAAAATTTCAATTTTTTTAGGTTTTGGGTGGATTTTTAAATTTTTTGAGGGTGGTCACAAATTAAAGTCCTTTTCGCTCTAGGACGCATATTTAAGGAGATATGGGCAAAAGAAGTTTTTCATATAAAAATTTCAATTTTTTAGTTTTTGGGTGGATTTTTCAATTTTTTGGGGGTGGTCACGAATTAAAGTCCTTTTTGCTCTAGGACGCATATTTAAGGAGATATGGGCAAAAGAAGTTTTTCATATAAAAATTTCAATTTTTTTAGGTTTTGGGTGGATTTTTAAATTTTTTGAGGGTGGTCACAAATTAAAGTCCTTTTCGCTCTAGGACGCATATTTAAGGAGATATGGGCAAAAGAAGTTTTTCATATAAAAATTTCAATTTTTTAGGTTTTGGGTGGATTTTTCAATTTTTTGGGGGTGGTCACGAATTAAAGTCCTTTTTGCTCTAGGACGCATATTTAAGGAGATATGGGCAAAAGAAGTTTTTCATATAAAAATTTCAATTTTTTAGGTTTTGGGTGGATTTTTCAATTTTTTGGGGGTGGTCACGAATTAAAGTCCTTTTTGCTCTAGGACGCATATTTAAGGAGATATGGGCAAAAGAAGTTTTTCATATAAAAATTTCAATTTTTTAGGTTTTGGGTGGATTTTTCAATTTTTTGAGGGTGGTCACGAATTAAAGTCCTTTTCGCTCTAGGACGCATATTTAAGAAGATATGGGCAAAAGAAGTTTTTCATATAAAAATTTCAATTTTTTAGGTTTTGGGTGGATTTTTCAATTTTTTGAGGGTGGTCACGAATTAAAGTCCTTTTCGCTCTAGGACGCATATTTAAGGAGATATGGGCAAAAGAAGTTTTTCATATAAAAATTTTATTTTTTTTAGGTTTTGGGTGGATTTTTCAATTTTTTGAGGGTGGTCACGAATTAAAGTCCTTTTTGCTCTAGGACGCATATATAAGGAGATATGGGCAAAAGAAGTTTTTCATATAAAAATTTCAATTTTTTAGGTTTTGGGTGGATTTTTCAATTTTTTGGGGGTGGTCACGAATTAAAGTCCTTTTTGCTCTAGGACGCATATATAAGGAGATATGGGCAAAAGAAGTTTTTCATATAAAAATTTCAATTTTTTTAGGTTTTGGGTGGATTTTTCAATTTTGTGAGGGTGGTCACGAATTAAAGTCCTTTTCGCTCTAGGACGCATATTTAAGGAGATATGGGCAAAAGAAGTTTTTCATATAAAAATTTTAATTTTTTTAGGTTTTGGGTGGATTTTTCAATTTTTTGAGGCTGGTCACGAATTAAAGTCCTTTTCCCTCTAGGACGCATATTTAAGGAGATATGTGCAAAAGAAGTTTTTCATATAAAAATTTTAATTTTTTTTAGGTTTTGGGTGAATTTTTCAATTTTTTGAGGGTGGTCACGAATTAAAGTCCTTTTCGCTCTAGGACGCATATTTAAGGAGATATGGGCAAAAGAAGTTTTTCATATAAAAATTTCAATTTTTTAGGTTTTGGGTGGATTTTTCAATTTTTTGAGGGTGGTCACGAATTAAAGTCCTTTTCGCTCTAGGACGCATATTTAAGGAGATATGGGCAACAGAAGTTTTTCATATAAAATTTTTAATTTTTTTTAGGTTTTGGGTGAATTTTTCAAATTTTTGAGGGTGGTCACGAATTAAAGTCCTTTTCGCTCTAGGACGCATATTTAAGGAGATATGGGCAAAAGAAGTTTTTCATATAAAAATTTAATTTTTTTTAGGTTTTGGGTGGATTTTTCAAATTTTTGGGGGTGGTCACGAATTGAAGTCCTTTTCGCTCTAGGACGCACATTTAAGGAGATATGGGCAAAAGAAGTTTTTCATATAAAAATTTCAATTTTTTTAGGTTTTGGGTGGATTTTTAAATTTTTTGGGGGTGGTCACGAATTAAAGTCCTTTTCGCTCTAGGACGCATATTTAAGGAGATATGGGCAAAAGAAGTTTTTCATATAAAAATTTAAATTTTTTAGGTTTTGGGTGGATTTTTCAATTTTTTGAGGGTGGTCACAAATTAAAGTCCTTTTCGCTCTAGGACGCATATTTAAGGAGATATGGGCAAAAGAAGTTTTTCATATAAAAATTTCAATTTTTTTAGGTTTTGGGTGGATTTTTCAATTTTTGGGGGTGGTCACGAATTAAAGTCCTTTTCGCTCTAGGACGCATATTTAAGAAGATATGGGCAAAAGAAGTTTTTCATATAAAAATTTCAATTTTTTTAGATTTTGGGTGGATTTTTCAATTTTTTGAGGGTGGTCACGAATTAAAGTCCTTTTCGCTCTAGGACGCATATTTAAGGAGATATGGGCAAAAGAAGTTTTTCATATAAAAATTTCATTTTTTTTAGGTTTTGGGTGGATTTTTCAATTTTTTGAGGGTGGTCACGAATTAAAGTCCTTTTCGCTCTAGGACGCATATTTAAGGAGATATGGGCAAAAGAAGTTTTTCATATAAAAATTTAAATTTTTTTAGGTTTTGGGTGGATTTTTCAATTTTTTGAGGGTGGTCACGAATTAAAGTCCTTTTCGCTCTAGGACGCATATTTAAGGAGATATGGGCAAAAGAAGTTTTTCATATAAAAATTTTAATTTTTTAGGTTTTGGGTGAATTTTTCAATTTTTTGGGGGTGGTCACGAATTAAAGTCCTTTTCGCTCTAGGACGCATATTTAAGGAGATATGGGCAAAAGAAGTTTTTCATATAAAAATTTTAATTTTTTTTAGGTTTTGGGTGAATTTTTCAATTTTTTGATGGTGGTCACGAATTAAAGTCCTTTTCGCTCTATGACGCATATTTAAGGAGATATGGGCAAAAGACGTTTTTCATATAAAAATTTTAATTTTTTTTAGGTTTTGGGTGAATTTTTCAATTTTTTGATGGTGGTCACGAATTAAAGTCCTTTACGCTCTAGGACGCATATTTAAGGAGATATGGGCAAAAGAAGTTTTTCATATAAAAATTTCAATTTTTTTAGGTTTTGGGTGGATTTTTCAATTTTTTGGGGGTGGTCACGAATTAAAGTCCTTTTCGCTCTAGGAAGCACATTTAAGGAGATATGGGCAAAAGAAGTTTTTCATATAAAAATTTCAATTTTTTTAGGTTTTCGGTGGATTTTTCAATTTTTTGAGGGTGGTCACGAATTAAAGTCCTTTTCGCTCTAGGACGCATATTTAAGGAGATATGGGCAAAAGAAGTTTTTCATATAAAAATTTCAATTTTTTTAGGTTTTCGGTGAATTTTTAAATTTTTTGGGGGTGGTCACGAATTAAAATCCTTTTCGCTCTAGGACGCATATTTAAGAGATATGGGCAAAAGAAGTTTTTCATATAAAAATTTAAATTTTTTTAGGTTTTGGGTGGATTTTTCAATTTTTTGAGGGTGGTCACAAATTAAAGTCCTTTTCGCTCTAGGACGCATATTTAAGGAGATATGGGCAAAAGAAGTTTTTCATATAAAAATTTCAATTTTTTAGGTTTTGGGTGGATTTTTCAATTTTTTGGGGGTGGTCACGAATTAAAGTCCTTTTTGCTCTAGGACGCATATTTAAGGAGATATGGGCAAAAGAAGTTTTTCATATAAAAATTTCAATTTTTTTAGGTTTTGGGTGGATTTTTCAATTTTTGGGGGTGGTCACGAATTAAAGTCCTTTTCGCTCTAGGACGCATATTTAAGAAGATATGGGCAAAAGAAGTTTTTCATATAAAAATTTCAATTTTTTTAGGTTTTGGGTGGATTTTTCAATTTTTTGAGGGTGGTCACGAATTAAAGTCCTTTTCGCTCTAGGACGCATATTTAAGGAGATATGGGCAAAAGAAGTTTTTCATATAAAAATTTCAATTTTTTTAGGTTTTGGGTGGATTTTTCAATTTTTTGAGGGTGGTCACGAATTAAAGTCCTTTTCGCTCTAGGACGCATATTTAAGGAGATATGGGCAAAAGAAGTTTTTCATATAAAAATTTTAATTTTTTTAGGTTTTGGGTGGATTTTTCAATTTTTTGAGGGTGGTCACGGATTAAAGTCCTTTTCGCTCTAGGACGCATATTTAAGGAGATATTGGCAAAAGAAGTTTTTCATATAAAAATTTTAATTTTTTTAGGTTTTGGGTGGATTTTTCAATTTTTTGAGGCTGGTCACGAATTAAAGTCCTTTTCGCTCTAGGACGCATATTTAAGGAGATATTGGCAAAATAAGTTTTTCATATAAAAATTTTAATTTTTTTTAGGTTTTGGGTGAATTTTTCAATTTTTTGAGGCTGGTCACGAATTAAAGTCCTTTTCGCTCTAGGACGCATATTTAAGGAGATATGGGCAAAAGAAGTTTTTCATATAAAAATTTTAATTTTTTTTAGGTTTTGGGTGAATTTTTCAATTTTTTGAGGGTGGTCACGAATTAAAGTCCTTTTCGCTCTAGGACGCATATTTAAGGAGATATGGGCAAAAGAAGTTTTTCATATAAAAATTTAATTTTTTTAGGTTTTGGGTGGATTTTTCAATTTTTTGGGGGTGGTCACGAATTAAAGTCCTTTTCGCTCTAGGACGCACATTTAAGGAGATATGGACAAAAGAAGTTTTTCATATAAAAATTTCAATTTTTTTTAGGTTTTCGGTGGATTTTTCAATTTTTTGGGGGTGGTCACGAATTAAAGTCCTTTTCGCTCTAGGACGCATATTTAAGGAGATATGGGCAAAAAAAGTTTTTCATATAAAAATTTCAATTTTTTTAGGTTTTGGGTGGATTTTTAAATTTTTTGGGGGTGGTCACGAATTAAAGTCCTTTTCGCTCTAGGACGCATATTTAAGGAGATATGGGCAAAAGAAGTTTTTCATATAAAAATTTAAATTTTTTTAGGTTTTGGGTGGATTTTTCAATTTTTTGAAGGTGGTCACGGATTAAAATCCTTTTCGCTCTAGGACGCATATTTAAGGAGATATGGGCAAAAGAAGTTTTTCATATAAAAATTTCAATTTTTTAGGTTTTGGGTGGATTTTTCAATTTTTTGGGGGTGGTCACGAATTAAAGTCCTTTTCGCTCTAGGACGCATATTTAAGAAGATATGGGCAAAAGAAGTTTTTCATATAAAAATTTCAATTTTTTTAGGTTTTGGGTGGATTTTTCAATTTTTGGGGGTGGTCACGAATTAAAGTCCTTTTCGCTCTAGGACGCATATTTAAGAAGATATGGGCAAAAGAAGTTTTTCATATAAAAATTTCAATTTTTTTAGGTTTTGGGTGGATTTTTCAATTTTTTGAGGGTGGTCACGAATTAAAGTCCTTTTCGCTCTAGGACGCATATTTAAGGAGATATGGGCAAAAGAAGTTTTTCATATAAAAATTTTATTTTTTTTTTAGGTTTTGGGTGGATTTTTCAATTTTTTGAGGCAGGTCACGAATTAAAGTCCTTTTCGCTCTAGGACGCATATTTAAGGAGATATGGGCAAAAGAAGTTTTTCATATAAAAATTTTAATTTTTTTAGGTTTTGGGTGGATTTTTCAATTTTTTGTGGGTGGTCACGGATTAAAGTCCTTTTCGCTCTAGGACGCATATTTAAGGAGATATGGGCAAAAGAAGTTTTTCATATAAAAATTTTAATTTGTTTAGGTTTTGGGTGGATTTTTCAATTTTTTGAGGGTGGTCACGAATTAAAGTCCTTTTCGCCCTAGGACGTATATTTAAGGAGATATGGGCAAAAGAAGTTTTTCATATAAAAATTTTAATTTTTTTAGGTTTTGGGTGGATTTTTCAATTTTTTGAGGGTGGTCACGAATTAAAGTCCTTTTCGCTCTAGGACGCATATTTAAGGAGATATGGGCAAAAGAAGTTTTTCATATAAAAATTTCAATTTTTTTAGGTTTTGGGTGGATTTTTCAATTTTTTGAGGGTGGTCACGAATTAAAGTCCTTTTCGCTCTAGGACGCATATTTAAGGAGATATGGGCAAAAGAAGTTTTTCATATAAAAATTTTAATGTTTTTTAGGTTTTGGGTGAATTTTTCAATTTTTTGAGGGTGGTCACGAATTAAAGTCCTTTTCGCTCTAGGATGCATATTTAAGGAGATATGGGCAAAAGAAGTTTTTCATATAAAAATTTAATTTTTTTAGGTTTTGGGTGGATTTTTCAATTTTTTGGGGGTGGTCAAGAATTAATGTCCTTTTCGCTCTAGGACGCACTTTTAAGGAGATATGGGCAAAAGAAGTTTTTCATATAAAAATTTCAATTTTTTTAGGTTTTCGGTGGATTTTTCAATTTTTTGAGGGTGGTCACAAATTAAAGTCCTTTTCGCTCTAGGACGCATATTTAAGGAGATATGGGCAAAAGAAGTTTTTCATATAAAAATTTCAATTTTTTTAGGTTTTGGGTGGATTTTTCAATTTTTGGGGGTGGTCACGAATTAAAGTCCTTTTCGCTCTAGGACGCATATTTAAGAAGATATGGGCAAAAGAAGTTTTTCATATAAAAATTTCAATTTTTTTAGATTTTGGGTGGATTTTTCAATTTTTTGAGGGTGGTCACGAATTAAAGTCCTTTTCGCTCTAGGACGCATATTTAAGGAGATATGGGCAAAAGAAGTTTTTCATATAAAAATTTCATTTTTTTTAGGTTTTGGGTGGATTTTTCAATTTTTTGAGGGTGGTCACGAATTAAAGTCCTTTTCGCTCTAGGACGCATATTTAAGGAGATATGGGCAAAAGAAGTTTTTCATATAAAACTTTTAATTTTTTTAGGTTTTGGGTGGATTTTTCAATTTTTTGAGGGTGGTCACGAATTAAAGTCCTTTTCGCTCTAGGACGCATATTTAAGGAGATATGGGCAAAAGAAGTTTTTCATATAAAAATTTTAATTTTTTTAGGTTTTGGGTGGATTTTTCAATTTTTTGAGGGTGGTCACGGATTAAAGTCCTTTTCGCTCTAGGACGCATATTTAAGGAGATATGGGCAAAAGAAGTTTTTCATATAAAAATTTCAATTTTTTAGGTTTTGGGTGGATTTTTCAATTTTTTGGGGGTGGTCACGAATTAAAGTCCTTTTTGCTCTAGGACGCATATTTAAGGAGATATGAGCAAAAGAAGTTTTTCATATAAAAATTTCATTTTTTTTAGGTTTTGGGTGGATTTTTCAATTTTTTGAGGGTGGTCACGAATTAAAGTCCTTTTCGCTCTAGGACGCATATTTAAGGAGATATGGGCAAAAGAAGTTTTTCATATAAAAATTTTAATTTTTTTAGGTTTTGGGTGGATTTTTCAATTTTTTGAGGGTGGTCACGGATTAAAGTCCTTTTCGCTCTAGGACGCATATTTAAGGAGATATTGGCAAAAGAAGTTTTTCATATAAAAATTTCAATTTTTTTAGGTTTTGGGTGGATTTTTCAATTTTTTGAGGGTGGTCACGAATTAAAGTCCTTTTCGCTCTAGGACGCATATTTAAGGAGATATGGGCAAAAGAAGTTTTTCATATAAAAATTTTAATTTTTTTAGGTTTTGGGTGGATTTTTCAATTTTTTGAGGCTGGTCACGAATTAAAGTCCTTTTCGCTCTAGGACGCATATTTAAGGAGATATTGGCAAAAGAAGTTTTTCATATAAAAATTTAAATTTTTTTAGGTTTTGGGTGGATTTTTCAATTTTTTGAGGGTGGTCACGAATTAAAGTCCTTTTCGCTCTAGGACGCATATTTAAGGAGATATGGGCAAAAGAAGTTTTTCATATAAAAATTTCAATTTTTTAGGTTTTGGGTGGATTTTTCAATTTTTTGGGGGTGGTCACGAATTAAAGTCCTTTTTGCTCTAGGACGCATATTTAAGGAGATATGGGCAAAAGAAGTTTTTCATATAAAAATTTCAATTTTTTTAGGTTTTGGGTGGATTTTTCAATTTTTGGGGGTGGTCACGAATTAAAGTCCTTTTCGCTCTAGGACGCATATTTAAGAAGATATGGGCAAAAGAAGTTTTTCATATAAAAATTTCAATTTTTTTAGGTTTTGGGTGGATTTTTCAATTTTTTGAGGGTGGTCACGAATTAAAGTCCTTTTCGCTCTAGGACGCATATTTAAGGAGATATGGGCAAAAGAAGTTTTTCATATAAAAATTTCAATTTGTTTAGGTTTTGGGTGGATTTTTCAATTTTTTGAGGGTGGTCACGAATTAAAGTCCTTTTCGCTCTAGGACGCATATTTAAGGAGATATGGGCAAAAGAAGTTTTTCATATAAAAATTTTAATTTTTTTAGGTTTTGGGTGGATTTTTCAATTTTTTGAGGGTGGTCACGGATTAAAGTCCTTTTCGCTCTAGGACGCATATTTAAGGAGATATTGGCAAAAGAAGTTTTTCATATAAAAATTTTAATTTTTTTAGGTTTTGGGTGGATTTTTCAATTTTTTGAGGCTGGTCACGAATTAAAGTCCTTTTCGCTCTAGGACGCATATTTAAGGAGATATTGGCAAAATAAGTTTTTCATATAAAAATTTTAATTTTTTTTAGGTTTTGGGTGAATTTTTCAATTTTTTGAGGGTGGTCACGAATTAAAGTCCTTTTCGCTCTAGGACGCATATTTAAGGAGATATGGGCAAAAGAAGTTTTTCATATAAAAATTTTAATTTTTTTTAGGTTTTGGGTGAATTTTTCAATTTTTTGAGGGTGGTCACGAATTAAAGTCCTTTTCGCTCTAGGACGCATATTTAAGGAGATATGGGCAAAAGAATTTTTTCATATAAAAATTTAATTTTTTTAGGTTTTGGGTGGATTTTTCAATTTTTTGGGGGTGGTCACGAATTAAAGTCCTTTTCGCTCTAGGACGCACATTTAAGGAGATATGGACAAAAGAAGTTTTTCATATAAAAATTTAAATTTTTTTTAGGTTTTCGGTGGATTTTTCAATTTTTTGGGGGTGGTCACGAATTAAAGTCCTTTTCGCTCTAGGACGCATATTTAAGGAGATATGGGCAAAAAAAGTTTTTCATATAAAAATTTCAATTTTTTTAGGTTTTGGGTGGATTTTTAAATTTTTTGGGGGTGGTCACGAATTAAAGTCCTTTTCGCTCTAGGACGCATATTTAAGGAGATATGGGCAAAAGAAGTTTTTCATATAAAAATTTAAATTTTTTTAGGTTTTGGGTGGATTTTTCAATTTTTTGAGGGTGGTCACAAATTAAATTCCTTTTCGCTATAGGACGCATATTTAAGGAGATATGGGCAAAAGAAGTTTTTCATATAAAAATTTCAATTTTTTAGGTTTTGGGTGGATTTTTCAATTTTGTGGGGGTGGTCACGAATTAAAGTCCTTTTCGCTCTAGGACGCATATTTAAGAAGATATGGGCAAAAGAAGTTTTTCATATAAAAATTTCAATTTTTTTAGGTTTTGGGTGGATTTTTCAATTTTTGGGGGTGGTCACGAATTAAAGTCCTTTTCGCTCTAGGACGCATATTTAAGGAGATATGGGCAAAAGAAGTTTTTCATATAAAAATTTCAATTTTTTTAGGTTTTGGGTGGATTTTTCAATTTTTTGAGGGTGGTCACGAATTAAAGTCCTTTTCGCTCTAGGACGCATATTTAAGGAGATATGGGCAAAAGAAGTTTTTCATATAAAAATTTTATTTTTTTTTAGGTTTTGGGTGGATTTTTCAATTTTTTGAGGCTGGTCACGAATTAAAGTCCTTTTCGCTCTAGGACGCATATTTAAGGAGATATGGGCAAAAGAAGTTTTTCATATAAAAATTTTAATTTTTTTAGGTTTTGGGTGGATTTTTCAATTTTTTGTGGGTGGTCACGGATTAAAGTCCTTTTCGCTCTAGGACGCATATTTAAGGAGATATGGGCAAAAGAAGTTTTTGATATAAAAATTTTAATTTGTTTAGGTTTTGGGTGGATTTTTCAATTTTTTGAGGGTGGTCACGAATTAAAGTCCTTTTCGCCCTAGGACGTATATTTAAGGAGATATGGGCAAAAGAAGTCTTTCATATAAAAATTTTAATTTTTTTAGGTTTTGGGTGGATTTTTCAATTTTTTGAGGGTGGTCACGAATTAAAGTCCTTTTCGCTCTAGGACGCATATTTAAGGAGATATGGGCAAAAGAAGTTTTTCATATAAAAATTTCAATTTTTTTAGGTTTTGGGTGGATTTTTCAATTTTTTGAGGGTGGTCACGAATTAAAGTCCTTTTCGCTCTAGGACGCATATTTAAGGAGATATGGGCAAAAGAAGTTTTTCATATAAAAATTTTAATGTTTTTTAGGTTTTGGGTGAATTTTTCAATTTTTTGAGGGTGGTCACGAATTAAAGTCCTTTTCGCTCTAGGACGCATATTTAAGGAGATATGGGCAAAAGAAGTTTTTCATATAAAAATTTAATTTTTTTAGGTTTTGGGTGGATTTTTCAATTTTTTGGGGATGGTCACGAATTAATGTCCTTTTCGCTCTAGGACGCACTTTTAAGGAGATATGGGCAAAAGAAGTGTTTCATATAAAAATTTCAATTTTTTTAGGTTTTCGGTGGATTTTTCAATTTTTTGAGGGTGGTCACGAATTAAAGTCCTTTTCGCTCTAGGACGCATATTTAAGGAGATATGGGCAAAAGAAGTTTTTCATATAAAAATTTCAATTTTTTTAGGTTTTGGGTGGATTTTTCAATTTTTTGAGGGTGGTCACGAATTAAAGTCCTTTTCGCTCTAGGACGCATATTTAAGGAGATATGGGCAAAAGAAGTTTTTCATATAAAAATTTTAATTTTTTTAGGTTTTGGGTGGATTTTTCAATTTTTTGAGGGTGGTCACGGATTAAAGTCCTTTTCGCTCTAGGACGCATATTTAAGGAGATATGGGAAAAAAGAAGTTTTTCATATAAAAATTTTAATTTTTTTAGGTTTTGGGTGGATTTTTCAATTTTTTGAGGCTGGTCACGAATTAAAGTCTTTTTCGCTCTAGGACGCATATTTAAGGAGATATGGGCAAAAGAAGTTTTTCATATAAAAATTTCAATTTTTTTAGGTTTTGGGTGGATTTTTCAATTTTTTGAGGGTGGTCACAAATTAAAGTCCTTTTCGCTCTAGGACGCATATTTAAGGAGATATGGGCAAAAGAAGTTTTTCATATAAAAATTTCAATTTTTTAGGTTTTGGGTAGAGCAAAAACGAATTAAAGTCGTTTTTGCTCTAGGACGCATATTTAAGGAGATATGGGCAAAAGAAGTTTTTCATATAAAAATTTTAATTTTTTTAGGTTTTGGGTGGATTTTTCAATTTTTGGGGGTGGTCACGAATTAAAGTCCTTTTCGCTCTAGGACGCATATTTAAGGAGATATGGGCAAAAGAAGTTTTTCATATAAAAATTTAATTTTTTTTAGGTTTTGGGTGGATTTTTCAATTTTTTGGGGGTGGTCACGAATTAAAGTCCTTTTCGGTCTAGGACGCACATTTAAGGAGATATGGGCAAAAGAAGTTTTTCATATAAAAATTTAAATTTTTTTTAGGTTTTCGGTGGATTTTTCAATTTTTTGAGGGTGGTCACAAATTAAAGTCCTTTTCGCTCTAGGACGCATATTTAAGGAGATATGGGCAAAAGAAGTTTTTCATATAAAAATTTCAATTTTTTTAGGTTTTGGGTGGATTTTTCAATTTTTTGAGGGTGGTCACAAATTAAAGTCCTTTTCGCTCTAGGACGCATATTTAAGGAGATATGGGCAAAAGAAGTTTTTCATATAAAAATTTCAATTTTTTAGGTTTTGGGTGGATTTTTCAATTTTTTGAGGGTGGTCACAAATTAAAGTCCTTTTCGCTCTAGGACGCATATTTAAGGAGATATGGGCAAAAGAAGTTTTTCATATAAAAATTTCAATTTTTTAGGTTTTGGGTGGATTTTTCAATTTTTTGGGGGTGGTCACGAATTAAAGTCCTTTTTGCTCTAGGACGCATATTTAAGGAGATATGGGCAAAAGAAGTTTTTCATATAAAAATTTCAATTTTTTTAGGTTTTGGGTGGATTTTTCAATTTTTGGGGGTGGTCACGAATTAAAGTCCTTTTCGCTCTAGGACGCATATTTAAGAAGATATGGGCAAAAGAAGTTTTTCATATAAAAATTTCAATTTTTTAGGTTTTGGGTGGATTTTTCAATTTTTTGAGGGTGGTCACGAATTAAAGTCCTTTTCGCTCTAGGACGCATATTTAAGGAGATATGGGCAAAAGAAGTTTTTCATATAAAAATTTTATTTTTTTTAGGTTTTGAGTGGATTTTTCAATTTTTTGAGGGTGGTCACGAATTAAAGTCCTTTTCGCTCTAGGACGCATATTTAAGGAGATATGGGCAAAAGAAGTTTTTCATATAAAAATTTTAATTTTTTTAGGTTTTGGGTGGATTTTTCAATTTTTTGAGGGTGGTCACGAATTAAAGTCCTTTTTGCTCTAGGAAGCATATAAAGGGTGATTCTTTTGAGGTTAGGATTTTCATGCATTAGTATTTGACAGATCACGTGGGATTTCAGACATGGTGTCAAAGAGAAAGATGCTCAGTATGCTTTGACATTTCATCATGAATAGACTTACTAACGAGCAACGCTTGCAAATCATTGAATTTTATTACCAAAATCAGTGGCAGAAAATCCGCTTTTTTATCGACAAATTTTGTTCAGCGATGAGGCTCATTTCTGGTTGAATGGCTACGTAAATAAGCAAAATTGCCGCATTTGGAGTGAAGAGCAACCAGAAGCCGTTCAAGAACTGCCCATGCATCCCGAAAAATGCACTGTTTGGTGTGGTTTGTACGCTGGTGGAATCATTGGACCGTATTTTTTCAAAGATGCTGTTGGACGCAACGTTACGGTGAATGGCGATCGCTATCGTTCGATGCTAACAAACTTTTTGTTGCCAAAAATGGAAGAACTGAACTTGGTTGACATGTGGTTTCAACAAGATGGCGCTACATGCCACACAGCTCGCGATCCTATGGCCATTTTGAGGGAAAACTTCGGAGAACAATTCATCTCAAGAAATGGACCGGTAAGTTGGCCACCAAGATCATGCGATTTGACGCCTTTAGACTATTTTTTGTGGGGCTACGTCAAGTCTAAAGTCTACAGAAATAAGCCAGCAACTATTCCAGCTTTGGAAGACAACATTTTCGAAGAAATTCGGGCTATTCCGGCCGAAATGCTCGAAAAAGTTGCCCGAAATTGGACTTTCCGAATGGACCACCTAAGACGCAGCCGCGGTCAACATTTAAATGAAATTATCTTCAAAAAGTAAATGTCATGGACCAATCTAACGTTTCAAATAAAGAACCGATGAGATTTTGCAAATTTTATGCGTTTTTAAAAAAAAAAAAGTTATCAAGCTCTTAAAAAATCACCCTTTATAAGGAGATATGGGCAAAAGAAGTTTTTCATACAAAAATTTCAATTTTTTAGGTTTTGGGTGGATTTTTCAATTTTTTGGGGGTGGTCACGAATTAAAGTCCTTTTTGCTCTAGGACGCATATTTAAGGAGATATGGGCAAAAGAAGTTTTTCATATAAAAATTTCAATTTTTTTAGGTTTTGGGTGGATTTTTCAATTTTGTGAGGGTGGTCACGAATTAAAGTCCTTTTCGCTCTAGGACGCATATTTAAGGAGATATGGGCAAAAGAAGTTTTTCATATAAAAATTTTAATTTTTTTAGGTTTTGGGTGGATTTTTCAATTTTTTGGGGGTGGTCACGAATTAAAGTCCTTTTTGCTCTAGGACGCATATTTAAGGAGATATGGGCAAAAGAAGTTTTTCATATAAAAATTTCAATTTGTTTAGGTTTTGGGTGGATTTTTCAATTTTTTGAGGGTGGTCACGAATTAAAGTCCTTTTCGCTCTAGGACGCATATTTAAGGAGATATGGGCAAAAGAAGTTTTTCATATAAAAATTTTAATTTTTTTAGGTTTTGGGTGGATTTTTCAATTTTTTGAGGGTGGTCACGGATTAAAGTCCTTTTCGCTCTAGGACGCATATTTAAGGAGATATTGTCAAAAGAAGTTTTTCATATAAAAATTTTAATTTTTTTAGGTTTTGGGTGGATTTTTCAATTTTTTGAGGCTGGTCACGAATTAAAGTCCTTTTCGCTCTAGGACGCATATTTAAGGAGATATTGGCAAAATAAGTTTTTCATATAAAAATTTTAATTTTTTTTAGGTTTTGGGTGAATTTTTCAATTTTTTGAGGGTGGTCACGAATTAAAGTCCTTTTCGCTCTAGGACGCATATTTAAGGAGATATGGGCAAAAGAAGTTTTTCATATAAAAATTTTAATTTTTTTTAGGTTTTGGGTGAATTTTTCAATTTTTTGAGGGTGGTCACGAATTAAAGTCCTTTTCGCTCTAGGACGCATATTTAAGGAGATATGGGCAAAAGAATTTTTTCATATAAAAATTTAATTTTTTTAGGTTTTGGGTGGATTTTTCAATTTTTTGGGGGTGGTCACGAATTAAAGTCCTTTTCGCTCTAGGACGCACATTTAAGGAGATATGGACAAAAGAAGTTTTTCATATAAAAATTTAAATTTTTTTTAGGTTTTCGGTGGATTTTTCAATTTTTTGGGGGTGGTCACGAATTAAAGTCCTTTTCGCTCTAGGACGCATATTTAAGGAGATATGGGCAAAAAAAGTTTTTCATATAAAAATTTCAATTTTTTTAGGTTTTGGGTGGATTTTTAAATTTTTTGGGGGTGGTCACGAATTAAAGTCCTTTTCGCTCTAGGACGCATATTTAAGGAGATATGGGCAAAAGAAGTTTTTCATATAAAAATTTAAATTTTTTTAGGTTTTGGGTGGATTTTTCAATTTTTTGAGGGTGGTCACAAATTAAATTCCTTTTCGCTATAGGACGCATATTTAAGGAGATATGGGCAAAAGAAGTTTTTCATATAAAAATTTCAATTTTTTAGGTTTTGGGTGGATTTTTCAATTTTGTGGGGGTGGTCACGAATTAAAGTCCTTTTCGCTCTAGGACGCATATTTAAGAAGATATGGGCAAAAGAAGTTTTTCATATAAAAATTTCAATTTTTTTAGGTTTTGGGTGGATTTTTCAATTTTTGGGGGTGGTCACGAATTAAAGTCCTTTTCGCTCTAGGACGCATATTTAAGGAGATATGGGCAAAAGAAGTTTTTCATATAAAAATTTCAATTTTTTTAGGTTTTGGGTGGATTTTTCAATTTTTTGAGGGTGGTCACGAATTAAAGTCCTTTTCGCTCTAGGACGCATATTTAAGGAGATATGGGCAAAAGAAGTTTTTCATATAAAAATTTTATTTTTTTTTAGGTTTTGGGTGGATTTTTCAATTTTTTGAGGCTGGTCACGAATTAAAGTCCTTTTCGCTCTAGGACGCATATTTAAGGAGATATGGGCAAAAGAAGTTTTTCATATAAAAATTTTAATTTTTTTAGGTTTTGGGTGGATTTTTCAATTTTTTGTGGGTGGTCACGGATTAAAGTCCTTTTCGCTCTAGGACGCATATTTAAGGAGATATGGGCAAAAGAAGTTTTTGATATAAAAATTTTAATTTGTTTAGGTTTTGGGTGGATTTTTCAATTTTTTGAGGGTGGTCACGAATTAAAGTCCTTTTCGCCCTAGGACGTATATTTAAGGAGATATGGGCAAAAGAAGTCTTTCATATAAAAATTTTAATTTTTTTAGGTTTTGGGTGGATTTTTCAATTTTTTGAGGGTGGTCACGAATTAAAGTCCTTTTCGCTCTAGGACGCATATTTAAGGAGATATGGGCAAAAGAAGTTTTTCATATAAAAATTTCAATTTTTTTAGGTTTTGGGTGGATTTTTCAATTTTTTGAGGGTGGTCACGAATTAAAGTCCTTTTCGCTCTAGGACGCATATTTAAGGAGATATGGGCAAAAGAAGTTTTTCATATAAAAATTTTAATGTTTTTTAGGTTTTGGGTGAATTTTTCAATTTTTTGAGGGTGGTCACGAATTAAAGTCCTTTTCGCTCTAGGACGCATATTTAAGGAGATATGGGCAAAAGAAGTTTTTCATATAAAAATTTAATTTTTTTAGGTTTTGGGTGGATTTTTCAATTTTTTGGGGATGGTCACGAATTAATGTCCTTTTCGCTCTAGGACGCACTTTTAAGGAGATATGGGCAAAAGAAGTGTTTCATATAAAAATTTCAATTTTTTTAGGTTTTCGGTGGATTTTTCAATTTTTTGAGGGTGGTCACGAATTAAAGTCCTTTTCGCTCTAGGACGCATATTTAAGGAGATATGGGCAAAAGAAGTTTTTCATATAAAAATTTCAATTTTTTTAGGTTTTGGGTGGATTTTTCAATTTTTTGAGGGTGGTCACGAATTAAAGTCCTTTTCGCTCTAGGACGCATATTTAAGGAGATATGGGCAAAAGAAGTTTTTCATATAAAAATTTTAATTTTTTTAGGTTTTGGGTGGATTTTTCAATTTTTTGAGGGTGGTCACGGATTAAAGTCCTTTTCGCTCTAGGACGCATATTTAAGGAGATATGGGAAAAAAGAAGTTTTTCATATAAAAATTTTAATTTTTTTAGGTTTTGGGTGGATTTTTCAATTTTTTGAGGCTGGTCACGAATTAAAGTCTTTTTCGCTCTAGGACGCATATTTAAGGAGATATGGGCAAAAGAAGTTTTTCATATAAAAATTTCAATTTTTTTAGGTTTTGGGTGGATTTTTCAATTTTTTGAGGGTGGTCACAAATTAAAGTCCTTTTCGCTCTAGGACGCATATTTAAGGAGATATGGGCAAAAGAAGTTTTTCATATAAAAATTTCAATTTTTTAGGTTTTGGGTAGAGCAAAAACGAATTAAAGTCGTTTTTGCTCTAGGACGCATATTTAAGGAGATATGGGCAAAAGAAGTTTTTCATATAAAAATTTTAATTTTTTTAGGTTTTGGGTGGATTTTTCAATTTTTGGGGGTGGTCACGAATTAAAGTCCTTTTCGCTCTAGGACGCATATTTAAGGAGATATGGGCAAAAGAAGTTTTTCATATAAAAATTTAATTTTTTTTAGGTTTTGGGTGGATTTTTCAATTTTTTGGGGGTGGTCACGAATTAAAGTCCTTTTCGGTCTAGGACGCACATTTAAGGAGATATGGGCAAAAGAAGTTTTTCATATAAAAATTTAAATTTTTTTTAGGTTTTCGGTGGATTTTTCAATTTTTTGAGGGTGGTCACAAATTAAAGTCCTTTTCGCTCTAGGACGCATATTTAAGGAGATATGGGCAAAAGAAGTTTTTCATATAAAAATTTCAATTTTTTTAGGTTTTGGGTGGATTTTTCAATTTTTTGAGGGTGGTCACAAATTAAAGTCCTTTTCGCTCTAGGACGCATATTTAAGGAGATATGGGCAAAAGAAGTTTTTCATATAAAAATTTCAATTTTTTAGGTTTTGGGTGGATTTTTCAATTTTTTGAGGGTGGTCACAAATTAAAGTCCTTTTCGCTCTAGGACGCATATTTAAGGAGATATGGGCAAAAGAAGTTTTTCATATAAAAATTTCAATTTTTTAGGTTTTGGGTGGATTTTTCAATTTTTTGGGGGTGGTCACGAATTAAAGTCCTTTTTGCTCTAGGACGCATATTTAAGGAGATATGGGCAAAAGAAGTTTTTCATATAAAAATTTCAATTTTTTTAGGTTTTGGGTGGATTTTTCAATTTTTGGGGGTGGTCACGAATTAAAGTCCTTTTCGCTCTAGGACGCATATTTAAGAAGATATGGGCAAAAGAAGTTTTTCATATAAAAATTTCAATTTTTTAGGTTTTGGGTGGATTTTTCAATTTTTTGGGGGTGGTCACGAATTAAAGTCCTTTTCGCTCTAGGACGCATATTTAAGGAGATATGGGCAAAAGAAGTTTTTCATATAAAAATTTTATTTTTTTTAGGTTTTGAGTGGATTTTTCAATTTTTTGAGGGTGGTCACGAATTAAAGTCCTTTTCGCTCTAGGACGCATATTTAAGGAGATATGGGCAAAAGAAGTTTTTCATATAAAAATTTTAATTTTTTTAGGTTTTGGGTGGATTTTTCAATTTTTTGAGGGTGGTCACGAATTAAAGTCCTTTTTGCTCTAGGAAGCATATAAAGGGTGATTCTTTTGAGGTTAGGATTTTCATGCATTAGTATTTGACAGATCACGTGGGATTTCAGACATGGTGTCAAAGAGAAAGATGCTCAGTATGCTTTGACATTTCATCATGAATAGACTTACTAACGAGCAACGCTTGCAAATCATTGAATTTTATTACCAAAATCAGTGGCAGAAAATCCGCTTTTTTATCGACAAATTTTGTTCAGCGATGAGGCTCATTTCTGGTTGAATGGCTACGTAAATAAGCAAAATTGCCGCATTTGGAGTGAAGAGCAACCAGAAGCCGTTCAAGAACTGCCCATGCATCCCGAAAAATGCACTGTTTGGTGTGGTTTGTACGCTGGTGGAATCATTGGACCGTATTTTTTCAAAGATGCTGTTGGACGCAACGTTACGGTGAATGGCGATCGCTATCGTTCGATGCTAACAAACTTTTTGTTGCCAAAAATGGAAGAACTGAACTTGGTTGACATGTGGTTTCAACAAGATGGCGCTACATGCCACACAGCTCGCGATTCTATGGCCATTTTGAGGGAAAACTTCGGAGAACAATTCATCTCAAGAAATGGACCGGTAAGTTGGCCACCAAGATCATGCGATTTGACGCCTTTAGACTATTTTTTGTGGGGCTACGTCAAGTCTAAAGTCTACAGAAATAAGCCAGCAACTATTCCAGCTTTGGAAGACAACATTTTCGAAGAAATTCGGGCTATTCCGGCCGAAATGCTCGAAAAAGTTGCCCGAAATTGGACTTTCCGAATGGACCACCTAAGACGCAGCCGCGGTCAACATTTAAATGAAATTATCTTCAAAAAGTAAATGTCATGGACCAATCTAACGTTTCAAATAAAGAACCGATGAGATTTTGCAAATTTTATGCGTTTTTAAAAAAAAAAAAGTTATCAAGCTCTTAAAAAATCACCCTTTATAAGGAGATATGGGCAAAAGAAGTTTTTCATACAAAAATTTCAATTTTTTAGGTTTTGGGTGGATTTTTCAATTTTTTGGGGGTGGTCACGAATTAAAGTCCTTTTTGCTCTAGGACGCATATTTAAGGAGATATGGGCAAAAGAAGTTTTTCATATAAAAATTTCAATTTTTTTAGGTTTTGGGTGGATTTTTCAATTTTGTGAGGGTGGTCACGAATTAAAGTCCTTTTCGCTCTAGGACGCATATTTAAGGAGATATGGGCAAAAGAAGTTTTTCATATAAAAATTTTAATTTTTTTAGGTTTTGGGTGGATTTTTCAATTTTTTGAGGGTGGTCACGGATTAAAGTCCTTTTCGCTCTAGGACGCATATTTAAGGAGATATGGGCAAAAGAAGTTTTTCATATAAAAATTTTAATTTTTTTAGGTTTTGGGTGGATTTTTCAATTTTTTGAGGCTGGTCACGAATTAAAGTCCTTTTCGCTCTAGGACGCATATTTAAGGAGATATGGGCAAAAGAAGTTTTTCATATAAAAATTTTAATTTTTTTTAGGTTTTGGGTGAATTTTTCAATTTTTTGAGGGTGGTCACGAATTAAAGTCCTTTTCGCTCTAGGACGCATATTTAAGGAGATATGGGCAAAAGAAGTTTTTCATATAAAAATTTCAATTTTTTTAGGTTTTGGGTGGATTTTTCAATTTTTTGAGGGTGGTCACGAATTAAAGTCCTTTTCGCTCTAGGACGCATATTTAAGGAGATATGGGCAAAAGAAGTTTTTCATATAAAATTTTTAATTTTTTTAGGTTTTGGGTGAATTTTTCAAATTTTTGAGGGTGGTCACGAATTAAAGTCCTTTTCGCTCTAGGACGCATATTTAAGGAGATATGGGCAAAAGAAGTTTTTCATATAAAATTTTAATTTTTTTTAGGTTTTGGGTGGATTTTTCAAATTTTTGGGGGTGGTCACGAATTGAAGTCCTTTTCGCTCTAGGACGCACATTTAAGGAGATATGGGCAAAAGAAGTTTTTCATATAAAAATTTCAATTTTTTTAGGTTTTGGGTGGATTTTTAAATTTTTTGGGGGTGGTCACGAATTAAAGTCCTTTTCGCTCTAGGACGCATATTTAAGGAGATATGGGCAAAAGAAGTTTTTCATATAAAAATTTAAATTTTTTAGGTTTTGGGTGGATTTTTCAATTTTTTGAGGGTGGTCACAAATTAAAGTCCTTTTCGCTCTAGGACGCATATTTAAGGAGATATGGGCAAAAGAAGTTTTTCATATAAAAATTTCAATTTTTTTAGGTTTTGGGTGGATTTTTCAATTTTTGGGGGTGGTCACGAATTAAAGTCCTTTTCGCTCTAGGACGCATATTTAAGGAGATATGGGCAAAAGAAGTTTTTCATATAAAAATTTCAATTTTTTTAGGTTTTGGGTGGATTTTTAAATTTTTTGGGGGTGGTCACGAATTAAAGTCCTTTTCGCTCTAGGACGCATATTTAAGGAGATATGGGCAAAAGAAGTTTTTCATATAAAATTTTTAATTTTTTTAGGTTTTGGGTGAATTTTTCAAATTTTTGAGGGTGGTCACGAATTAAAGTCCTTTTCGCTCTAGGACGCATATTTAAGGAGATATGGGCAAAAGAAGTTTTTCATATAAAAATTTAATTTTTTTTAGGTTTTGGGTGGATTTTTCAAATTTTTGGGGGTGGTCACGAATTGAAGTCCTTTTCGCTCTAGGACGCACATTTAAGGAGATATGGGCAAAAGAAGTTTTTCATATAAAAATTTCAATTTTTTTAGGTTTTGGGTGGATTTTTAAATTTTTTGGGGGTGGTCACGAATTAAAGTCCTTTTCGCTCTAGGACGCATATTTAAGGAGATATGGGCAAAAGAAGTTTTTCATATAAAAATTTAAATTTTTTAGGTTTTGGGTGGATTTTTCAATTTTTTGAGGGTGGTCACAAATTAAAGTCCTTTTCGCTCTAGGACGCATATTTAAGGAGATATGGGCAAAAGAAGTTTTTCATATAAAAATTTCAATTTTTTTAGGTTTTGGGTGGATTTTTCAATTTTTGGGGGTGGTCACGAATTAAAGTCCTTTTCGCTCTAGGACGCATATTTAAGGAGATATGGGCAAAAGAAGTTTTTCATATAAAAATTTCAATTTTTTTAGGTTTTGGGTGGATTTTTAAATTTTTTGGGGGTGGTCACGAATTAAAGTCCTTTTCGCTCTAGGACGCATATTTAAGGAGATATGGGCAAAAGAAGTTTTTCATATAAAAATTTAAATTTTTTAGGTTTTGGGTGGATTTTTCAATTTTTTGGGGGTGGTCACGAATTAAAGTCCTTTTCGCTCTAGGACGCACATTTAAGGAGATATGGGCAAAAGAAGTTTTTCATATAAAAATTTCAATTTTTTTTAGGTTTTCGGTGGATTTTTCAATTTTTGGAGGGTGGTCACGAATTAAAGTCCTTTTCGCTCTAGGACGCATATTTAAGGAGATATGGGCAAAAGAAGTTTTTCATATAAAAATTTTATTTTTTTTTTAGGTTTTGGGTGGATTTTTCAATTTTTTGAGGGTGGTCACGAATTAAAGTCCTTTTCGCTCTAGGACGCATATTTAAGGAGATATGGGCAAAAGAAGTTTTTCATATAAAAATTTTAATTTTTTTAGGTTTTGGGTGGATTTTTCAATTTTTTGAGGGTGGTCACGGATTAAAGTCCTTTTCGCTCTAGGACGCATATTTAAGGAGATATGGGCAAAAGAAGTTTTTCATATAAAAATTTTAATTTTTTTAGGTTTTGGGTGGATTTTTCAATTTTTTTGAGGCTGGTCACGAATTAAAGTCCTTTTCGCTCTAGGACGCATATTTAAGGAGATATGGGCAAAAGAAGTTTTTCATATAAAAATTTTAATTTTTTTTAGGTTTTGGGTGAATTTTTCAATTTTTTTAGGGTGGTCACGAATTAAAGTCCTTTTCGCTCTAGGACGCATATTTAAGGAGATATGGGCAAAAGAAGTTTTTCATATAAAAATTTTAATTTTTTTTTAGGTTTTGGGTGAATTTTTCAATTTTTTGAGGGTGGTCACGAATTAAAGTCCTTTTCGCTCTAGGACGCATATTTAAGGAGATATGGGCAAAAGAAGTTTTTCATATAAAAATTTTAATTTTTTTTTAGGTTTTGGGTGAATTTTTCAATTTTTTGAGGGTGGCCACGAATTAAAGTCCTTTTCGCTCTAGGACGCATATTTAAGGAGATATGGGCAAAAGAAGTTTTTCATATAACAATTTAATTTTTTTTAGGTTTTGGGTGGATTTTTCAATTTTTTGGGGGTGGTCACGAATTAAAGTCCTTTTCGCTCTAGGACGCACATTTAAGGTGATATGGGCAAAAGAAGTTTTTCATATAAAAATTTCATTTTTTTTTAGGTTTTCGGTGGATTTTTCAATTTTTTGAGGGTGGTCACGAATTAAAGTCCTTTTCGCTATAGGACGCATATTTAAGGAGATATGTGCAAAAGAAGTTTTTCATATAAAAATTTCAATTTTTTTAGGTTTTTGGTGGATTTTTAAATTTTTTGGGGGTGGTCTCGAATTAAAGTCCTTTTCGCTCTAGGACGCATATTTAAGGAGATATGGGCAAAAGAAGTTTTTCATCTAAAAATTTAAATTTTTTTAGGTTTTGGGTGGATTTTTCAATTTTTTGAGGGTGGTCACAAATTAAAGTCCTTTTCGCTCTAGGACGCATATTTAAGGAGATATGGGCAAAAGAAGTTTTTCATATAAAAATTTCAATTTTTTAGGTTTTGGGTCGATTTTTCAATTTTTTGGGGGTGGTCACGAATTAAAGTCCTTTTTGCTCTAGGACGCATATTTAAGGAGATATGGGCAAAAGAAGTTTTTCATATAAAAATTTCAATTTTTTTAGGTTTTGGGTGGATTTTTCAATTTTTGGGGGTGGTCACGAATTAAAGTCCTTTTCGCTCTAGGACGCATATTTAAGAAGATATGGGCAAAAGAAGTTTTTCATATAAACATTTCAATTTTTTTAGGTTTTGGGTGGATTTTTCAATTTTTTGAGGGTGGTCACGAATTAAAGTCCTTTTCGCGCTAGGACGCATATTTAAGGAGATATGGGCAAAAGAAGTTTTTCATATAAAAATTTTATTTTTTTTTAGGTTTTGGGTGGATTTTTCAATTTTTTGAGGGTGGTCACGAATTAAAGTCCTTTTCGCTCTAGGTCGCATATTTAAGGAGATATGGGCAAAAGAAGTTTTTCATATAAAAATTTTATTTTTTTTAGGTTTTGGGTGGATTTTTCAATTTTTTGAAGGTGGTCACGGATTAAAGTCCTTTTCGCTCTAGGACGCATATTTAAGGAGATATGGGCAAAAGAAGTTTTTCATATAAAAATTTTAATTTTTTTAGGTTTTGGGTGGATTTTTCAATTTTTTGAAGGTGGTCACGGATTAAAGTCCTTTTCGCTCTAGGACGCATATTTAAGGAGATATGGGCAAAAGAAGTTTTTCATATAAAAATTTTAATTTTTTTAGGTTTTGGGTGGATTTTTCAATTTTTTGAGGCTGGTCACGAATTAAAGTCCTTTTCGCTCTAGGACGCATATTTAAGGAGATATGGGCAAAAGAAGTTTTTCATATAAAAATTTTAATTTTTTTTAGGTTTTGGGTGAATTTTTCAATTTTTTGAGGGTGGTCACGAATTAAAGTCCTTTTCGCTCTAGGACGCATATTTAAGGAGATATGGGCAAAAGAAGTTTTTCATATAAAAATTTCAATTTTTTTAGGTTTTGGGTGGATTTGTCAATTTTTTGAGGGTGGTCACGAATTAAAGTCCTTTTCGCTCTAGGACGCATATTTAAGGAGATATGGGCAAAAGAAGTTTTTCATATAAAAATTTTAATTTTTTTTAGGTTTTGGGTGAATTTTTCAATTTTTTGAGGGTGGTCACTAATTAAAGTCCTTTTCGCTCTAGGACGCATATTTAAGGAGATATGGGCAAAAGAAGTTTTTCATATAAAAATTTAATTTTTTTTAGGTTTTGGGTGGATTTTTCAATTTTTTGGGGGTAGTCACGAATTAAAGTCTTTTTCGCTCTAGGACGCACATTTAAGGAGATATGGGCAAAAGAAGTTTTTCATATAAAAATTTCAATTTTTTTAGGTTTTCGGTGGATTTTTCAATTTTTTGAGGGTGGTCACGAATTAAAGTCCTTTTCGCTCTAGGACGCATATTTAAGGAGATATGGGCAAAAGAAGTTTTTCATATAAAAATTTCAATTTTTTTAGGTTTTGGGTGGATTTTTAAATTTTTTGGGGGTGGTCACGAATTAAAGTCCTTTTCGCTCTAGGACGCATATTTAAGGAGATATGGGCAAAAGAAGTTTTTCATATAAAAATTTAAATTTTTTTAGGTTTTGGGTGGATTTTTCAATTTTTTGAGGGTGGTCACAAATTAAAGTCCTTTTCGCTCTAGGACGCATATTTAAGGAGATATGGGCAAAAGAAGTTTTTCATATAAAAATTTAAATTTTTTAGGTTTTGGGTGGATTTTTCAATTTTTTGGGGGTGGTCACGAATTAAAGTCCTTTTCGCTCTAGGACGCACATTTAAGGAGATATGGGCAAAAGAAGTTTTTCATATAAAAATTTCAATTTTTTTTAGGTTTTCGGTGGATTTTTCAATTTTTTGAGGGTGGTCACGAATTAAAGTCCTTTTCGCTCTAGGACGCATATTTAAGGAGATATGGGCAAAAGAAGTTTTTCATATAAAAATTTAAATTTTTTTAGGTTTTGGGTGGATTTTTCAATTTTTTGGGGTGGTCACAAATTAAAGTCCTTTTCGCTCTAGGACGCATATTTAAGGAGATATGGGCAAAAGAAGTTTTTCATATAAAAATTTAAATTTTTTTAGGTTTTGGGTGGATTTTTCAATTTTTTGAGGGTGGTCACGAATTAAAGTCCTTTTCGCTCTAGGACGCATATTTAAGGAGATATGGGCAAAAGAAGTTTTTCATATAAAAATTTTATTTTTTTTAGGTTTTGGGTGAATCTTTCAATTTTTTGAGGGTGGTCACGAATTAAAGTCCTTTTCGCTCTAGGACGCATATTTAAGGAGATATGGGCAAAAGAAGTTTTTCATATAAAAATTTCAATTTTTTTAGGTTTTGGGTGGATTTTTCAATTTTTTGAGGGTGGTCACGAATTAAAGTCCTTTTCGCTCTAGGACGCATATTTAAGGAGATATGGGCAAAAGAAGTTTTTCATATAAAAATTTTAATTTTTTTTAGGTTTTGGGTGAATTTTTAAATTTTTTGAGGGTGGTCACGAATTAAAGTCCTTTTCGCTCTAGGACGCATATTTAAGGAGATATGGGCAAAAGAAGTTTTTCATATAAAAATTTTAATTTTTTTTAGGTTTTGGGTGAATTTTTCAATTTTTTGAGGGTGGTCACGAATTAAAGTCCTTTTCGCTCTAGGACGCATATTTAAGGAGATATGGGCAAAAGAAGTTTTTCATATAAAAATTTATTTTTTTTAGGTTTTGGGTGGATTTTTCAATTTTTTGGGGGTGGTCACGAATTAAAGTCCTTTTCGCTCTAGGACGCACATTTCAGGAGATATGGGCAAAAAAAGTTTTTCATATAAAAATTTTAATTTTTTTTTTGGTTTTGGGTGAATTTTTCAATTTTTTGAGGGTGGTCACGAATTAAAGTCCTTTTCGCTCTAGGACGCATATTTAAGGAGATATGGGCAAAAGAAGTTTTTCATATAAAAATTTTAATTTTTTTTTAGGTTTTGGGTGAATTTACAATTTTTTGAGGGTGGTCACGAATTAAAGTCCTTTTCGCTCTAGGACGCATATTTAAGGTGATATGGGCAAAAGAAGTTTTTCATATAAAAATTTAATTTTTTTAGGTTTTGGGTGGATTTTTCAATTTTTTGAGGCTGGTCACGAATTAAAGTCCTTTTCGCTCTAGGACGCATATTTAAGGAGATATTGGCAAAAGAAGTTTTTCATATAAAAATTTAAATTTTTTTAGGTTTTGGGTGGATTTTTCAATTTTTTGAGGGTGGTCACGAATTAAAGTCCTTTTTGCTCTAGGACGCATATTTAAGGAGATATGGGCAAAAGAAGTTTTTCATATAAAAATTTCAATTTTTTTAGGTTTTGGGTGGATTTTTCAATTTTTGGGGGTGGTCACGAATTAAAGTCCTTTTCGCTCTAGGACGCATATTTAAGAAGATATGGGCAAAAGAAGTTTTTCATATAAAAATTTCAATTTTTTTAGGTTTTGGGTGGATTTTTCAATTTTTTGAGGGTGGTCACGAATTAAAGTCCTTTTCGCGCTAGGACGCATATTTAAGGAGATATGGGCAAAAGAAGTTTTTCATATAAAAATTTTATTTTTTTTTAGGTTTTGGGTGGATTTTTCAATTTTTTGAGGGTGGTCACGAATTAAAGTCCTTTTCGCTCTAGGTCGCATATTTAAGGAGATATGGGCAAAAGAAGTTTTTCATATAAAAATTTTATTTTTTTAGGTTTTGGGTGGATTTTTCAATTTTTTGAAGGTGGTCACGGATTAAAGTCCTTTTCGCTCTAGGACGCATATTTAAGGAGATATGGGCAAAAGAAGTTTTTCATATAAAAATTTTAATTTTTTTAGGTTTTGGGTGGATTTTTCAATTTTTTGAAGGTGGTCACGGATTAAAGTCCTTTTCGCTCTAGGACGCATATTTAAGGAGATATGGGCAAAAGAAGTTTTTCATATAAAAATTTTAATTTTTTTAGGTTTTGGGTGGATTTTTCAATTTTTTGAGGCTGGTCACGAATTAAAGTCCTTTTCGCTCTAGGACGCATATTTAAGGAGATATGGGCAAAAGAAGTTTTTCATATAAAAATTTTAATTTTTTTTAGGTTTTGGGTGAATTTTTCAATTTTTTGAGGGTGGTCACGAATTAAAGTCCTTTTCGCTCTAGGACGCATATTTAAGGAGATATGGGCAAAAGAAGTTTTTCATATAAAAATTTCAATTTTTTTAGGTTTTGGGTGGATTTGTCAATTTTTTGAGGGTGGTCACGAATTAAAGTCCTTTTCGCTCTAGGACGCATATTTAAGGAGATATGGGAAAAAGAAGTTTTTCATATAAAAATTTTAATTTTTTTTAGGTTTTGGGTGAATTTTTCAATTTTTTGAGGGTGGTCACTAATTAAAGTCCTTTTCGCTCTAGGACGCATATTTAAGGAGATATGGGCAAAAGAAGTTTTTCATATAAAAATTTAATTTTTTTTAGGTTTTGGGTGGATTTTTCAATTTTTTGAGGGTAGTCACGAATTAAAGTCTTTTTCGCTCTAGGACGCACATTTAAGGAGATATGGGCAAAAGAAGTTTTTCATATAAAAATTTCAATTTTTTTAGGTTTTCGGTGGATTTTTCAATTTTTTGAGGGTGGTCACGAATTAAAGTCCTTTTCGCTCTAGGACGCATATTTAAGGAGATATGGGCAAAAGAAGTTTTTCATATAAAAATTTCAATTTTTTTAGGTTTTGGGTGGATTTTTAAATTTTTTGGGGGTGGTCACGAATTAAAGTCCTTTTCGCTCTAGGACGCATATTTAAGGAGATATGGGCAAAAGAAGTTTTTCATATAAAAATTTAAATTTTTTTAGGTTTTGGGTGGATTTTTCAATTTTTTGAGGGTGGTCACAAATTAAAGTCCTTTTCGCTCTAGGACGCATATTTAAGGAGATATGGGCAAAAGAAGTTTTTCATATAAAAATTTAAATTTTTTAGGTTTTGGGTGGATTTTTCAATTTTTTGGGGGTGGTCACGAATTAAAGTCCTTTTCGCTCTAGGACGCACATTTAAGGAGATATGGGCAAAAGAAGTTTTTCATATAAAAATTTCAATTTTTTTTAGGTTTTCGGTGGATTTTTCAATTTTTGGAGGGTGGTCACGAATTAAAGTCCTTTTCGCTCTAGGACGCATATTTAAGGAGATATGGGCAAAAGAAGTTTTTCATATAAAAATTTCAATTTTTTTAGGTTTTGGGTGGATTTTTCAATTTTTTGGGGTGGTCACAAATTAAAGTCCTTTTCGCTCTAGGACGCATATTTAAGGAGATATGGGCAAAAGAAGTTTTTCATATAAAAATTTAAATTTTTTAGGTTTTGGGTGGATTTTTCAATTTTTTGGGGGTGGTCACGAATTAAAGTCCTTTTTGCTCTAGGACGCATATTTAAGGAGATATGGGCAAAATAAGTTTTTCATATAAAAATTTCAATTTTTTTAGGTTTTGGGTGGATTTTTCAATTTTTTGAGGGTGGTCACGAATTAAAGTCCTTTTCGCTCTAGGACGCATATTTAAGGAGATATGGGCAAAAGAAGTTTTTCATATAAAAATTTTATTTTTTTTAGGTTTTGGGTGAATCTTTCAATTTTTTGAGGGTGGTCACGAATTAAAGTCCTTTTCGCTCTAGGACGCATATTTAAGGAGATATGGGCAAAAGAAGTTTTTCATATAAAAATTTCAATTTTTTTAGGTTTTGGGTGGATTTTTCAATTTTTTGAGGGTGGTCACGAATTAAAGTCCTTTTCGCTCTAGGACGCATATTTAAGGAGATATGGGCAAAAGAAGTTTTTCATATAAAAATTTTAATTTTTTTTAGGTTTTGGGTGAATTTTTAAATTTTTTGAGGGTGGTCACGAATTAAAGTCCTTTTCGCTCTAGGACGCATATTTAAGGAGATATGGGCAAAAGAAGTTTTTCATATAAAAATTGTAATTTTTTTTAGGTTTTGGGTGAATTTTTCAATTTTTTGAGGGTGGTCACGAATTAAAGTCCTTTTCGCTCTAGGACGCATATTTAAGGAGATATGGGCAAAAGAAGTTTTTCATATAAAAATTTATTTTTTTTTAGGTTTTGGGTGGATTTTTCAATTTTTTGGGGGTGGTCACGAATTAAAGTCCTTTTCGCTCTAGGACGCACATTTCAGGAGATATGGGCAAAAAAAGTTTTTCATATAAAAATTTTAATTTTTTTTTTGGTTTTGGGTGAATTTTTCAATTTTTTGAGGGTGGTCACGAATTAAAGTCCTTTTCGCTCTAGGACGCATATTTAAGGAGATATGGGCAAAAGAAGTTTTTCATATAAAAATTTTAATTTTTTTTTAGGTTTTGGGTGAATTTACAATTTTTTGAGGGTGGTCACGAATTAAAGTCCTTTTCGCTCTAGGACGCATATTTAAGGTGATATGGGCAAAAGAAGTTTTTCATATAAAAATTTCAATTTTTTTTTAGGATTTCGGTGGATTTTTCAATTTTTTGAGGGTGGTCACGAATTAAAGTCCTTTTCGCTCTAGGACGCATATTTAAGAAGATATGGGCAAAAGAAGTTTTTCATATAAAAATTTCAATTTTTTTAGGTTTTGGGTGGATTTTTCCATTTTTTGAGGGTGGTCACGATTTAAAGTCCTTTTCGCTCTAGGACGCATATTTAAGGAGATATGGGCAAAAGAAGTTTTTCATATAAAAATTTTATTTTTTTTTAGGTTTTGGGTGGATTTTTCAATTTTTTGAGGGTGGTCACGAATTAAAGTCCTTTTCGCTCTTGGTCGCATATTTAAGGAGATATGGGCAAAAGAAGTTTTTCATATAAAAATTTTAATTTTTTTAGGTTTTGGGTGGATTTTTCAATTTTTTGAGGGTGGTCACGAATTAAAGTCCTTTTCGCTCTAGGACTCATATTTAAGGAGATATGGGCATAAGAAGTTTTTCATATAAAAATTTTAATTTTTTTAGGTTTTGGGTGGATTTTTCAATTTTTTGAGGGTGGTCACGAATTAAAGTCCTTTTCGCTCTAGGACGCATATTTAAGGAGCTATGGGCAAAAGAAGTTTTTCATATAAAAATTTTAAATTTTTTTAGGTTTTGGGTGAATTTTTCAGTTTTTTGAGGGTGGTCACGAATTAAAGTCCTTTTCGCTCTAGGACGCATATTTAAGGAGATATGGGCAAAAGAAGTTTTTCATATAAAAATTTCAATTTTTTTAGGTTTTGGGTGGAATTTTCAATTTTTTGAGGGTGGTCACGAATTAAAGTCCTTTTCGCTCTAGGACGCATATTTAAGGAGATATGGGCAAAAGAAGTTTTTCATATAAAAATTTTAATTTTTTTAGGTTTTGGGTGAATTTTTCAATTTTTTGAGGGTGGTCACGAATTAAAGTCCTTTTCGCTCTAGGACGCATATTTAAGGAGATATGGGAAAAAGAAGTTTTTCATATAAAAATTTAATTTTTTTTTAGGTTTTGGGTGGATTTTTCAATTTTTTGGGGGTGGTCACGAATTAAAGTCTTTTTCGCTCTAGGACGCACATTTAAGGAGATATGGGCAAAAGAAGTTTTTCATATAAAAATTTAAATTTTTTTAGGTTTTGGGTGGATTTTTCAATTTTTTGAGGGTGGTCACAAATTAAAGTCCTTTTCGCTCTAGGACGCATATTTAAGGAGATATGGGCAAAAGAAGTTTTTCATATAAAAATTTCAATTTTTTAGGTTTTGGGTGGATTTTTAAATTTTTTGGGGGTGGTCACGAATTAAAGTCCTTTTCGCTCTAGGACGCATATTTAAGGAGATATGGGCAAAAGAAGTTTTTCATATAAAAATTTAAATTTTTTTAGGTTTTGGGTGGATTTTTCAATTTTTTGAGGGTGGTCACAAATTAAAGTCCTTTTCACTCTAGGACGCATATTTAAGGAGATATGGGCAAAAGAAGTTTTTCATATAAAAATTTCAATTTTTTAGGTTTTGGGTGGATTTTTCAATTTTTTGGGGGTGGTCACGAATTAAAGTCCTTTTTGCTCTAGGACGCATATTTAAGGAGATATGGGCAAAAGAAGTTTTTCATATAAAAATTTCAATTTTTTAGGTTTTGGGTGGATTTTTCAATTTTTGGGGGTGGTCACGAATTAAAGTCCTTTTCGCTCTAGGACGCATTTTTAAGAAGATATGGGCAAAAGAAGTTTTTCATATAAAAATTTCAATTTTTTTAGGTTTTGGGTGGATTTTTCAATTTTTTGAGGGTGGTCACGAATTAAAGTCCTTTTCGCTCTAGGACGCATATTTAAGGAGATATGGGCAAAAGAAGTTTTTCATATAAAAATTTCAATTTTTTTAGGTTTTGGGTGGATTTTTCAATTTTTTGAGGGTGGTCACGAATTAAAGTCCTTTTCGCTCTAGGACGCATATTTAAGGAGATATGGGCAAAAGAAGTTTTTCATATAAAAATTTTAATTTTTTTAGGTTTTGGGTGGATTTTTCAATTTTTTGAGGGTGGTCACAAATTAAAGTCCTTTTCGCTCTAGGACGCATATTTAAGGAGATATGGGCAAAAGAAGTTTTTCATATAAAAATTTTAATTTTTTTTTAGGTTTTGGGTGGATTTTTCAATTTTTTGAGGGTGGTCACGGATTAAAGTCCTTTTCGCTCTAGGACGCATATTTAAGGAGATATGGGCAAAAGAAGTTTTTCATATAAAAATTTTAATTTTTTTAGGTTTTGGGTGGATTTTTCAATTTTTGGGGGTGGTCACGAATTAAAGTCCTTTTCGCTCTAGGACGCATATTTAAGAAGATATGGGCAAAAGAAGTTTTTCATATAAAAATTTAAATTTTTTTAGGTTTTGGGTGGATTTTTCAATTTTTTGAGGGTGGTCACGAATTAAAGTCCTTTTCGCTCTAGGACGCATATTTAAGGAGATATGGGCAAAAGAAGTTTTTCATATAAAAATTTAATTTTTTTTAGGTTTTGGGTGGATTTTTCAATTTTTTGGGGGTGGTCACGAATTAAAGTCATTTTCGCTCTAGGACGCACATTTAAGGAGATATGGGCAAAAGAAGTTTTTCATATAAAAACTTCAATATTTTTTAGGTTTTCGGTGGATTTTTCAATTTTTTGAGGGTGGTCACGAATTAAAGTCCTTTTCGCTCTAGGACGCATATTTAAGGAGATATGGGCAAAAGAAGTTTTTCATATAAAAATTTCAATTTTTTTAGGTTTTGGGTGGATTTTTAAATTTTTTGGGGGTGGTCACGAATTAAAGTCCTTTTCGCTCTAGGACGCATATTTAAGGAGATATGGGCAAAAGAAGTTTTTCATATAAAAATTTCAATTTTTTTAGGTTTTGGGTGGATTTTTCAATTTTTGGGGGTGGTCACGAATTAAAGTCCTTTTCGCTCTAGGACGCATATTTAAGAAGATATGGGCAAAAGAAGTTTTTCATATAAAAATTTCAATTTTTTTAGGTTTTGGGTGGATTTTTCAATTTTTGGGGGTGGTCACGAATTAAAGTCCTTTTCGCTCTAGGACGCATATTTAAGGAGATATGGGCAAAAGAAGTTTTTCATATAAAAATTTTATTTTTTTTTTTAGGTTTTGGGTGGATTTTTCAATTTTTTGAGGGTGGTCACGAATTAAAGTCCTTTTCGCTCTAGGACGCATATTTAAGGAGATATGGGCAAAAGAAGTTTTTCATATAAAAATTTTAATTTTTTTAGGTTTTGGGTGGATTTTTCAATTTTTTGAGGGTGGTCACGGATTAAAGTCCTTTTCGCTCTAGGACGCATATTTAAGGAGATATGGGCAAAAGAAGTTTTTCATATAAAAATTTTAATTTTTTTAGGTTTTGGGTGGATTTTTCAATTTTTTGAGGCTGGTCACGAATTAAAGTCCTTTTCGCTCTAGGACGCATATTTAAGGAGATATGGACAAAAGAAGTTTTTCATATAAAAATTTTAATTTTTTTTAGGTTTTGGGTGAATTTTTCAATTTTTTGAGGGTGGTCACGAATTAAAGTCCTTTTCGCTCTAGGACGCACATTTAAGGAGATATGGGCAAAAGAAGTTTTTCATATAAAAACTTCAATATTTTTTAGGTTTTCGGTGGATTTTTCAATTTTTTGAGGGTGGTCACGAATTAAAGTCCTTTTCGCTCTAGGACGCATATTTAAGGAGATATGGGCAAAAGAAGTTTTTCATATAAAAATTTCAATTTTTTTAGGTTTTGGGTGGATTTTTAAATTTTTTGGGGGTGGTCACGAATTAAAGTCCTTTTCGCTCTAGGACGCATATTTAAGGAGATATGGGCAAAAGAAGTTTTTCATATAAAAATTTCAATTTTTTTAGGTTTTGGGTGGATTTTTCAATTTTTGGGGGTGGTCACGAATTAAAGTCCTTTTCGCTCTAGGACGCATATTTAAGAAGATATGGGCAAAAGAAGTTTTTCATATAAAAATTTCAATTTTTTTAGGTTTTGGGTGGATTTTTCAATTTTTGGGGGTGGTCACGAATTAAAGTCCTTTTCGCTCTAGGACGCATATTTAAGGAGATATGGGCAAAAGAAGTTTTTCATATAAAAATTTTATTTTTTTTTTAGGTTTTGGGTGGATTTTTCAATTTTTTGAGGGTGGTCACGAATTAAAGTCCTTTTCGCTCTAGGACGCATATTTAAGGAGATATGGGCAAAAGAAGTTTTTCATATAAAAATTTTAATTTTTTTAGGTTTTGGGTGGATTTTTCAATTTTTTGAGGGTGGTCACGGATTAAAGTCCTTTTCGCTCTAGGACGCATATTTAAGGAGATATGGGCAAAAGAAGTTTTTCATATAAAAATTTTAATTTTTTTAGGTTTTGGGTGGATTTTTCAATTTTTTGAGGCTGGTCACGAATTAAAGTCCTTTTCGCTCTAGGACGCATATTTAAGGAGATATGGACAAAAGAAGTTTTTCATATAAAAATTTTAATTTTTTTTAGGTTTTGGGTGAATTTTTCAATTTTTTGAGGGTGGTCACGAATTAAAGTCCTTTTCGCTCTAGGACGCATATTTAAGGAGATATGGGCAAAAGAAGTTTTTCATATAAAAATTTTAATTTTTTTTAGGTTTTGGGTGAATTTTTCAATTTTTTGAGGGTGGTCACGAATTAAAGTCCTTTTCGCTCTAGGACGCATATTTAAGGAGATATGGGCAAAAGAAGTTTTTCATATAAAAATTTCAATTTTTTTAGGTTTTGGGTGGATTTTTCAATTTTTTGAGGGTGGTCACGAATTAAAGTCCTTTTCGCTCTAGGACGCATATTTAAGGAGATATGGGCAAAAGAAGTTTTTCATATAAAAATTTAAATTTTTTTAGGTTTTGGGTGGATTTTTAAATTTTTTGGGGGTGGTCACGAATTAAAGTCCTTTTCGCTCTAGGACGCATATTTAAGGAGATATGGGCAAAAGAAGTTTTTCATATAAAAATTTCAATTTTTTTAGGTTTTGGGTGGATTTTTCAATTTTTGGGGGTGGTCACGAATTAAAGTCCTTTTCGCTCTAGGACGCATATTTAAGAAGATATGGGCAAAAGAAGTTTTTCATATAAAAATTTCAATTTTTTTAGGTTTTGGGTGGATTTTTCAACTTTTGGGGGTGGTCACGAATTAAAGTCCTTTTCGCTCTAGGACGCATATTTAAGGAGATATGGGCAAAAGAAGTTTTTCATATAAAATTTTTATTTTTTTTTAGGTTTTGGGTGGATTTTTCAATTTTTTGAGGGTGGTCACGAATTAAAGTCCTTTTCGCTCTAGGACGCATATTTAAGGAGATATGGGCAAAAGAAGTTTTTCATATAAAAATTTTAATTTTTTTAGGTTTTGGGTGGATTTTTCAATTTTTGGGGGTGGTCACGGATTAAAGTCCTTTTCGCGCTAGGACGCATATTTAAGGAGATATGGGCAAAAGAAGTTTTTCATATAAAAATTTTAATTTTTTTAGGTTTTGGGTGGATTTTTCAATTTTTTGAGGCTGGTCACGAATTAAAGTCCTTTTCGCTCTAGGACGCATATTTAAGGAGATATGGGCAAAAGAAGTTTTTCATATAAAAATTTTAATTTTTTTTAGGTTTTGGGTGAATTTTTCAATTTTTTGAGGGTGGTCACGAATTAAAGTCCTTTTCGCTCTAGGACGCATATTTAAGGAGATATGGGCAAAAGAAGTTTTTCATATAAAAATTTTAATTTTTTTTAGGTTTTGGGTGAATTTTTCAATTTTATGAGGGTGGTCACGAATTAAAGTCCTTTTCGCTCTAGGACGCATATTTAAGGAGATATGGGCAAAAGAAGTTTTTCATATAAAAATTTCAATTTTTTTAGGTTTTGGGTGGATTTTTCAATTTTTTGAGGGTGGTCACGAATTAAAGTCCTTTTCGCTCTAGGACGCATATTTAAGGAGATATGGGCAAAAGAAGTTTTTCATATAAAAATTTTAATTTTTTTAGGTTTTGGGTGAATTTTTCAATTTTTTGAGAGTGGTCACGAATTAAAGTCCTTTTCGCTCTAGGACGCATATTTAAGGAGATATAGGCAAAAGAAGTTTTTCATATAAAAATTTAATTTTTTTTAGGTTTTGGGTGGATTTTTCAATTTTTTGGGGGTGGTCACGAATTAAAGTCCTTTTCGCTCTAGGACGCACATTTAAGGTGATATGGGCAAAAGAAGTTTTTCATATAAAAATTTCAATTTTTTTAGGTTTTGGGTGGATTTTTCAATTTTTTGAGGCTGGTCACGAATTAAAGTCCTTTTCGCTCTAGGACGCATATTTAAGGAGATATGGGCAAAAGAAGTTTTTCATATAAAAATTTTAATTTTTTTAGGTTTTGGGTGAATTTTTCAATTTTTTGAGGGTGGTCACGAATTAAAGTCCTTTTCGCTCTAGGACGCATATTTAAGAAGATATGGGCAAAAGAAGTTTTTCATATAAAAATTTAATTTTTTTTAGGTTTTGGGTGAATTTTTCAACTTTTTGGGGGTGGTCACGAATTAAAGTCCGTTTCGCTCTAGGACGCACATTTAAGGAGATATGGGCAAAAGAAGTTTTTCATATAAAAATTTCAATTTTTTTTAGGTTTTGGGTGGATTTTTCAATTTTTTGAGGGTGGTCACGAATTAAAGTCCTTTTCGCTCTAGGACGCATATTTAAGGAGATATGGGCAAAAGAAGTTTTTCATATAAAAATTTCAATTTTTTTAGGTTTTGGGTGGATTTTTAAATTTTTTGGGGGTGGTCACGAATTAAAGTCCTTTTCGCTCTAGGACGCATATTTAAGGAGATATGGGCAAAAGAAGTTTTTCATATAAAAATTTCAATTTTTTTAGGTTTTGGGTGGATTTTTCAATTTTTTGAGGCTGGTCACGAATTAAAGTCCTTTTCGCTCTAGGACGCATATTTAAGGAGATATGGGCAAAATAAGTTTTTCATATAAAAATTTTAATTTTTTTAGGTTTTGGGTGAATTTTTCAATTTTTTGAGGGTGGTCACGAATTAAAGTCCTTTTCGCTCTAGGACGCATATTTAAGGAGATATGGGCAAAAGAAGTTTTTCATATAAAAATTTAATTTTTTTTAGGTTTTGGGTGGATTTTTCAATTTTTTGGGGGTGGTCACGAATTAAAGTCTTTTTCGCTCTAGGACGCACATTTAAGGAGATATGGGCAAAAGAAGTTTTTCATATAAAAATTTCAATTTTTTTTAGGTTTTGGGTGGATTTTTCAATTTTTTGAGGGTGGTCACGAATTAAAGTCCTTTTCGCTCTAGGACGCATATTTAAGGAGATATGGGCAAAAGAAGTTTTTCATATAAAAATTTCAATTTTTTTAGGTTTTGGGTGGATTTTTAAATTTTTTGGGGGTGGTCACGAATTAAAGTCCTTTTCGCTCTAGGACGCATATTTAAGGAGATATGGGCAAAAGAAGTTTTTCATATAAAAATTTAAATTTTTTTAGGTTTTGGGTGGATTTTTCAATTTTTTGAGGGTGGTCACAAATTAAAGTCCTTTTCGCTCTAGGACGCATATTTAAGGAGATATGGGCAAAAGAAGTTTTTCATATAAAAATTTCAATTTTTTAGGTTTTGGGTGGATTTTTCAATTTTTTGGGGGTGGTCACGAATTAAAGTCCTTTTTGCTCTAGGACGCATATTTAAGGAGATATGGGCAAAAGAAGTTTTTCATATAAAAATTTCAATTTTTTTAGGTTTTGGGAGGATTTTTCAATTTTTTGAGGGTGGTCACGAATTAAAGTCCTTTTCGCTCTAGGACGCATATTTAAGGAGATATGGGCAAAAGAAGTTTTTCATATAAAAATTTTAATTTTTTTAGGTTTTGGGTGGATTTTTCAATTTTTTGAGGGTGGTCACGGATTAAAGTCCTTTTCGCTCTAGGTCGCATATTTAAGGAGATATGGGCAAAAGAAGTTTTTCATATAAAAATTTTAATTTTTTTAGGTTTTGGGTGGATTTTTCAATTTTTTGAGGGTGGTCACGAATTAAAGTCCTTTTCGCTCTAGGACGCATATTTAAGGAGATATGGGCAAAAGAAGTTTTTCAAATAAAAATTTCAATTTTTTTAGGTTTTGGGTGGATTTTTCAATTTTTGAGGGTGGTCACGAATTAAAGTCCTTTTCGCTCTAGGACGCATATTTAAGGAGATATGGGCAAAAGAAGTTTTTCATATAAAAATTTTAATTTTTTTTAGGTTTTGGGTGAATTTTTCAATTTTTTGAGGGTGGTCACGAATTAAAGTCCTTTACGCTCTAGGACGCATATTTAAGGAGATATGGGCAAAAGAAGTTTTTCATATAAAAATTTTAATTTTTTTTAGGTTTTGGGTGAATTTTTCAATTTTTTGAGGGTGGTCACGAATAAAAGTCCTTTTCGCTCTAGGACGCATATTTAAGGAGATATGGGCAAAAGAAGTTTTTCATATAAAAATTTCAATTTTTTTAGGTTTTGGGTGGATTTTTCAATTTTTTGAGGGTGGTCACGAATTAAAGTCCTTTTCGCTCTAGGACGCATATTTAAGGAGATATGGGCAAAAGAAGTTTTTCATATAAAAATTTTAATTTTTTTAGGTTTTGGGTGAATTTTTCAATTTTTTGAGAGTGGTCACGAATTAAAGTCCTTTTCGCTCTAGGACGCATATTTAAGGAGATATGGGCAAAAAAAGTTTTTCATATAAAAATTTAATTTTTTTTAGGTTTTGGGTGGATTTTTCAATTTTTTGGGAGTGGTCACGAATTAAAGTCCTTTTCGCTCTAGGACGCACATTTAAGGTGATATGGGCAAAAGAAGTTTTTCATATAAAAATTTCAATTTTTTTAGGTTTTGGGTGGATTTTTCAATTTTTTGAGGCTGGTCACGAATTAAAGTCCTTTTCGCTCTAGGACGCATATTTAAGGAGATATGGGCAAAAGAAGTTTTTCATATAAAAATTTTAATTTTTTTTAGGTTTTGGGTGAATTTTTCAATTTTTTGAGGGTGGTCACGAATTAAAGTCCTTTTCGCTCTAGGACGCATATTTAAGGAGATATGGGCAAAAGAAGTTTTTCATATAAAAATTTAATTTTTTTAGGTTTTGGGTGGATTTTTCAATTTTTTGAGGGTGGTCACGAATTAAAGTCCTTTTCGCTCTAGGACGCATATTTAAGGAGATATGGGCAAAAGAAATTTTTCATATAAAAATTTTAATTTTTTTAGGTTTTGGGTGAATTTTTCAATTTTTTGAGGGTGGTCACGAATTAAAGTCCTTTTCGCTCTAGGACGCATATTTAAGGAGATATGGGCAAAAGAAGTTTTTCATATAAAAATTTAATTTTTTTTAGGTTTTGGGTGGATTTTTCAATTTTTTGGGGGTGGTCACGAATTAAAGTCTTTTTCGCTCTAGGACGCACATTTAAGGAGATATGGGCAAAAGAAGTTTTTCATATAAAAATTTCAATTTTTTTTAGGTTTTGGGTGGATTTTTCAATTTTTTGAGGGTGGTCACGAATTAAAGTCCTTTTCGCTCTAGGACGCATATTTAAGGAGATATGGGCAAAAGAAGTTTTTCATATAAAAATTTCAATTTTTTTAGGTTTTGGGTGGATTTTTAAATTTTTTGGGGGTGGTCACGAATTAAAGTCCTTTTCGCTCTAGGACGCATATTTAAGGAGATATGGGCAAAAGAAGTTTTTCATATAAAAATTTAAATTTTTTTAGGTTTTGGGTGGATTTTTCAATTTTTTGGGGGTGGTCACAAATTAAAGTCCTTTTCGCTCTAGGACGCATATTTAAGGAGATATGGGCAAAAGAAGTTTTTCATATAAAAATTTCAATTTTTTAGGTTTTGGGTGGATTTTTCAATTTTTTGGGGGTGGTCACGAATTAAAGTCCTTTTTGCTCTAGGACGCATATTTAAGGAGATATGGGCAAAAGAAGTTTTCAATTTTTTTAGGTTTTGGGAGGATTTTTCAATTTTTTGAGGGTGGTCACGAATTAAAGTCCTTTTCGCTCTAGGACGCATATTTAAGGAGATATGGGCAAAAGAAGTTTTTCATATAAAAATTTTAATTTTTTTAGGTTTTGGGTGGATTTTTCAATTTTTTGAGGGTGGTCACGGATTAAAGTCCTTTTCGCTCTAGGACGCATATTTAAGGAGATATGGGCAAAAGAAGTTTTTCATATAAAAATTTTAATTTTTTTAGGTTTTGGGTGGATTTTTCAATTTTTTGAGGCTGGTCACGAATTAAAGTCCTTTTCGCTCTAGGACGCATATTTAAGGAGATATGGGCAAAAGAAGTTTTTCATATAAAAATTTCAATTTTTTTAGGTTTTGGGTGGATTTTTCAATTTTTGAGGGTGGTCACGAATTAAAGTCCTTTTCGCTCTAGGACGCATATTTAAGGAGATATGGGCAAAAGAAGTTTTTCATATAAAAATTTTAATTTTTTTTAGGTTTTGGGTGAATTTTTAAATTTTTTGAGGGTGGTCACGAATTAAAGTCCTTTTCGCTCTAGGACGCATATTTAAGGAGATATGGGCAAAAGAAGTTTTTCATATAAAAATTTAATTTTTTTTAGGTTTTGGGTGGATTTTTCAATTTTTTGGGGGTGGTCACGAATTAAAGTCCTTTTCGCTCTAGGACGCACATTTAAGGAGATATGGGCAAAAGAAGTTTTTCATATAAAAATTTCATTTTTTTTAGGTTTTCGGTGGATTTTTCAATTTTTTGAGGGTGGTTACGAATTAAAGTCCTTTTCGCTCTAGGACGCATATTTAAGGAGATATGGGCAAAAGAAGTTTTTCATATAAAAATTTCAATTTTTTTAGGTTTTGGGTGGATTTTTAAATTTTTTGGGGGTGGTCACGAATTAAAGTCCTTTTCGCTCTAGGACGCATATTTAAGGAGATATGGTCAAAAGAAGTTTTTCATATAAAAATTTCAATTTTTTTAGGTTTTGGGTGGATTTTTCAATTTTTGGGGGTGGTCACGAATTAAAGTCCTTTTCGCTCTAGGACGCATATTTAAGAAGATATGGGCAAAAGAAGTTTTTCATATAAAAATTTCAATTTTTTTAGGTTTTGGGTGGATTTTTCAATTTTTTGAGGGTGGTCACGAATTAAAGTCCTTTTCGCTCTAGGACGCATATTTAAGGAGATATGGGCAAAAGAAGTTTTTCATATAAAAATTTTAATTTTTTTTTAGGTTTTGGGTGAATTTTTCAATTTTTTGAGAGTGGTCACGAATTAAAGTCCTTTTCGCTCTAGGACGCATATTTAAGGAGATATGGGCAAAAGAAGTTTTTCATATAAAAATTTAATTTTTTTTAGGTTTTGGGTGGATTTTTCAATTTTTTGGGGGTGGTCACGAATTAAAGTCCTTTTCGCTCTAGGACGCACATTTAAGGTGATATGGGCAAAAGAAGTTTTTCATATAAAAATTTCAATTTTTTTTAGGTTTTCGGTGGATTTTTCAATTTTTTGAGGGTGGTCACGAATTAAAGTCCTTTTCTCTCTAGGACGCATATTTAAGGAGATATGGGCAAAAGAAGTTTTTCATATAAAAATTTCAATTTTTTAGGTTTTTGGTGGATTTTTAAATTTTTTGGGGGTGGTCACGAATTAAAGTCCTTTTCGCTCTAGGACGCATATTTAAGGAGATATGGGCAAAAGAAGTTTTTCATATAAAAATTTAAATTTTTTTAGGTTTTGGGTGGATTTTTCAATTTTTTGAGGGTGGTCACAAATTAAAGTCCTTTTCACTCTAGGACGCATATTTAAGGAGATATGGGCAAAAGAAGTTTTTCATATAAAAATTTCAATTTTTTAGGTTTTGGGTGGATTTTTCAATTTTTTGGGGGTGGTCACGAATTAAAGTCCTTTTTGCTCTAGGACGCATATTTAAGGAGATATGGGCAAAAGAAGTTTTTCATATAAAAATTTCAATTTTTTTAGGTTTTGGGTGGATTTTTCAATTTTTGGGGGTGGTCACGAATTAAAGTCCTTTTCGCTCTAGGACGCATTTTTAAGAAGATATGGGCAAAAGAAGTTTTTCATATAAAAATTTCAATTTTTTTAGGTTTTGGGTGGATTTTTAAATTTTTTGAGGGTGGTCACAAATTAAAGTCCTTTTCGCTCTAGGACGCATATTTAAGGAGATATGGGCAAAAGAAGTTTTTCATATAAAAATTTTATTTTTTTTTTAGGTTTTGGGTGGATTTTTCAATTTTTTGAGGGTGGTCACAAATTAAAGTCCTTTTCGCTCTAGGACGCATATTTAAGGAGATATGGGCAAAAGAAGTTTTTCATATAAAAATTTCAATTTTTTTAGGTTTTGGGTGGATTTTTCAATTTTTTGAGGGTGGTCACAAATTAAAGTCCTTTTCGCTCTAGGACGCATATTTAAGGAGATATGGGCAAAAGAAGTTTTTCATATAAAAATTTTTTTTTTTTTTAGGTTTTGGGTGGATTTTTCAATTTTTGGGGGTGGTCACGAATTAAAGTCCTTTTCGCTCTAGGACGCATATTTAAGAAGATATGGGCAAAAGAAGTTTTTCATATAAAAATTTAATTTTTTTTAGGTTTTGGGTGGATTTTTCAACTTTTGGGGGTGGTCACGAATTAAAGTCCTTTTCGCTCTAGGACGCATATTTAAGGAGATATGGGCAAAAGAAGTTTTTCATATAAAAATTTTAATTTTTTTAGGTTTTGGGTGGATTTTTCAATTTTTTGAGGCTGGTCACGAATTAAAGTCCTTTTCGCTCTAGGACGCATATTTAAGGAGATATGGACAAAAGAAGTTTTTCATATAAAAATTTTAATTTTTTTTAGGTTTTGGGTGAATTTTTCAATTTTTTGAGGGTGGTCACGAATTAAAGTCCTTTTCGCTCTAGGACGCATATTTAAGGAGATATGGGCAAAAGAAGTTTTTCATATAAAAATTTTAATTTTTTTTAGGTTTTGGGTGAATTTTTCAATTTTTTGAGGGTGGTCACGAATTAAAGTCCTTTTCGCTCTAGGACGCATATTTAAGGAGATATGGGCAAAAGAAGTTTTTCATATAAAAATTTCAATTTTTTTAGGTTTTGGGTGGATTTTTCAATTTTTTGAGGGTGGTCACGAATTAAAGTCCTTTTCGCTCTAGGACGCATATTTAAGGAGATATGGGCAAAAGAAGTTTTTCATATAAAAATTTCAATTTTTTTAGGTTTTGGGTGGATTTTTAAATTTTTTGGGGGTGGTCACGAATTAAAGTCCTTTTCGCTCTAGGACGCATATTTAAGGAGATATGGGCAAAAGAAGTTTTTCATATAAAAATTTCAATTTTTTTAGGTTTTGGGTGGATTTTTCAATTTTTGGGGGTGGTCACGAATTAAAGTCCTTTTCGCTCTAGGACGCATATTTAAGAAGATATGGGCAAAAGAAGTTTTTCATATAAAAATTTCAATTTTTTTAGGTTTTGGGTGGATTTTTCAACTTTTGGGGGTGGTCACGAATTAAAGTCCTTTTCGCTCTAGGACGCATATTTAAGGAGATATGGGCAAAAGAAGTTTTTCATATAAAATTTTTATTTTTTTTTAGGTTTTGGGTGGATTTTTCAATTTTTTGAGGGTGGTCACGAATTAAAGTCCTTTTCGCTCTAGGACGCATATTTAAGGAGATATGGGCAAAAGAAGTTTTTCATATAAAAATTTTAATTTTTTTAGGTTTTGGGTGGATTTTTCAATTTTTGGGGGTGGTCACGGATTAAAGTCCTTTAGGACGCATATTTAAGGAGATATGGGCAAAAGAAGTTTTTCATATAAAAATTTTAATTTTTTTAGGTTTTGGGTGGATTTTTCAATTTTTTGAGGCTGGTCACGAATTAAACTCCTTTTCGCTCTAGGACGCATATTTAAGGAGATATGGGCAAAAGAAGTTTTTCATATAAAAATTTTAATTTTTTTTAGGTTTTGGGTGAATTTTTCAATTTTTTGAGGGTGGTCACGAATTAAAGTCCTTTTCGCTCTAGGACGCATATTTAAGGAGATATGGGCAAAAGAAGTTTTTCATATAAAAATTTTAATTTTTTTTAGGTTTTGGGTGAATTTTTCAATTTTATGAGGGTGGTCACGAATTAAAGTCCTTTTCGCTCTAGGACGCATATTTAAGGAGATATGGGCAAAAGAAGTTTTTCATATAAAAATTTCAATTTTTTTAGGTTTTGGGTGGATTTTTCAATTTTTTGAGGGTGGTCACGAATTAAAGTCCTTTTCGCTCTAGGACGCATATTTAAGGAGATATGGGCAAAAGAAGTTTTTCATATAAAAATTTTAATTTTTTTAGGTTTTGGGTGAATTTTTCAATTTTTTGAGAGTGGTCACGAATTAAAGTCCTTTTCGCTCTAGGACGCATATTTAAGGAGATATAGGCAAAAGAAGTTTTTCATATAAAAATTTAATTTTTTTTAGGTTTTGGGTGGATTTTTCAATTTTTTGGGGGTGGTCACGAATTAAAGTCCTTTTCGCTCTAGAACGCACATTTAAGGTGATATGGGCAAAAGAAGTTTTTCATATAAAAATTTCAATTTTTTTAGGTTTTGGGTGGATTTTTCAATTTTTTGAGGCTGGTCACGAATTAAAGTCCTTTTCGCTCTAGGACGCATATTTAAGGAGATATGGGCAAGAGAAGTTTTTCATATAAACATTTTAATTTTTTTAGGTTTTGGGTGAATTTTTCAATTTTTTGAGGGTGGTCACGAATTAAAGTCCTTTTCGCTCTAGGACGCATATTTAAGAAGATATGGGCAAAAGAAGTTTTTCATATAAAAATTTAATTTTTTTTAGGTTTTGGGTGAATTTTTCAATTTTTTGGGGGTGGTCACGAATTAAAGTCCGTTTCGCTCTAGGACGCACATTTAAGGAGATATGGGCAAAAGAAGTTTTTCATATAAAAATTTCAATTTTTTTTAGGTTTTGGGTGGATTTTTCAATTTTTTGAGGGTGGTCACGAATTAAAGTCCTTTTCGCTCTAGGACGCATATTTAAGGAGATATGGGCAAAAGAAGTTTTTCATATAAAAATTTCAATTTTTTTAGGTTTTGGGTGGATTTTTAAATTTTTTGGGGGTGGTCACGAATTAAAGTCCTTTTCGCTCTAGGACGCATATTTAAGGAGATATGGGCAAAAGAAGTTTTTCATATAAAAATTTCAATTTTTTTAGGTTTTGGGTGGATTTTTCAATTTTTTGAGGCTGGTCACGAATTAAAGTCCTTTTCGCTCTAGGACGCATATTTAAGGAGATATGGGCAAAAGAAGTTTTTCATATAAAAATTTTAATTTTTTTAGGTTTTGGGTGAATTTTTCAATTTTTTGAGGGTGGTCACGAATTAAAGTCCTTTTCGCTCTAGGACGCATATTTAAGGAGATATGGGCAAAAGAAGTTTTTCATATAAAAATTTAATTTTTTTTAGGTTTTGGGTGGATTTTTCAATTTTTTGGGGGTGGTCACGAATTAAAGTCTTTTTCGCTCTAGGACGCACATTTAAGGAGATATGGGCAAAAGAAGTTTTTCATATAAAAATTTCAATTTTTTTTAGGTTTTGGGTGGATTTTTCAATTTTTTGAGGGTGGTCACGAATTAAAGTCCTTTTCGCTCTAGGACGCATATTTAAGGAGATATGGGCAAAAGAAGTTTTTCATATAAAAATTTCAATTTTTTTAGGTTTTGGGTGGATTTTTAAATTTTTTAGGGGTGGTCACGAATTAAAGTCCTTTTCGCTCTAGGACGCATATTTAAGGAGATATGGGCAAAAGAAGTTTTTCATATAAAAATTTAAATTTTTTTAGGTTTTGGGTGGATTTTTCAATTTTTTGAGGGTGGTCACAAATTAAAGTCCTTTTCGCTCTAGGACGCATATTTAAGGAGATATGGGCAAAAGAAGTTTTTCATATAAAAATTTCAATTTTTTAGGTTTTGGGTGGATTTTTCAATTTTTTGGGGGTGGTCACGAATTAAAGTCCTTTTTGCTCTAGGACGCATATTTAAGGAGATATGGGCAAAAGAAGTTTTTCATATAAAAATTTCAATTTTTTTAGGTTTTGGGAGGATTTTTCAATTTTTTGAGGGTGGTCACGAATTAAAGTCCTTTTCGCTCTAGGACGCATATTTAAGGAGATATGGGCAAAAGAAGTTTTTCATATAAAAATTTTAATTTTTTTAGGTTTTGGGTGGATTTTTCAATTTTTTGAGGGTGGTCACGGATTAAAGTCCTTTTCGCTCTAGGTCGCATATTTAAGGAGATATGGGCAAAAGAAGTTTTTCATATAAAAATTTTAATTTTTTTAGGTTTTGGGTGGATTTTTCAATTTTTTGAGGGTGGTCACGAATTAAAGTCCTTTTCGCTCTAGGACGCATATTTAAGGAGATATGGGCAAAAGAAGTTTTTCAAATAAAAATTTCAATTTTTTTAGGTTTTGGGTGGATTTTTCAATTTTTGAGGGTGGTCACGAATTAAAGTCCATTTCGCTCTAGGACGCATATTTAAGGAGATATGGGCAAAAGAAGTTTTTCATATAAAAATTTTAATTTTTTTTAGGTTTTGGGTGAATTTTTCAATTTTTTGAGGGTGGTCACGAATTAAAGTCCTTTTCGCTCTAGGACGCATATTTAAGGAGATATGGGCAAAAGAAGTTTTTCATATAAAAATTTTAATTTTTTTTAGGTTTTGGCTGAATTTTTCAATTTTTTGAGGGTGGTCACGAATAAAAGTCCTTTTCGCTCTAGGACGCATATTTAAGGAGATATGGGCAAAAGAAGTTTTTCATATAAAAATTTCAATTTTTTTAGGTTTTGGGTGGATTTTTCAATTTTTTGAGGGTGGTCACGAATTAAAGTCCTTTTCGCTCTAGGACGCATATTTAAGGAGATATGGGCAAAAGAAGTTTTTCATATAAAAATTTTAATTTTTTTAGGTTTTGGGTGAATTTTTCAATTTTTTGAGAGTGGTCACGAATTAAAGTCCTTTTCGCTCTAGGACGCATATTTAAGGAGATATGGGCAAAAAAAGTTTTTCATATAAAAATTTAATTTTTTTTAGGTTTTGGGTGGATTTTTCAATTTTTTGGGAGTGGTCACGAATTAAAGTCCTTTTCGCTCTAGGACGCACATTTAAGGTGATATGGGCAAAAGAAGTTTTTCATATAAAAATTTCAATTTTTTTAGGTTTTGGGTGGATTTTTCAATTTTTTGAGGCTGGTCACGAATTAAAGTCCTTTTCGCTCTAGGACGCATATTTAAGGAGATATGGGCAAAAGAAGTTTTTCATATAAAAATTTTAATTTTTTTTAGGTTTTGGGTGAATTTTTCAATTTTTTGAGGGTGGTCACGAATTAAAGTCCTTTTCGCTCTAGGACGCATATTTAAGGAGATATGGGCAAAAGAAGTTTTTCATATAAAAATTTCAATTTTTTTAGGTTTTGGGTGGATTTTTCAATTTTTTGAGGGTGGTCACGAATTAAAGTCCTTTTCGCTCTAGGACGCATATTTAAGGAGATATGGGCAAAAGAAATTTTTCATATAAAAATTTTAATTTTTTTAGGTTTTGGGTGAATTTTTCAATTTTTTGAGGGTGGTCACGAATTAAAGTCCTTTTCGCTCTAGGACGCATATTTAAGGAGATATGGGCAAAAGAAGTTTTTCATATAAAAATTTAATTTTTTTTAGGTTTTGGGTGGATTTTTCAATTTTTTGGGGGTGGTCACGAATTAATGTCTTTTTCGCTCTAGGACGCACATTTAAGGAGATATGGGCAAAAGAAGTTTTTCATATAAAAATTTCAATTTTTTTTAGGTTTTGGGTGGATTTTTCAATTTTTTGAGGGTGGTCACGAATTAAAGTCCTTTTCGCTCTAGGACGCATATTTAAGGAGATATGGGCAAAAGAAGTTTTTCATATAAAAATTTCAATTTTTTTAGGTTTTGGGTGGATTTTTAAATTTTTTGGGGGTGGTCACGAATTAAAGTCCTTTTCGCTCTAGGACGCATATTTAAGGAGATATGGGCAAAAGAAGTTTTTCATATAAAAATTTAAATTTTTTTAGGTTTTGGGTGGATTTTTCAATTTTTTGGGGGTGGTCACAAATTAAAGTCCTTTTCGCTCTAGGACGCATATTTAAGGAGATATGGGCAAAAGAAGTTTTTCATATAAAAATTTCAATTTTTTAGGTTTTGGGTGGATTTTTCAATTTTTTGGGGGTGGTCACGAATTAAAGTCCTTTTTGCTCTAGGACGCATATTTAAGGAGATATGGGCAAAAGAAGTTTTCAATTTTTTTAGGTTTTGGGAGGATTTTTCAATTTTTTGAGGGTGGTCACGAATTAAAGTCCTTTTCGCTCTAGGACGCATATTTAAGGAGATATGGGCAAAAGAAGTTTTTCATATAAAAATTTTAATTTTTTTAGGTTTTGGGTGGATTTTTCAATTTTTTGAGGGTGGTCACGGATTAAAGTCCTTTTCGCTCTAGGACGCATATTTAAGGAGATATGGGCAAAAGAAGTTTTTCATATAAAAATTTTAATTTTTTTAGGTTTTGGGTGGATTTTTCAATTTTTTGAGGCTGGTCACGAATTAAAGTCCTTTTCGCTCTAGGACGCATATTTAAGGAGATATGGGCAAAAGAAGTTTTTCATATAAAAATTTCAATTTTTTTAGGTTTTGGGTGGATTTTTCAATTTTTGAGGGTGGTCACGAATTAAAGTCCTTTTCGCTCTAGGACGCATATTTAAGGAGATATGGGCAAAAGAAGTTTTTCATATAAAAATTTTAATTTTTTTTAGGTTTTGGGTGAATTTTTAAATTTTTTGAGGGTGGTCACGAATTAAAGTCCTTTTCGCTCTAGGACGCATATTTAAGGAGATATGGGCAAAAGAAGTTTTTCATATAAAAATTTAATTTTTTTTAGGTTTTGGGTGGATTTTTCAATTTTTTGGGGGTGGTCACGAATTAAAGTCCTTTTCGCTCTAGGACGCACATTTAAGGAGATATGGGCAAAAGAAGTTTTTCATATAAAAATTTCATTTTTTTTAGGTTTTCGGTGGATTTTTCAATTTTTTGAGGGTGGTTACGAATTAAAGTCCTTTTCGCTCTAGGACGCATATTTAAGGAGATATGGGCAAAAGAAGTTTTTCATATAAAAATTTCAATTTTTTTAGGTTTTGGGTGGATTTTTAAATTTTTTGGGGGTGGTCACGAATTAAAGTCCTTTTCGCTCTAGGACGCATATTTAAGGAGATATGGGCAAAAGAAGTTTTTCATATAAAAATTTCAATTTTTTTAGGTTTTGGGTGGATTTTTCAATTTTTTGAGGGTGGTCACGAATTAAAGTCCTTTTCGCTCTAGGACGCATATTTAAGGAGATATGGGCAAAAGAAGTTTTTCATATAAAAATTTTAATTTTTTTTTAGGTTTTGGGTGAATTTTTCAATTTTTTGAGAGTGGTCACGAATTAAAGTCCTTTTCGCTCTAGGACGCATATTTAAGGAGATATGGGCAAAAGAAGTTTTTCATATAAAAATTTAATTTTTTTTAGGTTTTGGGTGGATTTTTCAATTTTTTGGGGGTGGTCACGAATTAAAGTCCTTTTCGCTCTAGGACGCACATTTAAGGTGATATGGGCAAAAGAAGTTTTTCATATAAAAATTTCAATTTTTTTTAGGTTTTCGGTGGATTTTTCAATTTTTTGAGGGTGGTCACGAATTAAAGTCCTTTTCGCTCTAGGACGCATATTTAAGGAGATATGGGCAAAAGAAGTTTTTCATATAAAAATTTCAATTTTTTAGGTTTTTGGTGGATTTTTAAATTTTTTGGGGGTGGTCACGAATTAAAGTCCTTTTCGCTCTAGGACGCATATTTAAGGAGATATGGGCAAAAGAAGTTTTTCATATAAAAATTTAAATTTTTTTAGGTTTTGGGTGGATTTTTCAATTTTTTGAGGGTGGTCACAAATTAAAGTCCTTTTCACTCTAGGACGCATATTTAAGGAGATATGGGCAAAAGAAGTTTTTCATATAAAAATTTCAATTTTTTAGGTTTTGGGTGGATTTTTCAATTTTTTGGGGGTGGTCACGAATTAAAGTCCTTTTTGCTCTAGGACGCATATTTAAGGAGATATGGGCAAAAGAAGTTTTTCATATAAAAATTTCAATTTTTTTAGGTTTTGGGTGGATTTTTCAATTTTTGGGGGTGGTCACGAATTAAAGTCCTTTTCGCTCTAGGACGCATTTTTAAGAAGATATGGGCAAAAGAAGTTTTTCATATAAAAATTTCAATTTTTTTAGGTTTTGGGTGGATTTTTAAATTTTTTGAGGGTGGTCACAAATTAAAGTCCTTTTCGCTCTAGGACGCATATTTAAGGAGATATGGGCAAAAGAAGTTTTTCATATAAAAATTTTATTTTTTTTTTAGGTTTTGGGTGGATTTTTCAATTTTTTGAGGGTGGTCACAAATTAAAGTCCTTTTCGCTCTAGGACGCATATTTAAGGAGATATGGGCAAAAGAAGTTTTTCATATAAAAATTTCAATTTTTTTAGGTTTTGGGTGGATTTTTCAATTTTTTGAGGGTGGTCACAAATTAAAGTCCTTTTCGCTCTAGGACGCATATTTAAGGAGATATGGGCAAAAGAAGTTTTTCATATAAAAATTTTATTTTTTTTTTAGGTTTTGGGTGGATTTTTCAATTTTTTGAGGGTGGTCACAAATTAAAGTCCTTTTCGCTCTAGGACGCATATTTAAGGAGATATGGGCAAAAGAAGTTTTTCATATAAAAATTTTATTTTTTTTTAGGTTTTGGGTGGATTTTCAATTTTTTGAGGGTGGTCACAAATTAAAGTCCTTTTCGCTCTAGGACGCATATTTAAGGAGATATGGGCAAAAGAAGTTTTTCATATAAAAATTTTATTTTTTTTTTAGGTTTTGGGTGGATTTTTCAATTTTTTGAGGGTGGTCACGGATTAAAGTCCTTTTCGCTCTAGGACGCATATTTAAGGAGATATGGGCAAAAGAAGTTTTTCATATAAAAATTTTAATTTTTTTAGGTTTTGGGTGGATTTTTCAATTTTTGGGGGTGGTCACGAATTAAAGTCCTTTTCGCTCTAGGACGCATATTTAAGAAGATATGGGCAAAAGAAGTTTTTCATATAAAAATTTCAATTTTTTTAGGTTTTGGGTGGATTTTTCAATTTTTTGAGGCTGGTCACGAATTAAAGTCCTTTTCGCTCTAGGACGCATATTTAAGGAGATATGGGCAAAAGAAGTTTTTCATATAAAAATTTTATTTTTTTTTTAGGTTTTGGGTGGATTTTTCAATTTTTTGAGGGTGGTCACGAATTAAAGGAGATATGGGCAAAAGAAGTTTTTCATATAAAAATTTTAATTTTTTTTAGGTTTTGGGTGAATTTTTCAATTTTTTGAGGGTGGTCACGAATTAAAGTCCTTTTCGCTCTAGGACGCATATTTAAGGAGATATGGGTAAAAGAAGTTTTTCATATAAAAATTTAATTTTTTTTAGGTTTTGGGTGGATTTTTCAATTTTTTGGGGGTGGTCACGAATTAAAGTCCTTTTCGCTCTAGGACGCACATTTAAGGAGATATGGGCAAAAGAAGTTTTTCATATAAAAATTTCAATTTTTTTAGGTTTTCGGTGGATTTTTCAATTTTTTGAGGGTGGTCACGAATTAAAGTCCTTTTCGCTCTAGGACGCATATTTAAGGAGATATGGGCAAAAGAAGTTTTTCATATAAAAATTTCAATTTTTTTAGGTTTTGGGTGGATTTTCAAATTTTTTGGGGGTGGCCACGAATTAAAGTCCTTTTCGCTCTAGGACGCATATTTAAGGAGATATGGGCAAAAGAAGTTTTTCATATAAAAATTTAAATTTTTTTAGGTTTTGGGTGGATTTTTCAATTTTTTGAGGGTGCATATTTAAGGAGATATGGGCAAAAGAAGTTTTTCATATAAAAATTTTAATTTTTTAAGATTTTTTGTGGATTTTTCAATTTTTTGAGGATGGTCACGAATTAAAGTCCTTTTCGCTCTAGGACGCATATTTAAGGAGATATGGGCAAAAGAAGTTTTTCATATAAAAATTTTAATTTTTTTTAGGTTTTGGGTGAATTTTTAAATTTTTTGAGGGTGGTCACGAATTAAAGTCCTTTTCGCTCTAGGACGCATATTTAAGGAGATATGGGCAAAAGAAGTTTTTCATATAAAAATTTCAATTTTTTTAGGTTTTTGGTGGATTTTTAAATTTTTTGAGGGTGGTCACGAATTAAAGTCCTTTTCGCTCTAGGACGCATATTTAAGGAGATATGGGCAAAAGAAGTATTTCATATAAAAATTTTAATTTTTTTTTAGGTTTTGGGTGAATTTTTCAATTTTTTGAGGGTGGTCACGAATTAAAGTCCTTTTCGCTCTAGGACGCACATTTAAGGAGATATGGGCAAAAGAAGTTTTTCATATAAAAATTTCAATTTTTTTTTAGGTTTTCGGTGGATTTTTCAATTTTTTGAGGGTGGTCACGAATTAAAGTCCTTTTCGCTCTAGGACGCATATTTAAGGAGATATGGGCAAAAGAAGTTTTTCATATAAAAATTTCTTTTTTTTTAGGTTTTGGGTGGATTTTTAAATTTTTTGGGGGTGGTCACGAATTAAAGTCCTTTTCGCTCTAGGACGCATATTTAAGGAGATATGGGCAAAAGAAGTTTTTCATATAAAAATTTCAATTTTTTTAGGTTTTGGGTGGATTTTTCAATTTTTTGAGGGTGGTCACAAATTAAAGTCCTTTTCGCTCTAGGACGCATATTTAAGGAGATATGGGCAAAAGAAGTTTTTCATATAAAAATTTAAATTTTTTAGGTTTTGGGTGGATTTTTCAATTTTTTGGGGGTGGTCACGAATTAAAGTCTTTTTTGCTCTAGGACGCATATTTAAGGAGATATGGGCAAAAGAAGTTTTTCATATAAAAATTTCAATTTTTTTAGGTTTTGGGTGGATTTTTCAATTTTTGGGGGTGGTCACGAATTAAAGTCCTTTTCGCTCTAGGACGCATATTTAAGAAGATATGGGCAAAAGATGTTTTTCATATAAAAATTTCAATTTTTTTAGGTTTTGGGTGGATTTTTCAATTTTTGGGGGTGGTCACGAATTAAAGTCCTTTTCGCTCTAGGACGCATATTTAAGGAGATATGGGCAAAAGAAGTTTTTCATATAAAAATTTTATTTTTTTTAGGTTTTGGTTGGGTTTTTTCAATTTTTTGAGGGTGGTCACGAATTAAAGTCCTTTTCGCTCTAGGACGCATATTTAAGGAGATATGGGCAAAAGAAGTTTTTCATATAAAAATTTTAATTTTTTTAGGTTTTTGGGAGGATTTTTCAATTTTTTGAGGGTGGTCACGGATTAAAGTCCTTTTCGCTCTAGGACGCATATTTAAGGAGATATGGGCAAAAGAAGTTTTTCATATAAAAATTTTAATTTTTTTAGGTTTTGGGTGGATTTTTCAATTTTTTGAGGCTGGTCACGAATTAAAGTCCTTTTCGCTCTAGGACGCATATTTAAGGAGATATGGGCAAAAGAAGTATTTCATATAAAAATTTTAATTTTTTTTTAGGTTTTGGGTGAATTTTTCAATTTTTTGAGAGTGGTCATGAATTAAAGTCCTTTTCGCTCTAGGACGCATATTTAAGGAGATATGGGCAAAAGAAGTTTTTCATATAAAAATTTAATTTTTTTTAGGTTTTGGGTGGATTTTTCAATTTTTTGGGGGTGGTTACGAATTAAAGTCCTTTTCGCTCTAGGACGCACATTTAAGGAGATATGGGCAAAAGAAGTTTTTCATATAAAAATTTCAATTTTTTTTAGGTTTTCGGTGGACTTTTCAATTTTTTGAGGGTGGTCACGAATTAAAGTCCTTTTCGCTCTAGGACGCATATTTAAGGAGATATGGGCAAAAGAAGTTTTTCATATAAAAATTAAAATTTTTTTAGGTTTTTGGTGGATTTTTAAATTTTTTGGGGGTGGTCACGAATTAAAGTCCTTTTCGCTCTAGGACGCATATTTAAGGAGATATGGGCAAAAGAAGTTTTTCATATAAAAATTTAAATTTTTTTAGGTTTTGGGTGGATTTTTCAATTTTTTGAGGGTGGTCACAAATTAAAGTCCTTTTCGCTCTAGGACGCATATTTAAGGAGATATGGGCAAAAGAAGTTTTTCATATAAAAATTTCAATTTTTTAGGTTTTGGGTGGATTTTTCAATTTTTTGGGGGTGGTCACGAATTACAGTCCTTTTTGCTCTAGGACGCATATTTAAGGAGATATGGGCAAAAGAAGTTTTTCATATAAAAATTTCAATTTTTTTAGGTTTTGAGAGGATTTTTCAATTTTTGGGGGTGGTCACGAATTAAAGTCCTTTTCGCTCTAGGACGCATATTTAAGGAGATATGGGCAAAAGAAGTTTTTCATATAAAAAATTACATTTTTTTAGGTTTTGGGTGGATTTTTCAATTTTTTGAGGGTGGTCACAAATTAAAGTCCTTTTCGCTCTAGGACGCATATTTAAGGAGATATGGGCAAAAGAAGTTTTTCATATAAAAATTTTAATTTTTTTTAGGTTTTGGGTGGATTTTTCAATTTTTTGAGGGTGGTCACGGATTAAAGTTCTTTTCGCTCTAGGACGCATATTTAAGGAGATATGGGCAAAAGAAGTTTTTCATATAAAAATTTTAATTTTTTTAGGTTTTGGGTGGTTTTTTCAATTTTTGGGGGTGGTCACGAATTAAAGTCCTTTTCGCTCTAGGACGCATATTTAAGAAGATATGGGCAAAAGAAGTTTTTCATATAAAAATTTCAATTTTTTTAGGTTTTGGGTGGATTTTTCAATTTTTTGAGGGTGGTCACGAATTAAAGTCCTTTTCGCTCTAGGACGCATATTTAAGGAGATATGGGCAAAAGAAGTTTTTCATATAAAAATTTTATTTTTTTTTTAGGTTTTGGGTGGATTTTTCAATTTTTTGAGGGTGGTCACGAATTAAAGTCCTTTTCGCTCTAGGTCGCATATTTAAGGAGATATGGGCAAAAGAAGTTTTTCATATAAAAATTTTAATTTTTTTAGGTTTTGGGTGGATTTTTCAATTTTTTGGGGGTGGTCACGAATTAAAGTCCTTTTCGCTCTAGGACGCACATTTAAGGAGATATGGGCAAAAGAAGTTTTTCATATAAAAATTTCAATTTTTTTTTAGGTTTTCGGTGGATTTTTCAATTTTTTGAGGGTGGTCACGAATTAAAGTCCTTTTCGCTCTAGGACGCATATTTAAGGAGATATGGGCAAAATAAGTTTTTCATATAAAAATTTCAATTTTTTTAGGTTTTGGGTGGATTTTTAAATTTTTTGGGGGTGGTCACGAATTAAAGTCCTTTTCGCTCTAGGACGCATATTTAAGGAGATATGGGCAAAAGAAGTTTTTCATATAAAAATTTAAATTTTTTTAGGTTTTGGGTGGATTTTTAAATTTTTTGAGGGTGCATATTTGAGGGCATATTTAAGGAGATATGGGCAAAAGAAGTTTTTCATATAAAAATTTTAATTTTTTTTAGGTTTTGGGTGAATTTTTCAATTTTTTGAGGGTGGTCACGAATTAAAGTCCTTTTCGCTCTAGGACGCATATTTAAGGAGATATGGGCAAAAGAAGTTTTTCATATAAAAATTTCAATTTTTTTAGGTTTTGGGTGGATTTTTAAATTTTTTGAGGGTGCATATTTGAGGGCATATTTAAGGAGATATGGGCAAAAGAAGTTTTTCATATAAAAATTTTAATTTTTTTTAGGTTTTGGGTGAATTTTTCAATTTTTTGAGGGTGGTCACGAATTAAAGTCCTTTTCGCTCTAGGACGCATATTTAAGGAGATATGGGCAAAAGAAGTTTTTCATATAAAAATTTCAATTTTTTTAGGTTTTGGGTGGATTTTTCAATTTTTTGAGGGTGGTCACGAATTAAAGTCCTTTTCGCTCTAGGACGCATATTTAAGGAGATATGGGCAAAAGAAGTTTTTCATATAAAAATTTAAATTTTTTTTAGGTTTTGGGTGAATTTTTCAATTTTTTGAGGGTGGTCACGAATTAAAGTCCTTTTCGCTCTAGGACGCATATTTAAGGAGATATGGGCAAAAGAAGTTTTTCATATAAAAATTTAATTTTTTTTAGGTTTTGGGTGGATTTTTCAATTTTTTGGGGGTGGTCACGAATTAAAGCCCTTTTCGCTCTAGGACGCATATTAAAGGAGATATGGGCAAAAGAAGTTTTTCATATAAAAATTTCAATTTTTTTTAGGTTTTCGGTGGATTTTTCAATTTTTTGAGGGTGGTCACGAATTAAAGTCCTTTTCGCTCTAGGACGCATATTTAAGGAGATATGGGCAAAAGAAGCATATTTAAGGAGATATGGGCAAAAGAAGATTTTTCAATTTTTTGAGGGTGGTCACGAATTAAAGTCCTTTTCGCTCTAGGACGCATATTTAAGGAGATATGGGCAAAAGAAGTTTTTCATATAAAAATTTTAATTTTTTTTAGGTTTTGGGTGAATTTTTCAATTTTTTGAGGGTGGTCACGAATTAAAGTCCTTTTCGCTCTAGGACGCATATTTAAGGAGATATGGGCAAAAGAAGTTTTTCATATGAAAATTTAATTTTTTTTAGGTTTTGGGTGGATTTTTCAATTTTTTGGGGGTGGTCACGAATTAAAGTCCTTTTCGCTATAGGACGCACATTTAAGGAGATATGGGCAAAAGAAGTTTTTCATATAAAAATTTCAATTTTTTTAGGTTTTGGGTGGATTTTTAAATTTTTTGGGGGTGGTCACGAATTAAAGTCCTTTTCGCTCTAGGACGCATATTTAAGGAGATATGGGCAAAAGAAGTTTTTCATATAAAAATTTAAATTTTTTTAGGTTTTGGGTGGATTTTTCAATTTTTTGAGGGTGCATATTTGAGGGCATATTTAAGGAGATATGGGCAAAAGAAGTTTTTCATATAAAAATTTTAATTTTTTTAGATTTTGGGTGGATTTTTCAATTTTTTGAGGATGGTCACGAATTAAAGTCCTTTTCGCTCTAGGACGCATATTTAAGGAGATATGGACAAAAGAAGTTTTTCATATAAAAATTTTAAAAAATTTTAAAAATTTTAATTTTTTTTAGGTTTTGGGTGAATTTTTCAATTTTTTGAGGGTGGTCACGAATTAAAGTCCTTTTCGCTCTAGGACGCATATTTAAGGAGATATGGGCAAAAGAAGTTTTTCATATAAAAATTTCATTTTTTTTAGGTTTTGGGTGGATTTTTCAATTTTTTGAGGGTGGTCACGAATTAAAGTCCTTTTCGCTCTAGGACGCATATTTAAGGAGATATGGGCAAAAGAAGTTTTTCATATAAAAATTTTAATTTTTTTTAGGTTTTGGGTGAATTTTTCAATTTTTGAGGGTGGTCACGAATTAAAGTCCTTTTCGCTCTAGGACGCATATTTAAGGAGATATGGGCAAAAGAAGTTTTTCATATAAAAATTTAAATTTTTTTAGGTTTTGGGTGGATTTTTCAATTTTTTGAGGGTGGTCACAAATTAAAGTCCTTTTCGCTCTAGGACGCATATTTAAGGAGATATGGGCAAAAGAAGTTTTTCATATAAAAATTTCAATTTTTTAGGTTTTGGGTGGATTTTTCAATTTTTTGGGGGTGGTCACGAATTAAAGTCCTTTTTGCTCTAGGACGCATATTTAAGGAGATATGGGCAAAAGAAGTTTTTCATATAAAAATTTCAATTTTTTTCGGTTTTGGGTGGATTTTTCAATTTTTGGGGGTGGTCACGAATTAAAGTCCTTTTCGCTCTAGGACGCATATTTAAGGAGATATGGGCAAAAGAAGTTTTTCATATAAAAATTTCAATTTTTTTTTAGGTTTTGGGTGGATTTTTCAATTTTTTGAGGGTGGTCACGAATTAAAGTCCTTTTCGCTCTAGGACGCATATTTAAGGAGATATGGGCAAACGAAGTTTTTCATGTAAAAATTTTATTTTTTTTAGGTTTTGGGTGGATTTTTCAATTTTTTGAGGGTGGTCACGAATTAAAGTCCTTTTCGCTCTAGGACGCATATTTAAGGAGATATGGGCAAAAGAAGTTTTTCATATAAAAATTTTAATTTTTTTAGGTTTTGGGTGGATTTTTCAATTTTTTGAGGGTGGTCACGGATTAAAGTCCTTTTCGCTCTAGGACGCATATTTAAGGAGATATGGGCAAAAGAAGTTTTTCATATAAAAATTTCAATTTTTTTAGGTTTTGGGTGGATTTTTCAATTTTTGGGGGTGGTCACGAATTAATGTCCTTTTCGCTCTAGGACGCATATTTAAGAAGATATGGGCAAAAGAAGTTTTTCATATAAAAATTTCAATTTTTTTAGGTTTTGGGTGGATTTTTCAATTTTTTTAGGGTGGTCACGAATTAAAGTCCTTTTCGCTCTAGGACGCATATTTAAGGAGATATGGGCAAAAGAAATTTTTCATATAAAAATTTTATTTTTTTAGGTTTTGAGTGGATTTTTCAATTTTTTGAGGCTGGTCACGAATTAAAGTCCTTTTCGCTCTAGGACGCATATTTAAGGAGATATGGGCAAAAGAAGTTTTTCATATAAAAATTTTAATTTTTTTTTAGGTTTTGGGTGGATTTTTCAATTTTTTGAGGGTGGTCACGAATTAAAGTCCTTTTCGCTCTAGGACGCATATTTAAGGAGATATGGGCAAAAGAAGTTTTTCATATAAAAATTTCAATTTTTTTAGGTTTTGGGTGGATTTTTAAATTTTTTGGGGGTGGTCACGAATTAAAGTCCTTTTCGCTCTAGGACGCATATTTAAGGAGATATGGGCAAAAGAAGTTTTTCATATAAAAATTTAAATTTTTTTAGGTTTTGGGTGGATTTTTCAATTTTTTGAGGGTGGTCACAAATTAAAGTCCTTTTCGCTCTAGGACGCATATTTAAGGAGATATGGGCAAAAGAAGCATATTTAAGGAGATATGGGCAAAAGAAGATTTTTCAATTTTTTGAGGGTGGTCACGAATTAAAGTCCTTTTCGCTCTAGGACGCATATTTAAGGAGATATGGGCAAAAGAAGTTTTTCATATAAAAATTTTAATTTTTTTTAGGTTTTGGGTGAATTTTTCAATTTTTTGAGGGTGGTCACGAATTAAAGTCCTTTTCGCTCTAGGACGCATATTTAAGGAGATATGGGCAAAAGAAGTTTTTCATATGAAAATTTAATTTTTTTTAGGTTTTGGGTGGATTTTTCAATTTTTTGGGGGTGGTCACGAATTAAAGTCCTTTTCGCTATAGGACGCACATTTAAGGAGATATGGGCAAAAGAAGTTTTTCATATAAAAAATTCAATTTTTTTTAGGTTTTCGGTGGATTTTTCAATTTTTTGAGGGTGGTCACGAATTAAAGTCCTTTTCGCTCTAGGACGCATATTTAAGGAGATATGGGCAAAAGAAGTTTTTCATATAAAAATTTCAATTTTTGTAGGTTTTGGGTGGATTTTTAAATTTTTTGGGGTGGTCACGAATTAAAGTCCTTTTCGCTCTAGGACGCATATTTAAGGAGATATGGGCAAAAGAAGTTTTTCATATAAAAATTTAAATTTTTTTAGGTTTTGGGTGGATTTTTCAATTTTTTGAGGGTGCATATTTGAGGGCATATTTAAGGAGATATGGGCAAAAGAAGTTTTTCATATAAAAATTTTAATTTTTTTAGATTTTGGGTGGATTTTTCATTTTGTTGAGGATGGTCACGAATTAAAGTCCTTTTCGCTCTAGGACGCATATTTAAGGAGATATGGACAAAAGAAGTTTTTCATATAAAAATTTTAATTTTTTTTAGGTTTTGGGTGAATTTTTCAATTTTTTGAGGGTGGTCACGAATTAAAGTCCTTTTCGCTGTAGGACGCATATTTAAGGAGATATGGGCAAAAGAAGTTTTTCATATAAAAATTTTAATTTTTTTTAGGTTTTGGGTGGATTTTTCAATTTTTTTAGGGTGGTCACGAATTAAAGTCCTTTTCGCTCTAGGACGCATATTTAAGGAGATATGGGCAAAAGAAGTTTTTCATATAAAAATTTTAATTTTTTTTAGGTTTTGGGTGAATTTTTCAATTTTTTGAGGGTGGTCACGAATTAAAGTCCTTTTCGCTCTAGGACGCATATTTAAGGAGATATGGGCAAAAGAAGTTTTTCATATAAAAATTTAATTTTTTTTAGGTTTTGGGTGGATTTTGCAATTTTTTGGGGGTGGTCACGAATTAAAGTCCTTTTCGCTCTAGGACGCACATTTAAGGAGATATGGGCAAAAGAAGTTTTTCATATAAAAATTTCAATTTTTTTTAGGTTTTCGGTGGATTTTTCAATTTTTTGAGGGTGGTCACGAATTAAAGTCCTTTTCGCTCTAGGACGCATATTTAAGGAGATATGGGCAAAATAAGTGTTTCATATAAAAATTTCAATTTTTTTAGGTTTTGGGTGGATTTTTACATTTTTTGGGGATGGTCACGAATTAAAGTCCTTTTCGCTCTAGGACGCATATTTAAGGAGATATGGGCAAAAGAAGTTTTTCATATAAAAATTTAAATTTTTTTAGGTTTTGGGTGGATTTTTCAATTTTTGAGGGTGCATATTTGAGGGCATATTTAAGGAGATATGGGCAAAAGAAGTTTTTCATATAAAAATTTTAATTTTTTTAGATTTTGGGTGGATTTTTCAATTTTTTGAGGATGGTCACGAATTAAAGTCCTTTTCGCTCTAGGACGCATATTTAAGGAGATATGGGCAAAAGAAGTTTTTCATATAAAAATTTTAATTTTTTTTAGGTTTTGGGTGAATTTTTCAATTTTTTGAGGGTGGTCACGAATTAAAGTCCTTTTCGCTCTAGGACGCATATTTAAGGAGATATGGGCAAAAGAAGTTTTTCATATAAAAATTTCAATTTTTTTAGGTTTTGGGTGGATTTTTCAATTTTTTGAGGGTGGTCACGAATTAAAGTCCTTTTCGCTCTAGGACGCATATTTAAGGAGATATGGGCAAAAGAAGTTTTTCATATAAAAATTTTAATTTTTTTTAGGTTTTGGGTGAATTTTTCAATTTTTGAGGGTGGTCACGAATTAAAGTCCTTTTCGCTCTAGGACGCATATTTAAGGAGATATGGGCAAAAGAAGTTTTTCATATAAAAATTTAAATTTTTTTAGGTTTTGGGTGGATTTTTCAATTTTTTGAGGGTGGTCACAAATTAAAGTCCTTTTCGCTCTAGGACGCATATTTAAGGAGATATGGGCAAAAGAAGTTTTTCATATAAAAATTTCAATTTTTTAGGTTTTGGGTGGATTTTTCAATTTTTTGGGGGTGGTCACGAATTAAAGTCCTTTTTGCTCTAGGACGCATATTTAAGGAGATATGGGCAAAAGAAGTTTTTCATATAAAAATTTCAATTTTTTTCGGTTTTGGGTGGATTTTTCAATTTTTGGGGGTGGTCACGAATTAAAGTCCTTTTCGCTCTAGGACGCATATTTAAGGAGATATGGGCAAAAGAAGTTTTTCATATAAAAATTTCAATTTTTTTTTAGGTTTTGGGTGGATTTTTCAATTTTTTGAGGGTGGTCACGAATTAAAGTCCTTTTCGCTCTAGGACGCATATTTAAGGAGATATGGGCAACAGAAGTTTTTCATGTAAAAATTTTATTTTTTTTAGGTTTTGGGTGGATTTTTCAATTTTTTGAGGGTGGTCACGAATTAAAGTCCTTTTCGCTCTAGGACGCATATTTAAGGAGATATGGGCAAAAGAAGTTTTTCATATAAAAATTTTAATTTTTTTAGGTTTTGGGTGGATTTTTCAATTTTTTGAGGGTGGTCACGGATTAAAGTCCTTTTCGCTCTAGGACGCATATTTAAGGAGATATGGGCAAAAGAAGTTTTTCATATAAAAATTTAAATTTTTTTAGGTTTTGGGTGGATTTTTCAATTTTTGGGGGTGGTCACGAATTAATGTCCTTTTCGCTCTAGGACGCATATTTAAGAAGATATGGGCAAAAGAAGTTTTTCATATAAAAATTTCAATTTTTTTAGGTTTTGGGTGGATTTTTCAATTTTTTGAGGGTGGTCACGAACTAAAGTCCTTTTCGCTCTAGGACGCATATTTAAGGAGATATGGGCAAAAGAAATTTTTCATATAAAAATTTTATTTTTTTAGGTTTTGGGTGGATTTTTCAATTTTTTGAGGCTGGTCACGAATTAAAGTCCTTTTCGCTCTAGGACGCATATTTAAGGAGATATGGGCAAAAGAAGTTTTTCATATAAAAATTTTAATTTTTTTAGGTTTTGGGTGGATTTTTCAATTTTTTGAGGGTGGTCACGAATTAAAGTCCTTTTCGCTCTAGGACGCATATTTAAGGAGATATGGGCAAAAGAAGTTTTTCATATAAAAATTTCAATTTTTTTAGGTTTTGGGTGGATTTTTAAATTTTTTGGGGGTGGTCACGAATTAAAGTCCTTTTCGCTCTAGGACGCATATTTAAGGAGATATGGGCAAAAGAAGTTTTTCATATAAAAATTTAAATTTTTTAGGTTTTGGGTGGATTTTTCAATTTTTTGAGGGTGGTCACAAATTAAAGTCCTTTTCGCTCTAGGACGCATATTTAAGGAGATATGGACAAAAGAAGTTTTTCATATAAAAATTTCAATTTTTTTAGGTTTTGGGTGGATTTTTAAATTTTTTGGGGGTGGTCACGAATTAAAGTCCTTTTCGCTCTAGGACGCATATTTAAGGAGATATGGGCAAAAGAAGTTTTTCATATAAAAATTTAAATTTTTTTAGGTTTTGGGTGGATTTTTCAATTTTTTGAGGGTGGTCACGAATTAAAGTCCTTTTCGCTCTAGGACGCATATTTAAGGAGATATGGGCAAAAGAAATTTTTCATATAAAAATTTCAATTTTTTAGGTTTTGGGTGGATTTTTCAATTTTTTGGGGGTGGTCACGAATTAAAGTCCTTTTTGCTCTAGGACGCATATTTAAGGAGATATGGGCAAAAGAAGTTTTTCATACAAAAATTTAAATTTTTTTAGGTTTTGGGTGGATTTTTCAATTTTTGGGGGTGGTCACGAATTAAAGTCCTTTTCGCTCTAGGACGCATATTTAAGAAGATATGGGCAAAATAAGTTTTTCATATAAAAATTAAAATTTTTTAGGTTTTGGGTGGATTTTTCAATTTTTTGAGGGTGGTCACGAATTAAAGTCCTTTTCGCTCTAGGACGCATATTTAAGGAGATATGGGCAAAAGAAGTTTTTCATATAAAAATTTTATTTTTTTTTAGGTTTTGGGTGGATTTTTCAATTTTTTGAGGGTGGTCACGAATTAAAGTCCTTTTCGCTCTAGGACGCATATTTAAGGAGATATGGGCAAAAGAAGTTTTTCATATAAAAATTTTAATTTTTTTAGGTTTTGGGTGGATTTTTCAATTTTTTGAGGGTGGTCACGGATTAAAGTCCTTTTCGCTCTAGGACGCATATTTAAGGAGATATGGGCAAAAGAAGTTTTTCATAAAAAATTTTAATTTTTTTAGGTTTTGGGTGGATTTTTCAATTTTTTGAGGCTGGTCACGAATTAAAGTCCTTTTCGCTCTAGGACGCATATTTAAGGACATATGGGCAAAATAAGTTTTTCATATAAAAATTTTAATTTTTTTTCGGTTTTGGGTGAATTTTTCAATTTTTTGAGGGTGGTCACGAATTAAAGTCCTTTTTGCTCTAGGACGCATATTTAAGGAGATATGGGCAAAAGAAGTTTTTCATATAAAAATTTAAATATTTTTAGGTTTTGGGTGGATTTTTCAATTTTTTGAGGGTAATCACGAATTAAAGTCCTTTTCGCTCGAGGACGCATATTTAAGGAGATATGGGCAAAAGAAGTTTTTCATATAAAAATTTCAATTTGTTTAGGTTTTGGGTGGATTTTTCAATTTTTTGAGGGTGGTCACGAATTAAAGTCCTTTTCGCTCTAGGACGCATATTTAAGGAGATATGGGCAAAAGAAGTTTTTCATATAAAAATTTAATTTTTTTTAGGTTTTGGGTGGATTTTTCAATTTTTTGGGGGTGGTCACGAATTAAAGTCCTTTTCGCTCTAGGACGCACATTTAAGGAGATATGGGCAAAAGAAGTTTTTCATATAAAAATTTCAATTTTTTTTTTAGGTTTTCGGTGGATTTTTCAATTTTTTGAGGGTGGTCACGAATTAAAGTCCTTTTCGCTCTAGGACGCATATTTAAGGAGATATGGGCAAAAGAAGTTTTTCATATAAAAATTTAAATTTTTTTAGGTTTTGGGTGGATTTTTAAATTTTTTGGGGGTGGTCACGAATTAAAGTCCTTTTCGCTCTAGGACGCATATTTAAGGAGATATGGGCAAAAGAAGTTTTTCATATAAAAATTTAAATTTTTTTAGGTTTTGGGTGGATTTTTCAATTTTTTGAGGGTGGTCACAAATTAAAGTCCTTTTCGCTCTAGGACGCATATTTAAGGAGATATGGGCAAAAGAAGTTTTTCATATAAAAATTTCAATTTTTTAGGTTTTGGGTGGATTTTTCAATTTTTTGGGGGTGGTCACGAATTAAAGTCCTTTTTGCTCTAGGACGCATATTTAAGGAGATATGGGCAAAAGAAGTTTTTCATATAAAAATTTCAATTTTTTTAGGTTTTGGGTGGATTTTTCAATTTTTGGGGGTGGTCACGAATTAAAGTCCTTTTCGCTCTAGGACGCATATTTAAGGAGATATGGGCAAAAGAAGTTTTTCATATAAAAATTTAAATTTTTTTAGGTTTTGGGTGGATTTTTCTATTTTTTGAGGGTGGTCACAAATTAAAGTCCTTTTCGCTCTAGGACGCATATTTAAGGAGATATGGGCAAAAGAAGTTTTTCATATAAAAATTTTAATTTTTTTTAGGTTTTGGGTGGATTTTTCAATTTTTTGAGGGTGGTCACGGATTAAAGTTCTTTTCGCTCTAGGACGCATATTTAAGGAGATATGGGCAAAAGAAGTTTTTCATATAAAAATTTTAATTTTTTTAGGTTTTGGGTGGATTTTTCAATTTTTGGGGGTGGTCACGAATTAAAGTCCTTTTCGCTCTAGGACGCATATTTAAGAAGATATGGGCAAAAGAAGTTTTTCATATAAAAATTTCAATTTTTTTAGGTTTTGGGTGGATTTTTCAATTTTTTGAGGGTGGTCACGAATTAAAGTCCTTTTCGCTCTAGGACGCATATTTAAGGAGATATGGGCAAAAGAAGTTTTTCATATAAAAATTTTATTTTTTTTTAGGTTTTGGGTGGATTTTTCAATTTTTTGAGGGTGGTCACGAATTAAAGTCCTTTTCGCTCTAGGTCGCATATTTAAGGAGATATGGGCAAAAGAAGTTTTTCATATAAAAATTTTAATTTTTTTAGGTTTTGGGTGGATTTTTCAATTTTTTGGGGGTGGTCACGAATTAAAGTCCTTTTCGCTCTAGGACGCACATTTAAGGAGATATGGGCAAAAGAAGTTTTTCATATAAAAATTTCAATTTTTTTAGGTTTTCGGTGGATTTTTCAATTTTTTGAGGGTGGTCACGAATTAAAGTCCTTTTCGCTCTAGGACGCATATTTAAGGAGATATGGGCCAAATAAGTTTTTCATATAAAAATTTCAATTTTTTTAGGTTTTGGGTGGATTTTTAAATTTTTTGGGGGTGGTCACGAATTAAAGTCCTTTTTGCTCTAGGACGCATATTTAAGGAGATATGGGCAAAAGAAGTTTTTCATATAAAAATTTCAATTTTTTTAGGTTTTGGGTGGATTTTTCAATTTTTGGGGGTGGTCACGAATTAAAGTCCTTTTCGCTCTAGGACGCATATTTAAGGAAATATGGGCAAAAGAAGTTTTTCATATAAAAATTTAAATTTTTTTAGGTTTTGGGTGGAATTTTCAATTTTTTGAGGGTGGTCACAAATTAAAGTCCTTTTCGCTCTAGGACGCATATTTAAGGAGATATGGGCAAAAGAAGTTTTTCATATAAAAATTTTAATTTTTTTTAGGTTTTGGGTGGATTTTTCAATTTTTTGAGGGTGGTCACGGATTAAAGTTCTTTTCGCTCTAGGACACATATTTAAGGAGATATGGGCAAAAGAAGTTTTTCATATAAAAATTTTAATTTTTTTAGGTTTTGGGTGGATTTTTCAATTTTTGGGGGTGGTCACGAATTAAAGTCCTTTTCGCTCTAGGACGCATATTTAAGAAGATATGGGCAAAAGAAGTTTTTCATATAAAAATTTCAATTTTTTTAGGTTTTGGGTGGATTTTTCAATTTTTTGAGGGTGGTCACGAATTAAAGTCCTTTTCGCTCTAGGACGCATATTTAAGGAGATATGGGCAAAAGAAGTTTTTCATATAAAAATTTTATTTTTTTTTAGGTTTTGGGTGGATTTTTCAATTTTTTGAGGGTGGTCACGAATTAAAGTCCTTTTCGCTCTAGGTCGCATATTTAAGGAGATATGGGCAAAAGAAGTTTTTCATATAAAAATTTTAATTTTTTTAGGTTTTGGGTGGATTTTTCAATTTTTTGGGGGTGGTCACGAATTAAAGTCCTTTTCGCTCTAGGACGCACATTTAAGGAGATATGGGCAAAAGAAGTTTTTCATATAAAAATTTCAATTTTTTTAGGTTTTCGGTGGATTTTTCAATTTTTTGAGGGTGGTCACGAATTAAAGTCCTTTTCGCTCTAGGACGCATATTTAAGGAGATATGGGCAAAATAAGTTTTTCATATAAAAATTTCAATTTTTTTAGGTTTTGGGTGGATTTTTAAATTTTTTGGGGGTGGTCACGAATTAAAGTCCTTTTCGCTCTAGGACGCATATTTAAGGAGATATGGGCAAAAGAAGTTTTTCATATAAAAATTTAAATTTTTTTAGGTTTTGGGTGGATTTTTAAATTTTTTGAGGGTGCATATTTGAGGGCATATTTAAGGAGATATGGGCAAAAGAAGTTTTTCATATAAAAATTTTAATTTTTTTTAGGTTTTGGGTGAATTTTTCAATTTTTTGAGGGTGGTCACGAATTAAAGTCCTTTTCGCTCTAGGACGCATATTTAAGGAGATATGGGCAAAAGAAGTTTTTCATATAAAAATTTCAATTTTTTTAGGTTTTGGGTGGATTTTTCAATTTTTTGAGGGTGGTCACGAATTAAAGTCCTTTTCGCTCTAAGACGCATATTTAAGGAGATATGGGCAAAAGAAGTTTTTCATATAAAAATTTAAATTTTTTTTAGGTTTTGGGTGAATTTTTCAATTTTTTGAGGGTGGTCACGAATTAAAGTCCTTTTCGCTCTAGGACGCATATTTAAGGAGATATGGGCAAAAGAAGTTTTTCATATAAAAATTTAATTTTTTTTAGGTTTTGGGTGGATTTTTCAATTTTTTGGGGGTGGTCACGAATTAAAGCCCTTTTCGCTCTAGGACGCATATTAAAGGAGATATGGGCAAAAGAAGTTTTTCATATAAAAATTTCAATTTTTTTTAGGTTTTCGGTGAATTTTTCAATTTTTTGAGGGTGGTCACGAATTAAAGTCCTTTTCGCTCTAGGACGCATATTTAAGGAGATATGGGCAAAAGAAGCATATTTAAGGAGATATGGGCAAAAGAAGATTTTTCAATTTTTTGAGGGTGGTCACGAATTAAAGTCCTTTTCGCTCTAGGACGCATATTTAAGGAGATATGGGCAAAAGAAGTTTTTCATATAAAAATTTTAATTTTTTTTAGGTTTTGGGTGAATTTTTCAATTTTTTGAGGGTGGTCACGAATTAAAGTCCTTTTCGCTCTAGGACGCATATTTAAGGAGATATGGGCAAAAGAAGTTTTTCATATGAAAATTTAATTTTTTTTAGGTTTTTGGTGGATTTTTCAATTTTTTGGGGGTGGTCACGAATTAAAGTCCTTTTCGCTATAGGACGCACATTTAAGGAGATATGGGCAAAAGATGTTTTTCATATAAAAAATTCTATTTTTTTTAGGTTTTCGGTGGATTTTTCAATTTTTTGAGGGTGGTCACGAATTAAAGTCCTTTTCGCTCTAGGACGCATATTTAAAGAGATATGGGCAAAAGAAGTTTTTCATATAAAAATTTCAATTTTTTTAGGTTTTGGGTGGATTTTTAAATTTTTTGGGGGTGGTCACGAATTAAAGTCCTTTTCGCTCTAGGACGCATATTTAAGGAGATATGGGCAAAAGAAGTTTTTCATATAAAAATTTAAATTTTTTTAGGTTTTGGGTGGATTTTTCAATTTTTTGAGGGTGCATATTTGAGGGCATATTTAAGGAGATATGGGCAAAAGAAGTTTTTCATATAAAAATTTTAATTTTTTTAGATTTTGGGTGGATTTTTCAATTTTTTGAGGATGGTCACGAATTAAAGTCCTTTTCGCTCTAGGACGCATATTTAAGGAGATATGGACAAAAGAAGTTTTTCATATAAAAATTTTAATTTTTTTTAGGTTTTGGGTGAATTTTTCAATTTTTTGAGGGTGGTCACGAATTAAAGTCCTTTTCGCTGTAGGACGCATATTTAAGGAGATATGGGCAAAAGAAGTTTTTCATATAAAAATTTTAATTTTTTTAGGTTTTGGGTGGATTTTTCAATTTTTTTAGGGTGGTCACGAATTAAAGTCCTTTTCGCTCTAGGACGCATATTTAAGGAGATATGGGCAAGAGAAGTTTTTCATATAAAAATTTTAATTTTTTTTAGGTTTTGGGTGAATTTTTCAATTTTTTGAGGGTGGTCCCGAATTAAAGTCCTTTTCGCTCTAGGACGCATATTTAAGGAGATATGGGCAAAAGAAGTTTTTCATATAAAAATTTAATTTTTTTTAGGTTTTGGGTGGATTTTGCAATTTTTTGGGGGTGGTCACGAATTAAAGTCCTTTTCGCTCTAGGACGCACATTTAAGGAGATATGGGCAAAAGAAGTTTTTCATATAAAAATTTCAATTTTTTTTAGGTTTTCGGTGGATTTTTCAATTTTTTGAGGGTGGTCACGAATTAAAGTCCTTTTCGCTCTAGGACGCATATTTAAGGAGATATGGGCAAAAGAAGTGTTTCATATAAAAATTTCAATTTTTTTAGGTTTTGGGTGGATTTTTAAATTTTTTGGGGATGGTCACGAATTAAAGTCCTTTTCGCTCTAGGACGCATATTTAAGGAGATATGGGCAAAAGAAGTTTTTCATATAAAAATTTAAATTTTTTTAGGTTTTGGGTGGATTTTTCAATTTTTTGAGGGTGCATATTTGAGGGCATATTTAAGGAGATATGGGCAAAAGAAGTTTTTCATATAAAAATTTTAATTTTTTTAGATTTTGGGTGGATTTTTCAATTTTTTGAGGATGGTCACGAATTAAAGTCCTTTTCGCTCTAGGACGCATATTTAAGGAGATATGGGCAAAAGAAGTTTTTCATATAAAAATTTTAATTTTTTTTAGGTTTTGGGTGAATTTTTCAATTTTTTGAGGGTGGTCACGAATTAAAGTCCTTTTCGCTCTAGGACGCATATTTAAGGAGATATGGGCAAAAGAAGTTTTTCATATAAAAATTTCAATTTTTTTAGGTTTTGGGTGGATTTTTCAATTTTTTGAGGGTGGTCACGAATTAAAGTCCTTTTCGCTCTAGGACGCATATTTAAGGAGATATGGGCAAAAGAAGTTTTTCATATAAAAATTTTAATTTTTTTTAGGTTTTGGGTGAATTTTTCAATTTTTGAGGGTGGTCACGAATTAAAGTCCTTTTCGCTCTAGGACGCATATTTAAGGAGATATGGGCAAAAGAAGTTTTTCATATAAAAATTTAAATTTTTTTAGGTTTTGGGTGGATTTTTCAATTTTTTGAGGGTGGTCACAAATTAAAGTCCTTTTCGCTCTAGGACGCATATTTAAGGAGATATGGGCAAAAGAAGTTTTTCATATAAAAATTTCAATTTTTTAGGTTTTGGGTGGATTTTTCAATTTTTTTGGGGGTGGTCACGAATTAAAGTCCTTTTTGCTCTAGGACGCATATTTAAGGAGATATGGGCAAAAGAAGTTTTTCATATAAAAATTTCAATTTTTTTCGGTTTTGGGTGGATTTTTCAATTTTTGGGGGTGGTCACGAATTAAAGTCCTTTTCGCTCTAGGACGCATATTTAAGAAGATATGGGCAAAAGAAGTTTTTCATATAAAAATTTCAATTTTTTTTTAGGTTTTGGGTGGATTTTTCAATTTTTTGAGGGTGGTCACGAATTAAAGTCCTTTTCGCTCTAGGACGCATATTTAAGGAGATATGGGCAAAAGAAGTTTTTCATATAAAAATTTTAATTTTTTTAGGTTTTGGGTGGATTTTTCAATTTTTTGAGGGTGGTCACGGATTAAAGTCCTTTTCGCTCTAGGACGCATATTTAAGGAGATATGGGCAAAAGAAGTTTTTCATATAAAAATTTCAATTTTTTTAGGTTTTGGGTGGATTTTTCAATTTTTGGGGGTGGTCACGAATTAATGTCCTTTTCGCTCTAGGACGCATATTTAAGGAGATATGGGCAAAAGAAGTTTTTCATATAAAAATTTTAATTTTTTTAGGTTTTGGGTGGATTTTTCAATTTTTTGAGGGTGGTCACGGATTAAAGTCCTTTTCGCTCTAGGACGCATATTTAAGGAGATATGGGCAAAAGAAGTTTTTCATATAAAAATTTCAATTTTTTTAGGTTTTGGGTGGATTTTTCAATTTTTGGGGGTGGTCACGAATTAATGTCCTTTTCGCTCTAGGACGCATATTTAAGAAGATATGGGCAAAAGAAGTTTTTCATATAAAAATTTCAATTTTTTTAGGTTTTGGGTGGATTTTTCAATTTTTTGAGGGTGGTCACGAATTAAAGTCCTTTTCGCTCTAGGACGCATATTTAAGGAGATATGGGCAAAAGAAATTTTTCATATAAAAATTTTATTTTTTTAGGTTTTGGTGGATTTTTCAATTTTTTGAGGCTGGTCACAAATTAAAGTCCTTTTCGCTCTAGGACGCATATTTAAGGAGATATGGGCAAAAGAAGTTTTTCATATAAAAATTTTAATTTTTTTTTAGGTTTTGGGTGGATTTTTCAATTTTTTGAGGGTGGTCACGAATTAAAGTCCTTTTCGCTCTAGGACGCATATTTAAGGAGATATGGGCAAAAGAAGTTTTTCATATAAAAATTTCAATTTTTTTAGGTTTTGGGTGGATTTTTAAATTTTTTGGGGGTGGTCACGAATTAAAGTCCTTTTCGCTCTAGGACGCATATTTAAGGAGATATGGGCAAAAGAAGTTTTTCATATAAAAATTTAAATTTTTTTAGGTTTTGGGTGGATTTTTCAATTTTTTGAGGGTGGTCACAAATTAAAGTCCTTTTCGCTCTAGGACGCATATTTAAGGAGATATGGGCAAAAGAAATTTTTCATATAAAAATTTCAATTTTTTAGGTTTTGGGTGGATTTTTCAATTTTTTGGGGGTGGTCACGAATTAAAGTCCTTTTTGCTCTAGGACGCATATTTAAGGAGATATGGGCAAAAGAAGTTTTTCATATAAAAATTTTAATTTTTTTTTAGGTTTTGGGTGGATTTTTCAATTTTTTGAGGGTGGTCACGAATTAAAGTCCTTTTCGCTCTAGGACGCATATTTAAGGAGATATGGGCAAAAGAAGTTTTTCATATAGAAAATTCAATTTTTTTAGGTTTTGGGTGGATTTTTAAATTTTTTGGGGGTGGTCACGAATTAAAGTCCTTTTCGCTCTAGGACGCATATTTAAGGAGATATGGGCAAAAGAAGTTTTTCATATAAAAATTTAAATTTTTTTAGGTTTTGGGTGGATTTTTCAATTTTTTGAGGGTGGTCACAAATTAAAGTCCTTTTCGCTCTAGGACGCATATTTAAGGAGATATGGGCAAAAGAAATTTTTCATATAAAAATTTCAATTTTTTAGGTTTTGGGTGGATTTTTCAATTTTTTGGGGGTGGTCACCAATTAAAGTCCTTTTTGCTCTAGGACGCATATTTAAGGAGATATGGGCAAAACAAGTTTTTCATACAAAAATTTAAATTTTTTTAGGTTTTGGGTGGATTTTTCAATTTTTGGGGGTGGTCACGAATTAAAGTCCTTTTCGCTCTAGGACGCATATTTAAGAAGATATGGGCAAAATAAGTTTTTCATATATAAATTACAATTTTTTAGGTTTTGGGTGGATTTTTCAATTTTTTGAGGGTGGTCACGAATTAAAGTCCTTTTCGCTCTAGGACGCATATTTAAGGAGATATGGGCAAAAGAACTTTTTCATATAAAAATTTTATTTTTTTTTTAGGTTTTGGGTGGATTTTTCAATTTTTTGAGGGTGGTCACGAATTAAAGTCCTTTTCGCTCTAGGACGCATATTTAAGGAGATATGGGCAAAAGAAGTTTTTCATATAAAAATTTTAATTTTTTTAGGTTTTGGGTGGATTTTTCAATTTTTTGAGGGTGGTCACGGATTAAAGTCCTTTTCGCTCTAGGACGCATATTTAAGGAGATATGGGCAAAAGAAGTTTTTCATAAAAAATTTTAATTTTTTTAGGTTTTGGGTGGATTTTTCAATTTTTTGAGGCTGGTCACGAATTAAAGTCCTTTTCGCTCTAGGACGCATATTTAAGGACATATGGGCAAAAGAAGTTTTTCATATAAAAATTTTAATTTTTTTTCGGTTTTGGGTGAATTTTTCAATTTTTTGAGGGTGGTCACGAATTAAAGTCCTTTTCGCTCTAGGACGCATATTTAAGGAGATATGGGCAAAAGAAGTTTTTCATATAAAAATTTCAATTTGTTTAGGTTTTGGGTGGATTTTTCAATTTTTTGAGGGTGGTCACGAATTAAAGTCCTTTTCGCTCTAGGACGCATATTTAAGGAGATATGGGCAAAAGAAGTTTTTCATATAAAAATTTAATTTTTTTTAGGTTTTGGGTGGATTTTTCAATTTTTTGGGGGTAGTCACGAATTAAAGTCCTTTTCGCTCTAGGACGCACATTTAAGGAGATATGGGCAAAAGAAGTTTTTCATATAAAAATTTAAATTTTTTTTTAGGTTTTCGGTGGATTTTTCAATTTTTTGAGGGTGGTCACGAATTAAAGTCCTTTTCGCTCTAGGACGCATATTTAAGGAGATATGGGCAAAAGAAGTTTTTCATATAAAAATTTCAATTTTTTTAGGTTTTGGGTGGATTTTTAAATTTTTTGGGGGTGGTCACGAATTAAAGTCCTTTTCGCTCTAGGACGCATATTTAAGGAGATATGGGCAAAAGAAGTTTTTCATATAAAAATTTAAATTTTTTTAGGTTTTGGGTGGATTTTTCAATTTTTTGAGGGTGGTCACAAATTAAAGTCCTTTTCGCTCTAGGACGCATATTTAAGGAGATATGGGCAAAAGAAGTTTTTCATATAAAAATTTCAATTTTTTAGGTTTTGGGTGGATTTTTCAATTTTTTGGGGGTGGTCACGAATTAAAGTCCTTTTTGCTCTAGGACGCATATTTAAGGAGATATGGGCAAAAGAAGTTTTTCATATAAAAATTTCAATTTTTTTTAAGTTTTGGGTGGATTTTTCAATTTTTGGGGGTGGTCACGAATTAAAGTCCTTTTCGCTCTAGGACGCATATTTAAGGAGATATGGGCAAAAGAAGTCTTTCATATAAAAATTTCAATTTTTTTAAGGTTTTGGGTGGATTTTTCAATTTTTTGAGGGTGGTCACGAATTAAAGTCCTTTTCGCTCTAGGACGCATATTTAAGGAGATATGGGCAAAAGAAGTTTTTCATATAAAAATTTTATTTTTTTTTAGGTTTTGGGTGGATTTTTCAATTTTTTGAGGGTGGTCACGAATTAAAGTCCTTTTCGCTCTAGGACGCATATTTAAGGAGATATGGGCAAAAGAAGTTTTTCATATAAAAATTTTAATTTTTTTAGGTTTTGGGTGGATTTTTCAATTTTTTGAGGGTGGTCACGGATTAAAGTCCTTTTCGCTCTAGGACGCATATTTAAGGAGATATGGGCAAAAGAAGTTTTTCATATAAAAATTTTAATTTTTTTAGGTTTTGGGTGGATTTTTCAATTTTTTGAGGGTGGTCACGAATTAAAGTCCTTTTCGCTCTAGGACGCATATTTAAGGAGATATGGGCAAAAGAAGTTTTTCATATAAAAATTTAAATATTTTTAGGTTTTGGGTGGATTTTTCAATTTTTTGAGGGTAATCACGAATTAAAGTCCTTTTCGCTCGAGGACGCATATTTAAGGAGATATGGGCAAAAGAAGTTTTTCATATAAAAATTTAATTTTTTTTAGGTTTTGGGTGGATTTTTCAATTTTTTGGGGGTGGTCACGAATTAAAGTCCTTTTCGCTCTAGGACGCACATTTAAGGAGATATGGGCAAAAGAAGTTTTTCATATAAAAATTTAAATTTTTTTTAGGTTTTCGGTGGATTTTTCAATTTTTTGAGGGTGGTCACGAATTAAAGTCCTTTTCGCTCTAGGACGCATATTTAAGGAGATATGGGCAAAAGAAGTTTTTCATATAAAAATTTTAATTTTTTTAGGTTTTGGGTGGATTTTTCAATTTTTTGAGGCTGGTCACGAATTAAAGTCCTTTTCGCTCTAGGACGCATATTTAAGGAGATATGAGCAAAAGAAGTTTTTCATATAAAAATTTAAATTTTTTTAGGTTTTGGGTGGATTTTTCAATTTTTTGAGGGTGGTCACAAATTAAAGTCCTTTTCGCTCTAGGACGCATATTTAAGGAGATATGGGCAAAAGAAGTTTTTCATATAAAAATTTCAATTTTTTAGGTTTTGGGTGGATTTTTAAATTTTTTGGGGGTGGTCACGAATTAAAGTCCTTTTTGCTCTAGGACGCATATTTAAGGAGATATGGGCAAAAGAAGTTTTTCATATAAAAATTTCAATTTTTTTAGGTTTTGGGTGGATTTTTCAATTTTTGGGGGTGGTCACGAATTAAAGTCCTTTTCGCTCTAGGACGCATATTTAAGAAGATATGGGCAAAAGAAGTTTTTCATATAAAAATTTTAATTTTTTTAGGTTTTGGGTGGATTTTTCAATTTTTTGAGGGTGGTCACGAATTAAAGTCCTTTTCGCTCTAGGACGCATATTTAAGGAGATATGGGCAAAAGATGTTTTCATATAAAAATTTTAATTTTTTTAGGTTGTGGGTGGATTTTTCAATTTTTTGAGAGTGGTCACGGATTAAAGTCCTTTTCGCTCTAGGACGCATATTTAAGGAGATATGGGCAAAAGAAGTTTTTCATATAAAAATTTTAATTTTTTTTAGGTTTTGGGTGAATTTTTCAATTTTTTGAGGCTGGTCACGAATTAAAGTCCTTTTCGCTCTAGGACGCATATTTAAGGAGATATGGGCAAAAGAAGTTTTTCTATAAAAATTTATTTTTTTTTAGGTTTTGGGTGGATTTTTCAATTTTTTGGGGGTGGTCACGAATTAAAGTCCTTTTCGCTCTAGGACGCACATTTAAGCAGATATGGGCAAAAGAAGTTTTTCATATAAAAATTTCAATTTTTTTTAGGTTTTCGGTGGATTTTTCAATTTTTGGGGGTGGTCACGAATTAAAGTCCTTTTCGCTCTAGGACGCATATTTAAGAAGATATGGGCAAAAGAAGTTTTTCATATAAAAATTTCAATTTTTGGGTTTTGGGTGGATTTTTAAATTTTTTGAGGGTGGTCACGAATTAAAGTCCTTTTCGCTCTAGGACGCATATTTAAGGAGATATGGGCAAAAGAAGTTTTTCATATAAAAATTTAATTTTTTTTTTAGGTTTTGGGTGGATTTTTCAATTTTTTGAGGGTGGTTACGAATTAAAGTCCTTTTCGCTCTAGGACGCATATTTAAGGAGATATGGGCAAAAGAAGTTTTTCATATAAAAATTTTAATTTTTTTAGGTTTTGGGTGGATTTTTCAATTTTTTGAGGCTGGTCACGAATTAAAGTCCTTTTCGCTCTAGGACGCATATTTAAGGAGATATGGGCAAAAGAAGTTTTTCATATAAAAATTTAAATTTTTTTTAGGTTTTGGGTGAATTTTTCAATTTTTTGAGGGTGGTCACGAATTAAAGTCCTTTTCACTCTAGGACGCATATTTAAGGAGATATGGGCAAAAGAAGTTTTTCATATAAAAATTTCAATTTTTTTAGGTTTTGGGTGGATTTTTCAATTTTTTGAGGGTGGTCACGAATTAAAGTCATTTTCGGTCTAGGACGCATATTTAAGGAGATATGGGCAAAAGAAGTTTTTCATATAAAAATTTCAATTTTTGGGTTTTGGGTGGATTTTTCAATTTTTTGAGGGTGGTCACGAATTAAAGTCCTTTTCGCTCTAGGACGCATATTTAAGGAGATATGAGCAAAAGAAGTTTTTCATATAAAAATTTTATTTTTTTTTAGGTTTTGGGTGGATTTTTCAATTTTTTGAGGGTGGTCACGAATTAAAGTCCTTTTCGCTCTAGGACGCATATTTAAGGAGATATGGGCAAAAGAAGTTTTTCATATAAAAATTTTAATTTTTTTAGGTTTTGGGTGGATTTTTCAATTTTTTGAGGCTGGTCACGAATTAAAGTCCTTTTCGCTCTAGGACGCATATTTAAGGAGATATGGGCAAAAGAAGTTTTTCATATAAAAATTTTAATTTTTTTTAGGTTTTGGGTGAATTTTTCAATTTTTTGAGGGTGGTCACGAATTAAAGTCCTTTTCGCTCTAGGACACATATTTAAGGAGATATGGGCAAAAGAAGTTTTTCATATAAAAATTTCAATTTGTTTAGGTTTTGGGTGGATTTTTAAATTTTTTGGGGGTGGTCACGAATTAAAGTCCTTTTCGCTCTAGGACGCATATTTAAGGAGATATGGGAAAAAGAAGTTTTTCATATAAAAATTTAAATTTTTTTAGGTTTTGGGTGGATTTTTCAATTTTTTGAGGGTGGTCACAAATTAAAGTCCTTTTCGCTCTAGGACGCATATTTAAGGAGATATGGGCAAAAGAAGTTTTTTATATAAAAATTTAAATTTTTTTAGGTTTTGGGTGGATTTTTCAATTTTTTGAGGGTGGTCACGAATTAAAGTCCTTTTCGCTCTAGGACGCATATTTAAGGAGATATGGGCAAAAGAAGTTTTTCATATAAAAATTTTATTTTTTTTTTAGGTTTTGGGTGGATTTTTGAATTTTTTGAGGGTGGTCACGAATTAAAGTCCTTTTCGCTTTGGGACGCATATTTAAGGAGATATGGGCAAAAGAAGTTTTTCATATAAAAATTTAATTTTTTTTAGGTTTTGGGTGGATTTTTAAATTTTTTGGGGGTGGTCACGAATTAAAGTCCTTTTCGCTCTAGGACGCATATTTAAGGAGATATGGGCAAAAGAAGTTTTTCATATAAAAATTTAATTTTTTTTAGGTTTTGGGTGGATTTTTCAATTTTTTGAGGGTGGTCACAAATTAAAGTCCTTTTCGCTCTAGGACGCATATTTAAGGAGATATGGGCAAAAGAAGTTTTTCATATAAAAATTTCAATTTTTTAGGTTTTGGGTGGATTTTTCAATTTTTTGGGGGTGGTCACGAATTAAAGTCCTTTTTGCTCTAGGACGCATATTTAAGGAGATATGGGCAAAAGAAGTTTTTCATATAAAAATTTCAATTTTTTTAGGTTTTGGGTGGATTTTTCAATTTTTGGGGGTGGTCACGAATTAAAGTCCTTTTCGCTCTAGGACGCATATTTAAGAAGATATGGGCAAAAGAAGTTTTTCATATAAAAATTTCAATTTTTGGGTTTTGGGTGGATTTTTCAATTTTTTGAGGGTGGTCACGAATTAAAGTCCTTTTCGCTCTAGGACGCATATTTAAGGAGATATGGGCAAAAGAAGTTTTTCATATAAAAATTTTATTTTTTTTTAGGTTTTGGGTGGATTTTTCAATTTTTTGAGGGTGGTCACGAATTAAAGTCCTTTTCGCTCTAGGACGCATATTTAAGGAGATATGGGCAAAAGAAGTTTTTCATATAAAAATTTTAATTTTTTTAGGTTTTGGGTGGATTTTTCAATTTTTTGAGGCTGGTCACGAATTAAAGTCCTTTTCGCTCTAGGACGCATATTTAAGGAGATATGGGCAAAAGAAGTTTTTCATATAAAAATTTTAATTTTTTTTAGGTTTTGGGTGAATTTTTCAATTTTTTGAGGGTGGTCACGAATTAAAGTCCTTTTCGCTCTAGGACGCATATTTAAGGAGATATGGGCAAAAGAAGTTTTTCATATAAAAATTTCAATTTTTTTAGGTTTTGGGTGGATTTTTCAATTTTTTGAGGGTGGTCACGAATTAAAGTCATTTTCGCTCTAGGACGCATATTTAAGGAGATATGGGCAAAAGAAGTTTTTCATATAAAAATTTCAATTTTTGGGTTTTGGGTGGATTTTTCAATTTTTTGAGGGTGGTCACGAATTAAAGTCCTTTTCGCTCTAGGACGCATATTTAAGGAGATATGGGCAAAAGAAGTTTTTCATATAAAAATTTTATTTTTTTTTTAGGTTTTGGGTGGATTTTTCAATTTTTTGAGGGTGGTCACGAATTAAAGTCCTTTTCGCTCTAGGACGCATATTTAAGGAGATATGGGCAAAAGAAGTTTTTCATATAAAAATTTTAATTTTTTTAGCTTTTGGGTGGATTTTTCAATTTTTTGAGGCTGGTCACGAATTAAAGTCCTTTTCGCTCTAGGACGCATATTTAAGGAGATATGGGCAAAAGAAGTTTTTCATATAAAAATTTAATTTTTTTTAGGTTTTGGGTGGATTTTTCAATTTTTTGAGGGTGGTCACGAATTAAAGTCATTTTCGCTCTAGGATGCATATTTAAGGAGATATGGGCAAAAGAAGTTTTTCATATAAAAATTTCAATTTGTTTAGGTTTTGGGTGGATTTTTAAATTTTTTGGGGGTGGTCACGAATTAAAGTCCTTTTCGCTCTAGGACGCATATTTAAGGAGATATGGGCAAAATAAGTTTTTCATATAAAAATTTAAATTTTTTTAGGTTTTGGGTGGATTTTTCAATTTTTTGAGGGTGGTCACAAATTAAAGTCCTTTTCGCTCTAGGACGCATATTTAAGGAGATATGGGCAAAAGAAGTTTTTCATATAAAAATTTCAATTTTTTTAGGTTATGGGTGGATTTTTCAATTTTTGGGGGTGGTCACGAATTAAAGTCCTTTTCGCTCTAGGACGCATATTTAAGAAGATATGGGCAAAAGAAGTTTTTCATATAAAAATTTCAATTTTTTTAGGTTTTGGGTGGATTTTTCAATTTTTTGAGGGTGGTCACGAATTAAAGTCCTTTTCGCTCTAGGACGCATATTTAAGGAGATATGGGCAAAAGAAGTTTTTCATATAAAAATTTCAATTTTTTTAGGTTTTGGGTGGATTTTTCAATTTTTGGGGGTGGTCACGAATTAAAGTCCTTTTCGCTCTAGGACGCATATTTAAGAAGATATGGGCAAAAGAAGTTTTTCATATAAAAATTTCAATTTTTTTAGGTTTTGGGTGGATTTTTAAATTTTTTGGGGGTGGTCACGAATTAAAGTCCTTTTCGCTCTAGGACGCATATTTAAGGAGATATGGGCAAAAGAAGTTTTTCATATAAAAATTTAATTATTTTTAGGTTTTGGGTGGATTTTTCAATTTTTTGAGGGTGGTCACAAATTAAAGTCCTTTTCGCTCTAGGACGCATATTTAAGGAGATATGGGCAAAAGAAGTTTTTCATATAAAAATTTCAATTTTTTTAGGTTTTGGGTGGATTTTTCAATTTTTGGGGGTGGTCACGAATTAAAGTCCTTTTCGCTCTAGGACGCATATTTAAGAAGATATGGGCAAAAGAAGTTTTTCATATAAAAATTTCAATTTTTTTAGGTTTTGGGTGGATTTTTCAATTTTTTGAGGGTGGTCACGAATTAAAGTCCTTTTCGCTCTAGGACGCATATTTAAGGAGATATGGGCAAAAGAAGTTTTTCATATAAAAATTTTATTTTTTTTTAGGTTTTGGGTGGATTTTTCAATTTTTTGAGGGTGGTCACGAATTAAAGTCCTTTTCGCTTTGGGACGCATATTTAAGGAGATATGGGCAAAAGAAGTTTTTCATATAAAAATTTTATTTTTTTTAAGTTTTGGGTGGATTTTTCAATTTTTTGAGGCTGGTCACGAATTAAAGTCCTTTTCGCTCTAGGACGCATATTTAAGGAGATATGGGCAAAAGAAGTTTTTCATATAAAAATTTTAATTTTTTTTAGGTTTTGGGTGAATTTTTCAATTTTTCGAGGGTGGTCACGAATTAAAGTCCTTTTCGCTCTAGGACGCATGTTTAAGGAGATATGGGCAAAAGAAGTTTTTCATATAAAAATTTCAATTTTTTTAGGTTTTGGGTGGATTTTTCAATTTTTTGAGGGTGGTCACGAATTAAAGTCCTTTTCGCTTTGGGACGCATATTTAAGGAGATATGGGCAAAAGAAGTTTTTCATATAAAAATTTTAATTTTTTTTAGGTTTTGGGTGAATTTTTCAATTTTTTGAGGGTGGTCACGAATTAAAGTCCTTTTCGCTCTAGGACGCATATTTAAGGAGATATGGGCAAAAGAAGTTTTTCATATAAAAATTTAATTTTTTTTAGGTTTTGGGTGGATTTTTCAATTTTTTGGGGGTGGTCACGAATTAAAGTCCTTTTCGCTCTAGGACGCACATTTAAGCAGATATGGGCAAAAGAAGTTTTTCATATAAAAATTTCAATTTTTTTTAGGTTTTCGGTGGATTTTTCAATTTTTTGAGGCTGGTCACGAATTAAAGTCCTTTTCGCTCTAGGACGCATATTTAAGGAGATATGGGCAAAAGAAGTTTTTCATATAAAAATTTAATTTTTTTTAGGTTTTGGGTGGATTTTTCAATTTTTTGAGGGTGGTCACGAATTAAAGTCATTTTCGCTCTAGGATGCATATTTAAGGAGATATGGGCAAAAGAAGTTTTTCATATAAAAATTTCAATTTGTTTAGGTTTTGGGTGGATTTTTAAATTTTTTGGGGGTGGTCACGAATTAAAGTCCTCTTCGCTCTAGGACGCATATTTAAGGAGATATGGGCAAAATAAGTTTTTCATATAAAAATTTAAATTTTTTTAGGTTTTGGGTGGATTTTTCAATTTTTTGAGGGTGGTCACAAATTAAAGTCCTTTTCGCTCTAGGACGCATATTTAAGGAGATATGGGCAAAAGAAGTTTTTCATATAAAAATTTCAATTTTTTTAGGTTTTGGGTGGATTTTTCAATTTTTGGGGGTGGTCACGAATTAAAGTCTTTTTCGCTCTAGGACGCATATTTAAGAAGATATGGGCAAAAGAAGTTTTTCATATAAAAATTTCAATTTTTTTAGGTTTTGGGTGGATTTTTCAATTTTTTGAGGGTGGTCACGAATTAAAGTCCTTTTCGCTCTAGGACGCATATTTAAGGAGATATGGGCAAAAGAAGTTTTTCATATAAAAATTTCAATTTTTTTAGGTTTTGGGTGGATTTTTCAATTTTTGGGGGTGGTCACGAATTAAAGTCCTTTTCGCTCTAGGACGCATATTTAAGAAGATATGGGCAAAAGAAGTTTTTCATATAAAAATTTCAATTTTTTTAGGTTTTGGGTGGATTTTTAAATTTTTTGGGGGTGGTCACGAATTAAAGTCCTTTTCGCTCTAGGACGCATATTTAAGGAGATATGGGCAAAAGAAGTTTTTCATATAAAAATTTAAATATTTTTAGGTTTTGGGTGGATTTTTCAATTTTTTGAGGGTGGTCACAAATTAAAGTCCTTTTCGCTCTAGGACGCATATTTAAGGAGATATGGGCAAAAGAAGTTTTTCATATAAAAATTTCAATTTTTTTAGGTTTTGGGTGGATTTTTCAATTTTTGGGGGTGGTCACGAATTAAAGTCCTTTTCGCTCTAGGACGCATATTTAAGAAGATATGGGCAAAAGAAGTTTTTCATATAAAAATTTCAATTTTTTTAGGTTTTGGGTGGATTTTTCAATTTTTTGAGGGTGGTCACGAATTAAAGTCCTTTTCGCTCTAGGACGCATATTTAAGGAGATATGGGCAAAAGAAGTTTTTCATATAAAAATTTTATTTTTTTTTAGGTTTTGGGTGGATTTTTCAATTTTTTGAGGGTGGTCACGAATTAAAGTCCTTTTCGCTTTGGGACGCATATTTAAGGAGATATGGGCAAAAGAAGTTTTTCATATAAAAATTTTATTTTTTTTAAGTTTTGGGTGGATTTTTCAATTTTTTGAGGCTGGTCACGAATTAAAGTCCTTTTCGCTCTAGGACGCATATTTAAGGAGATATGGGCAAAAGAAGTTTTTCATATAAAAATTTTAATTTTTTTTAGGTTTTGGGTGAATTTTTCAATTTTTCGAGGGTGGTCACGAATTAAAGTCCTTTTCGCTCTAGGACGCATGTTTAAGGAGATATGGGCAAAAGAAGTTTTTCATATAAAAATTTCAATTTTTTTAGGTTTTGGGTGGATTTTTCAATTTTTTGAGGGTGGTCACGAATTAAAGTCCTTTTCGCTTTGGGACGCATATTAAAGGAGATATGGGCAAAAGAAGTTTTTCATATAAAAATTTTAATTTTTTTTTAGGTTTTGGGTGAATTTTTCAATTTTTTGAGGGTGGTCACGAATTAAAGTCCTTTTCGCTCTAGGACGCATATTTAAGGAGATATGGGCAAAAGAAGTTTTTCATATAAAAATTTAATTTTTTTTAGGTTTTGGGTGGATTTTTCAATTTTTTGGGGGTGGTCACGAATTAAAGTCCTTTTCGCTCTAGGACGCACATTTAAGCAGATATGGGCAAAAGAAGTTTTTCATATAAAAATTTCAATTTTTTTTAGGTTTTCGGTGGATTTTTCAATTTTTCGAGGGTGGTCACGGATTAAAGTCCTTTTCGCTCTAGGACGCATATTTAAGGAGATATGGGCAAAAGAAGTTTTTCATATAAAAATTTCAATTTTTTGGGGGTGGTCACGAATTAAAGTCCTTTTTGCTCTAGGACGCATATTTAAGGAGATATGGGCAAAAGAAGTTTTTCATATAAAAATTTCAATTTTTTTAGGTTTTGGGTGGATTTTTCAATTTTTTGGGGGTGGTCACGAATTAAAGTCCTTTTCGCTCTAGGACGCATATTTAAGAAGATAAGGGCAAAAGAAGTTTTTCATATAAAAATTTCAATTTTTTTAGGTTTTGGGTGGATTTTTCAATTTTTTGAGGGTGGTCACGAATTAAAGTCCTTTTCGCTCTAGGACGCATATTTAAGGAGATATGGGCAAAAGAAGTTTTTCATATAAAAATTTTATTTTTTTTTAGGTTTTGGGTGGATTTTTAAATTTTTTGGGGGTGGTCACGAATTAAAGTCCTTTTCGCTCTAGGACGCATATTTAAGGAGATATGGGCAAAAGAAGTTTTTCATATAAAAATTTAAATTTTTTTAGGTTTTGGGTGGATTTTTCAATTTTTTGAGGGTGGTCACGAATTAAAGTCCTTTTCGCTCTAGGACGCATATTTAAGGAGATATGGGCAAAAGAAGTTTTTCATATAAAAATTTCAATTTTTTAGGTTTTGGGTGGATTTTTCAATTTTTTGGGTGTGGTCACGAATTAAAGTCCTTTTTGCTCTAGGACGCATATTTAAGGAGATATGGGCAAAAGAAGTTTTTCATATAAAAATTTCAATTTTTTTAGGTTTTGGGTGGATTTTTCAATTTTTGGGGGTGGTCACGAATTAAAGTCCTTTTCGCTCTAGGACGCATATTTAAGAAGATATGGGCAAAAGAAGTTTTTCATATAAAAATTTCAATTTTTTTAGGTTTTGGGTGGATTTTTCAATTTTTTGGGGGTGGTCACGAATTAAAGTCCTTTTCGCTCTAGGACGCATATTTAAGGAGATATGGGCAAAAGAAGTTTTTCATATAAAAATTTTATTTTTTTTAGGTTTTGGGTGGATTTTTCAATTTTTTGAGGGTGGTCACGAATTAAAGTCCTTTTCGCTCTAGGACGCATATTTAAGGAGATATGGGCAAAAGAAGTTTTTCATATAAAAATTTTAATTTTTTTAGGTTTTGGGTGGATTTTTCAATTTTTTGAGGCTGGTCACGAATTAAAGTCCTTTTCGCTCTAGGACGCATATTTAAGGAGATATGGGCAAAAGAAGTTTTTCATATAAAAATTTTAGTTTTTTTTAGGTTTTGGGTTGATTTTTCAATTTTTTGAGGGTGGTCACGAATTAAAGTCCTTTTCGCTCTAGGACGCATATTTAAGGAGATATGGGCAAAAGAAGTTTTTCATATAAAAATTTCAATTTTTTTAGGTTTTGGGTGGATTTTTCAATTTCTTGAGGGTGGTCACGAATTAAAGTCCTTTTCGCTCTAGGACGCATATTTAAGGAGATATGGGCAAAAGAAGTTTTTCATATAAAAATTTTAATTTTTTTTAGGTTTTGGGTGAATTTTTCAATTTTTTGAGGGTGGTCACGAATTAAAGTCCTTTTCGCTCTAGGACGCATATTTAAGGAGATATGGGCAAAAGAAGTTTTTCATATAAAAATTTAAATTTTTTTAGGTTTTGGGTGGATTTTTCAATTTTTTGAGGGTGGTCACAAATTAAAGTCCTTTTCGCTCTAGGACGCATATTTAAGGAGATATGGGCAAAAGAAGTTTTTCATATAAAAATTTTAGTTTTTTTTAGGTTTTGGGTTGATTTTTCAATTTTTTGAGGGTGGTCACGAATTAAAGTCCTTTTCGCTCTAGGACGCATATTTAAGGAGATATGGGCAAAAGAAGTTTTTCATATAAAAATTTCAATTTTTTTAGGTTTTGGGTGGATTTTTCAATTTCTTGAGGGTGGTCACGAATTAAAGTCCTTTTCGCTCTAGGACGCATATTTAAGGAGATATGGGCAAAAGAAGTTTTTCATATAAAAATTTTAATTTTTTTTAGGTTTTGGGTGAATTTTTCAATTTTTTGGGGGTGGTCACGAATTAAAGTCCTTTTTGCTCTAGGACGCATATTTAAGGAGATATGGGCAAAAGAAGTTTTTCATATAAAAATTTAAATTTTTTTAGGTTTTGGGTGGATTTTTCAATTTTTGGGGGTGGTCACGAATTAAAGTCCTTATCGCTCTAGGACGCATATTTAAGAAGATATGGGCAAAAGAAGTTTTTCATATAAAAATTTTAATTTTTTTAGGTTTTGGGTGGATTTTTCAATTTTTTGAGGCTGGTCACGAATTAAAGTCCTTTTCGCTCTAGGACGCATATTTAAGGAGATATGGGCAAAAGAAGTTTTTCATATAAAAATTTTAATTTTTTTTAGGTTTTGGGTGGATTTTTCAATTTTTTGAGGGTGGTCACGAATTAAAGTCCTTTTCGCTCTAGGACGCATATTTAAGGAGATATGGGCAAAAGAAGTTTTTCATATAAAAATTTCAATTTTTTTAGGTTTTGGGTGGATTTTTCAATTTCTTGAGGGTGGTCACGAATTAAAGTCCTTTTCGCTCTAGGACGCATATTTAAGGAGATATGGGCAAAAGAAGTTTTTCATATAAAAATTTTAATTTTTTTTAGGTTTTGGGTGAATTTTTCAATTTTTTGAGGGTGGTCACGAATTAAAGTCTTTTTCGCTCTAGGACGCATATTTAAGGAGATATGGGCAAAAGAAGTTTTTCATATAAAAATTTAATTTTTTTTAGGTTTTGGGTGGATTTTTCAATTTTTTGAGGGTGGTCACAAATTAAAGTCCTTTTCGCTCTAGGACGCATATTTAAGGAGATATGGGCAAAAGAAGTTTTTCATATAAAAATTTAATTTTTTTTAGGTTTTGGGTGAATTTTTCAATTTTTTGGGGGTGGTCACGAATTAAAGTCCTTTTTGCTCTAGGACGCATATTTAAGGAGATATGGGCAAAAGAAGTTTTTCATATAAAAATTTCAATTTTTTAGGTTTTGGGTGGATTTTTCAATTTTTGGGGGTGGTCACGAATTAAAGTCCTTTTTGCTATAGGACGCATATTTAAGGAGATATGGGCAAAAGAAGTTTTTCATATAAAAATTTCAATTTTTTTAGGTTTTGGGTGGATTTTTCAATTTTTGGGGGTGGTCACGAATTAAAGTCCTTTTCGCTCTAGGACGCATATTTAAGAAGATATGGGCAAAAGAAGTTTTTCATATAAAAATTTTAATTTTTTTAGGTTTTGGGTGGATTTTTCAATTTTTTGAGGGTGGTCACAAATTAAAGTCCTTTTCGCTCTAGGACGCATATTTAAGGAGATATGGGCAAAAGAAGTTTTTCATATAAAAATTTCAATTTTTTTAGGTTTTGGGTGGATTTTTAAATTTTTTGGGGGTGGTCACGAATTAAAGTCCTTTTCGCTCTAGGACGCATATTTAAGGAGATATGGGCAAAAGAAGTTTTTCATATAAAAATTTAAATTTTTTTAGGTTTTGGGTGGATTTTTCAATTTTTTGAGGGTGGTCACGGATTAAAGTCCTTTTCGCTCTAGGACGCATATTTAAGGAGATATGGGCAAAAGAAGTTTTTCATATAAAAATTTCAATTTTTTAGGTTTTGGGTGGATTTTTCAATTTTTTGGGTGTGGTCACGAATTAAAGTCCTTTTTGCTCAAGGACGCATATTTAAGGAGATATGGGCAAAAGAAGTTTTTCATATAAAAATTTCAATTTTTTTAGGCTTTGGGTGGATTTTTCAATTTTTTGAGGGTGGTCACGAATTAAAGTCCTTTTCGCTCTAGGACGCATATTTAAGGAGATATGTGCAAAAGAAGTTTTTCATATAAAAATTTAAATTTTTTTAGGTTTTGGGTGGATTTTTCAATTTTTTGAGGGTGGTCACGAATTAAAGTCCTTTTCGCTCTAGGACGCATATTTAAGGAGATATGGGCAAAAGAAGTTTTTCATATAAAAATTTCAAATTTTTAGGTTTTGGGTGGATTTTTAAATTTTTTGGGGGTGGTCACGAATTAAAGTCCTTTTCGCTCTAGGACGCATATTTAAGGAGATATGGGCAAAAGAAGTTTTTCATATAAAAATTTAAATTTTTTTAGGTTTTGGATGGATTTTTCAATTTTTTGAGGGTGGTCACGAATTAAAGTCCTTTTCGCTCTAGGACGCATATTTAAGGAGATATGGGCAAAAGAAGTTTTTCATATAAAAATTTTAATTTTTTTAGGTTTTGGGTGGATTTTTCAATTTTTTGAGGCTGGTCACGAATTAAAGTCCTTTTCGCTCTAGGACGCATATTTAAGGAGATATGGGCAAAAGAAGTTTTTCATATAAAAATTTTAATTTTTTTTAGGTTTTGGGTGAATTTTTCAATTTTTTGAGGGTGGTCACGAATTAAAGTCCTTTTCGCTCTAGGACGCATATTTAAGGAGATATGGGCAAAAGAAGTTTTTCATATAAAAATTTCAATTTTTTTAGGTTTTGGGTGGATTTTTCAATTTTTTGAGGGTGGTCACGAATTAAAGTCCTTTTCGCTCTAGGACGCATATTTAAGGAGATATGGGCAAAAGAAGTTTTTCATATAAAAATTTTAATTTTTTTTAGGTTTTGGGTGAATTTTTCAATTTTTTGAGGGTGGTCACGAATTAAAGTCCTTTTCGCTCTAGGACGCATATTTAAGGAGATATGGGCAAAAGAAGTTTTTCATATAAAAATTTTAAATTTTTTTAGGTTTTGGGTGGATTTTTAAATTTTTTGGGAGTGGTCACGAATTAAAGTCCTTTTCGCTCTAGGACGCACATTTAAGGAGATATGGGCAAAAGAAGCTTTTCATATAAAAATTTCAATTTTTTTAGGTTTTCGGTGGATTTTTCAATTTTTTGAGGGTGGTCACGAATTAAAGTCCTTTTCGCTCTAGGACGCATATTTAAGGAGATATGGGCAAAAGAAGTTTTTCATATAAAAATTTTAATTTTTTTAGGTTTTCGGTGGATTTTTCAATTTTTTGAGGGTGGTCACGGATTAAAGTCCTTTTCGCTCTAGGACGCATATTTAAGGAGATATGGGCAAAAGAAGTTTTTCATATAAAAATTTTAATTTTTTTAGGTTTTCGGTGGATTTTTCAATTTTTTGAGGGTGGTCACGAATTAAAGTCCTTTTCGCTCTAGGACGCATATTTAAGGAGATATGGGCAAAAGAAGTTTTTCATATAAAAATTTTAATTTTTTTAGGTTTTCGGTGGATTTTTCAATTTTTTGAGGGTGGTCACGGATTAAAGTCCTTTTCGCTCTAGGACGCATATTTAAGGAGATATGGGCAAAAGAAGTTTTTCATATAAAAATTTTAATTTTTTTTTAGGTTTTGGGTGAATTTTTCAATTTTTTGAGGGTGGTCACGAATTAAAGTCCTTTTCGCTCTAGGACGCATATTTAAGGAGATATGGGCAAAATAAGTTTTTCATATAAAAATTTAATTTTTTTAGGTTTTGGGTGAATTTTTCAATTTTTTGAGGGTAGTCACGAATTAAAGTCCTTTTCGCTCTAGGACGCATATTTAAGGAGATATGGGCAAAAGAAGTTTTTCATATAAAAATTTCAATTTTTTTAGGTTTGGGTGGATTTTTCAATTTCTTGAGGGTGGTCACGAATTAAAGTCCTTTTCGCTCTAGGACGCATATTTAAGGAGATATGGGCAAAAGAAGTTTTTCATATAAAAATTTTAATTTTTTTTAGGTTTTGGGTGAATTTTTCAATTTTTTGAGGGTGGTCACGAATTAAAGTCCTTTTCGCTCTAGGACGCATATTTAAGGAGATATGGGCAAAAGAAGTTTTTCATATAAAAATTTAATTTTTTTTAGGTTTTGGGTGGATTTTTCAATTTTTTGAGGGTGGTCACAAATTAAAGTCCTTTTCGCTCTAGGACGCATATTTAAGGAGATATGGGCAAAAGAAGTTTTTCATATAAAAATTTCAATTTTTTAGGTTTTGGGTGAATTTTTAAATTTTTTGGGGGTGGTCAAGAATTAAAGTCCTTTTTGGTCTAGGACGCATATTTAAGGAGATATTGGCAAAAGAAGTTTTTCATATAAAAATTTAAATTTTTTTAGGTTTTGGGTGGATTTTTCAATTTTTGGGGGTGGTCACGAATTAAAGTCCTTTTCGCTCTAGGACGCATATTTAAGGAGATATGGGCAAAAGAAGTTTTTCATATAAAAATTTCAATTTTTTTAGGTTTTGGGTGGATTTTTCAATTTTTTGAGGGTGGTCACGAATTAAAGTCCTTTTCGCTCTAGGACGCATATTTAAGGAGATATGGGCAAAAGAAGTTTTTCATATAAAAATTTCAATTTTTTAGGTTTTGGGTGAATTTTTAAATTTTTTGGGGGTGGTCAAGAATTAAAGTCCTTTTTGCTCTAGGACGCATATTTAAGGAGATATGGGCAAAAGAAGTTTTTCATATAAAAATTTCAATTTTTTTTAGGTTTTCGGTGGAGTTTTTAATTTTTTGAGGGTGGTCACGAATTAAAGTCCTTTTCGCTCTAGGACGCATATTTAAGGAGATATGGGCAAAAGAAATTTTTCATATAAAAATTTCAATTTTTTTAGGTTTTGGGTGGATTTTTCAATTTTTTGAGGGTGGTCACGAATTAAAGTCCTTTTCGCTCTAGGACGCATATTTAAGGAGATATGGGCAAAAGAAGTTTTTCATATAAAAATTTTAATTTTTTTAGGTTTTGGGTTGATTTTTCAATTTTTTGAGGCTGGTCACGAATTAAAGTCCTTTTCGCTCTAGGACGCATATTTAAGGAGATATGGGCAAAAGAAGTTTTTCATATAAAAATTTTAATTTTTTTTAGGTTTCGGGTGAATTTTTCAATTTTTTTAAGGTGGTCACGAATTAAAGTCCTTTTCGCTCTAGGACGCATATTTAAGGAGATATGGGCAAAAGAAGTTTTTCATATAAAAATTTAAATTTTTTTAGGTTTTGGGTGGATTTTTCAATTTTTTGAGGGTGGTCACGAATTAAAGTCCTTTTCGCTCTAGGACGCATATTTAAGGAGATATGGGCAAAAGAAGTTTTTCATATAAAAATTTTAATTTTTTTTAGGTTTTGGGTGGATTTTTCAATTTTTTGAGGGTGGTCACGAATTAAAGTCCTTTTCGCTCTAGGACGCATATTTAAGGAGATATGGGCAAAAGAAGTTTTTCATATAAAAATTTCAATTTTTTTAGGTTTTGGGTGGATTTGTAAATTTTTTGGGGGTGGTCACGAATTAAAGTCTTTTTCGCTCTAGGACGCATATTTAAGGAGATATGGGCAAAAGAAGTTTTTCATATAAAAATTTAAATTTTTTTAGGTTTTGGGTGGATTTTTCAATTTTTTGAGGGTGGTCACGAATTAAAGTCCTTTTCGCTCTAGGACGCATATTTAAGGAGAAAAGAAGTTTTTCATATAAAAATTTCAATTTTTTTAGGTTTTGGGTGGATTTTTCAATTTTTTGAGGGTGGTCACGAATTAAAGTCCTTTTCGCTCTAGGACGCATATTTAAGGAGATATGGGCATAAGAAGTTTTTCATATAAAAATTTTAATTTTTTTTAGGTTTTGGGTGAATTTTTCAATTTTTTGAGGGTGGTCACGAATTAAAGTCCTTTTCGCTCTAGGACGCATATTTAAGGAGATATGGGCAAAAGAAGTTTTTCATATAAAAATTTAATTTTTTTTAGGTTTTGGGTGGATTTTTCAATTTTTTGAGGGTGGTCACAAATTAAAGTCCTTTTCGCTCTAGGACGCATATTTAAGGAGATATGGGCAAAAGAAGTTTTTCATATAAAAATTTCAATTTTTTAGGTTTTGGGTGAATTTTTAAATTTTTTGGGGGTGGTCAAGAATTAAAGTCCTTTTTGGTCTAGGACGCATATTTAAGGAGATATGGGCAAAAGAAGTTTTTCATATAAAAATTTAATTTTTTTTAGGTTTTGGGTGGATTTTTCAATTTTTGGGGGTGGTCACGAATTAAAGTCCTTTTCGCTCTAGGACGCATATTTAAGGAGATATGGGCAAAAGAAGTTTTTCATATAAAAATTTCAATTTTTTTAGGTTTTGGGTGGATTTTTCAATTTTTTGAGGGTGGTCACGAATTAAAGTCCTTTTCGCTCTAGGACGCATATTTAAGGAGATATGGGCAAAAGAAGTTTTTCATATAAAAATTTCAATTTTTTAGGTTTTGGGTGAATTTTTAAATTTTTTGGGGGTGGTCAAGAATTAAAGTCCTTTTTGCTCTAGGACGCATATTTAAGGAGATATGGGCAAAAGAAGTTTTTCATATAAAAATTTCAATTTTTTTTAGGTTTTCGGTGGATTTTTTAATTTTTTGAGGGTGGTCACGAATTAAAGTCCTTTTCGCTCTAGGACGCATATTTAAGGAGATATGGGCAAAAGAAGTTTTTCATATAAAAATTTCAATTTTTTTAGGTTTTGGGTGGATTTTTCAATTTTTTGAGGGTGGTCACGAATTAAAGTCCTTTTCGCTCTAGGACGCATATTTAAGGAGATATGGGCAAAAGAAGTTTTTCATATAAAAATTTTAATTTTTTTAGGTTTTGGGTTGATTTTTCAATTTTTTGAGGCTGGTCACGAATTAAAGTCCTTTTCGCTCTAGGACGCATATTTAAGGAGATATGGGCAAAAGAAGTTTTTCATATAAAAATTTTAATTTTTTTTAGGTTTTGGGTGAATTTTTCAATTTTTTTAAGGTGGTCACGAATTAAAGTCCTTTTCGCTCTAGGACGCATATTTAAGGAGATATGGGCAAAAGAAGTTTTTCATATAAAAATTTCAATTTTTTTAGGTTTTGGGTGGATTTTTCAATTTTTTGAGGGTGGTCACGAATTAAAGTCCTTTTCGCTCTAGGACGCATATTTAAGGAGATATGGGCAAAAGAAGTTTTTCATATAAAAATTTTAATTTTTTTTAGGTTTTGGGTGGATTTTTCAATTTTTTGAGGGTGGTCACGAATTAAAGTCCTTTTCGCTCTAGGACGCATATTTAAGGAGATATGGGCAAAAGAAGTTTTTCATATAAAAATTTCAATTTTTTTAGGTTTTGGGTGGATTTTTCAATTTTTTGAGGGTGGTCACGAATTAAAGTCCTTTTCGCTCTAGGACGCATATTTAAGGAGATATGGGCAAAAGAAGTTTTTCATATAAAAATTTCAATTTTTTTAGGTTTTGGGTGGATTTGTAAATTTTTTGGGGGTGGTCACGAATTAAAGTCTTTTTCGCTCTAGGACGCGTATTTAAGGAGATATGGGCAAAAGAAGTTTTTCATATAAAAATTTAAATTTTTTTAGGTTTTGGGTGGATTTTTCAATTTTTTGAGGGTGGTCACGAATTAAAGTCCTTTTCGCTCTAGGACGCATATTTAAGGAGATATGGGCAAAAGAAGTTTTTCATATAAAAATTTCAATTTTTTTAGGTTTTGGGTGGATTTGTAAATTTTTTGGGGGTGGTCACGAATTAAAGTCTTTTTCGCTCTAGGACGCATATTTAAGGAGATATGGGCAAAAGAAGTTTTTCATATAAAAATTTAAATTTTTTTAGGTTTTGGGTGGATTTTTCAATTTTTTGAGGGTGGTCACAAATTAAAGTCCTTTTCGCTCTAGGACGCATATTTAAGGAGATATGGGCAAAAGAAGTTTTTCATATAAAAATTTTAATTTTTTTTAGGTTTTGGGTGAATTTTTCAATTTTTTGAGGGTGGTCACGAATTAAAGTCCTTTTCGCTCTAGGACGCATATTTAAGGAGATATGGGCAAAAGAAGTTTTTCATATAAAAATTTCAATTTTTTTAGGTTTTGGGTGGATTTTTCAATTTTTTGAGGGTGGTCACGAATTAAAGTCCTTTTCGCTCTAGGACGCATATTTAAGGAGATATGGGCATAAGAAGTTTTTCATATACAAATTTTAATTTTTTTTAGGTTTTGGGTGAATTTTTAAATTTTTTGAGGGTGGTCACGAATTAAAGTCCTTTTCGCTCTAGGACGCATATTTAAGGAGATATGGGCAAAAGAAGTTTTTCATATAAAAATTTAAATTTTTTTAGGTTTTGGGTGGATTTTTCAATTTTTTGAGGGTGGTCACAAATTAAAGTCCTTTTCGCTCTAGGACGCATATTTAAGGAGATATGGGCAAAAGAAGTTTTTCATATAAAAATTTCAATTTTTTAGGTTTTGGGTGAATTTTTCAATTTTTTGGGGGTGGTCACGAATTAAAGTCCTTTTTGCTCTAGGACGCATATTTAAGAGGATATGGGCAAAAGAAGTTTTTCATATAAAAATTTAAATTTTTTTAGTTTTTGGGTGTATTTTTCAATTTTTGGGGGTGGTCACGAATTAAAGTCCTTTTCGCTCTAGGACGCATATTTAAGAGATATGGGCAAAAGAAGTTTTTCATATAAAAATTTCAATTTTTTTAGGTTTTGGGTGGATTTTTCAATTTTTTGAGGGTGGTCACGAATTAAAGTCCTTTTCGCTCTAGGACGCATATTTAAGGAGATATGGGCAAAAGAAGTTTTTCATATAAAAATTTCAATTTTTTTAAGGTTATGGGTGGATTTTTCAATTTTTTGAGGGTGGTCACGAATTAAAGTCCTTTTCGCTCTAGGACGCATATTTAAGGAGATATGGGCAAAAGAAGTTTTTCATATAAAAATTTTAATTTTTTTTAGGTTTTGGGTGAATTTTTCAATTTTTTTAAGGTGGTCACGAATTAAAGTCCTTTTCGCTCTAGGACGCATATTTAAGGAGATATGGGCAAAAGAAGTTTTTCATATAAAAATTTAATTTTTTTTAGGTTTTGGGTGGATTTTTCAATTTTTTGAGGGTGGTCACGAATTAAAGTCCTTTTCGCTCTAGGACGCATATTTAAGGAGATATGGGCAAAAGAAGTTTTTCATATAAAAATTTTATTTTTTTTTAGGTTTTGGGTGAATTTTTCAATTTTTTGAGGTTGGTCACGAATTAAAGTCCTTTTCGCCCTAGGACGCATATTTAAGGAGATATGGGCAAAAGAAGTTTTTCATATAAAAATTTAATTTTTTTTAGGTTTTGGGTGGATTTGTAAATTTTTTGGGGGTGGTCACGAATTAAAGTCTTTTTCGCTCTAGGACGCATATTTAAGGAGATATGGGCAAAAGAAGTTTTTCATATAAAAATTTAAATTTTTTTAGGTTTTGGGTGGATTTTTCAATTTTTTGAGGGTGGTCACAAATTAAAGTCCTTTTCGCTCTAGGACGCATATTTAAGGAGATATGGGCAAAAGAAGTTTTTCATATAAAAATTTTAATTTTTTTTAGGTTTTGGGTGAATTTTTCAATTTTTTGAGGGTGGTCACGAATTAAAGTCCTTTTCGCTCTAGGACGCATATTTAAGGAGATATGGGCAAAAGAAGTTTTTCATATAAAAATTTCAATTTTTTTAGGTTTTGGGTGGATTTTTCAATTTTTTGAGGGTGGTCACGAATTAAAGTCCTTTTCGCTCTAGGACGCATATTTAAGGAGATATGGGCATAAGAAGTTTTTCATATAAAAATTTTAATTTTTTTTAGGTTTTGGGTGAATTTTTCAATTTTTTGAGGGTGGTCACGAATTAAAGTCCTTTTCGCTCTAGGACGCATATTTAAGGAGATATGGGCAAAAGAAGTTTTTCATATAAAAATTTAAATTTTTTTAGGTTTTGGGTGGATTTTTCAATTTTTTGAGGGTGGTCACAAATTAAAGTCCTTTTCGCTCTAGGACGCATATTTAAGGAGATATGGGCAAAAGAAGTTTTTCATATAAAAATTTCAATTTTTTAGGTTTTGGGTGAATTTTTCAATTTTTTGGGGGTGGTCACGAATTAAAGTCCTTTTTGCTCTAGGACGCATATTTAAGAAGATATGGGCAAAAGAAGTTTTTCATATAAAAATTTAAATTTTTTTAGGTTTTGGGTGGATTTTTCAATTTTTGGGGGTGGTCACGAATTAAAGTCCTTTTCGCTCTAGGACGCATATTTAAGAGATATGGGCAAAAGAAGTTTTTCATATAAAAATTTCAATTTTTTTAGGTTTTGGGTGGATTTTTCAATTTTTTGAGGGTGGTCACGAATTAAAGTCCTTTTCGCTCTAGGACGCATATTTAAGGAGATATGGGCAAAAGAAGTTTTTCATATAAAAATTTCAATTTTTTTAGGTTTTGGGTGGATTTTTCAATTTTTTGAGGGTGGTCACGAATTAAAGTCCTTTTCGCTCTAGGACGCATATTTAAGGAGATATGGGCAAAAGAAGTTTTTCATATAAAAATTTTAATTTTTTTAGGTTTTGGGTGGATTTTTCAATTTTTTGAGGGTGGTCACGGATTAAAGTCCTTTTCGCTCTAGGACGCATATTTAAGGAGATATGGGCAAAAGAAGTTTTTCATATAAAAATTTTATTTTTTTTAGGTTTTGGGTGGATTTTTCAATTTTTTGAGGCTGGTCACGAATTAAAGTCCTTTTCGCTCTAGGACGCATATTTAAGGAGATATGGGCAAAAGAAGTTTTTCATATAAAAATTTTAATTTTTTTTTAGGTTTTGGGTGAATTTTTTAATTTTTTGAGGGTGGTCACGAATTAAAGTCCTTTTCGCTCTAGGACGCATATTTAAGGAGATATGGGCAAAAGAAGTTTTTCATATAAAAATTTCAATTTTTTTAGGTTTTGGGTGGATTTTTCAATTTTTTGAGGGTGGTCACGAATTAAAGTCCTTTTCGCTCTAGGACGAATATTTAAGGAGATATGGGCAAAAGAAGTTTTTCATATAAAAATTTTAATTTTTTTAGGTTTTGGGTGAATTTTTCAATTTTTTGAGGTTGGTCACGAATTAAAGTCCTTTTCGCCCTAGGACGAATATTTAAGGAGATATGGGCAAAAGAAGTTTTTCATATAAAAATTTAATTTTTTTTAGGTTTTGGGTGGATTTTTCAATTTTTTGGGGGTGGTCACGAATTAAAGTCCTTTTCGCTCTAGTACGCACATTTAAGGAGATATGGGCAAAAGAAGTTTTTCATATAAAAATTTCACTTTTTTTAGGTTTTCGGTGGATTTTTCAATTTTTTGAGGGTGGTCACGAATTAAAGTCCTTTTCGCTCTAGGACGCATATTTAAGGAGATATGGGCAAAAGAAGTTTTTCATATAAAAATTTCAATTTTTTTAGGTTTTGGGTGGATTTGTAAATTTTTTGGGGGTGGTCACGAATTAAAGTCTTTTTCGCTCTAGGACACATATTTAAGAAGATATGGGCAAAAGAAGTTTTTCATATAAAAATTTAAATTTTTTTTAGGTTTTGGGTGGATTTTTCAATTTTTTGAGGGTGGTCACAAAGTAAAGTCCTTTTCGCTCTAGGACGCATATTTAAGGAGATACGGGCAAAAGAAGTTTTTCATATAAAAATTTCAATTTTTTTAGGTTTTGGGTGGATTTTTCAATTTTTTGAGGGTGGTCACGAATTAAAGTCCTTTTCGCTCTAGGACGCATATTTAAGGAGATATGGGCAAAAGAAGTTTTTCATATAAAAATTTCAATTTTTTTAGGTTTTGGGTGGATTTTTCAATTTTTTGAGGGTGGTCACGAATTAAAGTCCTTTTCGCTCTAGGACGCATATTTAAGGAGATATGGGCAAAAGAAGTTTTTCATATAAAAATTTTAATTTTTTTAGGTTTTGGGTGGATTTTTCAATTTTTTTAAGGCTGGTCTCGAATTAAAGTCCTTTTCGCCCTAGGACGCATATTTAAGGAGATATGGGCAAAAGAAGTTTTTCATATAAAAATTTAATTTTTTTTAGGCTTTGGGTGGATTTTTCAATTTTTTGGGGGTGGTCACGAATTAAAGTCCTTTTCGCTCTAGTACGCACATTTAAGGAGATATGGGCAAAAGAAGTTTTTCATATAAAAATTTCAATTTTTTTTAGGTTTTCGGTGGATTTTTCAATTTTTTGAGGGTGGTCACGAATTAAAGTCCTTTTCGCTCTAGGACGCATATTTAAGGAGATATGGGCAAAAGAAGTTTTTCATATAAAAATTTCAATTTTTTTAGGTTTTGGGTGGATTTGTAAATTTTTTGGGGGTGGTCACGAATTAAAGTCTTTTTCGCTCTAGGACGCATATTTAAGGATATATGGGCAAAAGAAGTTTTTCATATAAAAATTTAAATTTTTTTAGGTTTTGGGTGGATTTTTCAATTTTTGAGGGTGGTCACGAATTAAAGTCCTTTTCGCTCTAGGACGCATATTTAAGGAGATATGGGCAAAAGAAGTTTTTCATATAAAAATTTCAATTTTTTTAGGTTTTGGGTGGATTTTTCAATTTTTTGGGGGTGGTCACGAATTAAAGTCTTTTTCGCTCTAGGACGCATATTTAAGGAGAAGTTTTTCATATAAAAATTTAAATTTTTTTTAGGTTTTGGGTGGATTTTTCAATTTTTTGAGGGTGGTCACAAATTAAAGTCCTTTTCACTCTAGGACGCATATTTAAGGAGATATGGGCAAAAGAAGTTTTTCATATAAAAATTTTAATTTTTTTTAGGTTTTGGGTGAATTTTTCAATTTTTTGAGGGTGGGCACGAATTAAAGTCCTTTTCGCTCTAGGACGCAATTTTTTGGGGGTGGTCACGAATTAAAGTCTTTTTCGCTCTAGGACGCATATTTAAGGAGATATGGGCAAAAGAAGTTTTTCATATAAAAATTTAAATTTTTTTAGGTTTTGGGTGGATTTTTCAATTTTTTGAGGGTGGTCACAAATTAAAGTCCTTTTCGCTCTAGGACGCATATTTAAGGAGATATGGGCAAAAGAAGTTTTTCATATAAAAATTTTAATTTTTTTTAGGTTTTGGGTGAATTTTTAAATTTTTTGAGGGTGGTCACGAATTAAAGTCCTTTTCGCTCTAGGACGCATATTTAAGGAGATATGGGCAAAAGAAGTTTTTCATATAAAAATTTCAATTTTTTTAGGTTTTGGGTGGATTTTTCAATTTTTTGAGGGTGGTCACGAATTAAAGTCCTTTTCGCTCTAGGACGCATATTTAAGGAGATATGGGCATAAGAAGTTTTTCATATAAAAATTTTAATTTTTTTTAGGTTTTGGGTGAATTTTTCAATTTTTTGAGGGTGGTCACGAATTAAAGTCCTTTTCGCTCTAGGACGCATATTTAAGGAGATATGGGCAAAAGAAGTTTTTCATATAAAAATTTAAATTTTTTTAGGTTTTGGGTGGATTTTTCAATTTTTTGAGGGTGGTCACAAATTAAAGTCCTTTTCGCTCTAGGACGCATATTTAAGGAGATATGGGCAAAAGAAGTTTTTCATATAAAAATTTCAATTTTTTAGGTTTTGGGTGAATTTTTCAATTTTTTGGGGGTGGTCACGAATTAAAGTCCTTTTTGCTCTAGGACGCATATTTAAGAGATATGGGCAAAAGAAGTTTTTCATATAAAAATTTCAATTTTTTTAGGTGTTGGGTGGATTTTTCAATTTTTTGAGGGTGGTCACGAATTAAAGTCCTTTTCGCTCTAGGACGCATATTTAAGGAGATATGGGCAAAAGAAGTTTTTCATATAAAAATTTTAATTTTTTTAGGTTTTGGGTGGATTTTTCAATTTTTTGAGGGTGGTCACGGATTAAAGTCCTTTTCGCTCTAGGACGCATATTTAAGGAGATATGGGCAAAAGAAGTTTTTCATATAAAAATTTCAATTTTTTAGGTTTTGGGTGGATTTTTCAATTTTTTGAGGCTGGTCACGAATTAAAGTCCTTTTCGCTCTAGGACGCATATTTAAGGAGATATGGGCAAAAGAAGTTTTTCATATAAAAATTTTAATTTTTTTTAGGTTTTGGGTAAATTTTTTAATTTTTTGAGGGTGGTCACGAATTAAAGTCCTTTTCGCTCTAGGACGCATATTTAAGGAGATATGGGCAAAAGAAGTTTTTCATATAAAAATTTCAATTTTTTTAGGTTTTGGGTGGATTTTTCAATTTTTTGAGGGTGGTCACGAATTAAAGTCCTTTTCGCTCTAGGACGCATATTTAAGGAGATATGGGCAAAAGAAGTTTTTCATATAAAAATTTTAATTTTTTTTAGGTTTTGGGTGAATTTTTCAATTTTTTGAGGTTGGTCACGAATTAAAGTCCTTTTCGCCCTAGGACGCATATTTAAGGAGATATGGGCAAAAGAAGTTTTTCATATAAAAATTTAATTTTTTTTAGGTTTTGGGTGGATTTTTCAATTTTTTGGGGGTGGTCACGAATTAAAGTCCTTTTCGCTCTAGTACGCATATTTAAGGAGATATGGGCAAAAGAAGTTTTTCATATAAAAATTTCACTTTTTTTAGGTTTTCGGTGGATTTTTCAATTTTTTGAGGGTGGTCACGAATTAAAGTCCTTTTCGCTCTAGGACGCATATTTAAGGAGATATGGGCAAAAGAAGTTTTTCATATAAAAATTTCAATTTTTTTAGGTTTTGGGTGGATTTGTAAATTTTTTGGGGGTGGTCACGAATTAAAGTCTTTTTCGCTCTAGGACACATATTTAAGGAGATATGGGCAAAAGAAGTTTTTCATATAAAAATTTAAATTTTTTTTAGGTTTTGGGTGGATTTTTCAATTTTTTGAGGGTGGTCACAAATTAAAGTCCTTTTCGCTCTAGGACGCATATTTAAGGAGATACGGGCAAAAGAAGTTTTTCATATAAAAATTTCAATTTTTTAGGTTTTGGGTGGATTTTTCAATTTTTTGGGTGTGGTCACGAATTAAAGTCCTTTTTGCTCTAGGACGCATATTTAAGGAGATATCGGCAAAAGAAGTTTTTCATATAAAAATTTCAATTTTTTAGGTTTTGGGTGGATTTTTCAATTTTTGGGGGTGGTCACGAATTAAAGTCCTTTTCGCTCTAGGACGCATATTTAAGAAGATATGGGCAAAAGAAGTTTTTCATATAAAAATTTCAATTTTTTTAGGTTTTGGGTGGATTTTTCAATTTTTTGAGGGAGGTCACGAATTAAAGTCCTTTTCGCTCTAGGACGCATATTTAAGGAGATATGGGCAAAAGAAGTTTTTCATATAAAAATTTTATTTTTTTTAGGTTTTGGGTGGATTTTTCAATTTTTTGAGGGTGGTCACGAATTAAAGTCCTTTTCGCTCTAGGACGCATATTTAAAGAGATATGGGCAAAAGAAGTTTTTCATATAAAAATTTTAATTTTTTTAGGTTTTGGGTGGATTTTTCAATTTTTTGAGGGTGGTCACGAATTAAAGTCCTTTTCGCTCTAGGACGCATATTTAAGGAGATATGGGCAAAAGAAGTTTTTCATATAAAAATTTTAATTTTTTTAGGTTTTGGGTGGATTTTTCAATTTTTTTAAGGCTGGTCTCGAATTAAAGTCCTTTTCGCCCTAGGACGCATATTTAAGGAGATATGGGCAAAAGAAGTTTTTCATATAAAAATTTAATTTTTTTTAGGCTTTGGGTGGATTTTTCAATTTTTTGGGGGTGGTCACGAATTAAAGTCCTTTTCGCTCTAGTACGCACATTTAAGGAGATATGGGCAAAAGAAGTTTTTCATATAAAAATTTCAATTTTTTTTAGGTTTTCGGTGGATTTTTCAATTTTTTGAGGGTGGTCACGAATTAAAGTCCTTTTCGCTCTAGGACGCATATTTAAGGAGATATGGGCAAAAGAAGTTTTTCATATAAAAATTTCAATTTTTTTAGGTTTTGGGTGGATTTGTAAATTTTTTGGGGGTGGTCACGAATTAAAGTCTTTTTCGCTCTAGGACGCATATTTAAGGATATATGGGCAAAAGAAGTTTTTCATATAAAAATTTAAATTTTTTTAGGTTTTGGGTGGATTTTTCAATTTTTGAGGGTGGTCACGAATTAAAGTCCTTTTCGCTCTAGGACGCATATTTAAGGAGATATGGGCAAAAGAAGTTTTTCATATAAAAATTTCAATTTTTTTAGGTTTTGGGTGGATTTTTCAATTTTTTGGGGGTGGTCACGAATTAAAGTCTTTTTCGCTCTAGGACGCATATTTAAGGAGAAGTTTTTCATATAAAAATTTAAATTTTTTTTAGGTTTTGGGTGGATTTTTCAATTTTTTGAGGGTGGTCACAAATTAAAGTCCTTTTCACTCTAGGACGCATATTTAAGGAGATATGGGCAAAAGAAGTTTTTCATATAAAAATTTTAATTTTTTTTAGGTTTTGGGTGAATTTTTCAATTTTTTGAGGGTGGGCACGAATTAAAGTCCTTTTCGCTCTAGGACGCAATTTTTTGGGGGTGGTCACGAATTAAAGTCTTTTTCGCTCTAGGACGCATATTTAAGGAGATATGGGCAAAAGAAGTTTTTCATATAAAAATTTAAATTTTTTTAGGTTTTGGGTGGATTTTTCAATTTTTTGAGGGTGGTCACAAATTAAAGTCCTTTTCGCTCTAGGACGCATATTTAAGGAGATATGGGCAAAAGAAGTTTTTCATATAAAAATTTTAATTTTTTTTAGGTTTTGGGTGAATTTTTAAATTTTTTGAGGGTGGTCACGAATTAAAGTCCTTTTCGCTCTAGGACGCATATTTAAGGAGATATGGGCAAAAGAAGTTTTTCATATAAAAATTTCAATTTTTTTAGGTTTTGGGTGGATTTTTCAATTTTTTGAGGGTGGTCACGAATTAAAGTCCTTTTCGCTCTAGGACGCATATTTAAGGAGATATGGGCATAAGAAGTTTTTCATATAAAAATTTTAATTTTTTTTAGGTTTTGGGTGAATTTTTCAATTTTTTGAGGGTGGTCACGAATTAAAGTCCTTTTCGCTCTAGGACGCATATTTAAGGAGATATGGGCAAAAGAAGTTTTTCATATAAAAATTTAAATTTTTTTAGGTTTTGGGTGGATTTTTCAATTTTTTGAGGGTGGTCACAAATTAAAGTCCTTTTCGCTCTAGGACGCATATTTAAGGAGATATGGGCAAAAGAAGTTTTTCATATAAAAATTTCAATTTTTTAGGTTTTGGGTGAATTTTTCAATTTTTTGGGGGTGGTCACGAATTAAAGTCCTTTTTGCTCTAGGACGCATATTTAAGAGATATGGGCAAAAGAAGTTTTTCATATAAAAATTTCAATTTTTTTAGGTGTTGGGTGGATTTTTCAATTTTTTGAGGGTGGTCACGAATTAAAGTCCTTTTCGCTCTAGGACGCATATTTAAGGAGATATGGGCAAAAGAAGTTTTTCATATAAAAATTTTAATTTTTTTAGGTTTTGGGTGGATTTTTCAATTTTTTGAGGGTGGTCACGGATTAAAGTCCTTTTCGCTCTAGGACGCATATTTAAGGAGATATGGGCAAAAGAAGTTTTTCATATAAAAATTTCAATTTTTTAGGTTTTGGGTGGATTTTTCAATTTTTTGAGGCTGGTCACGAATTAAAGTCCTTTTCGCTCTAGGACGCATATTTAAGGAGATATGGGCAAAAGAAGTTTTTCATATAAAAATTTTAATTTTTTTTAGGTTTTGGGTAAATTTTTTAATTTTTTGAGGGTGGTCACGAATTAAAGTCCTTTTCGCTCTAGGACGCATATTTAAGGAGATATGGGCAAAAGAAGTTTTTCATATAAAAATTTCAATTTTTTTAGGTTTTGGGTGGATTTTTCAATTTTTTGAGGGTGGTCACGAATTAAAGTCCTTTTCGCTCTAGGACGCATATTTAAGGAGATATGGGCAAAAGAAGTTTTTCATATAAAAATTTTAATTTTTTTTAGGTTTTGGGTGAATTTTTCAATTTTTTGAGGTTGGTCACGAATTAAAGTCCTTTTCGCCCTAGGACGCATATTTAAGGAGATATGGGCAAAAGAAGTTTTTCATATAAAAATTTAATTTTTTTTAGGTTTTGGGTGGATTTTTCAATTTTTTGGGGGTGGTCACGAATTAAAGTCCTTTTCGCTCTAGTACGCATATTTAAGGAGATATGGGCAAAAGAAGTTTTTCATATAAAAATTTCACTTTTTTTAGGTTTTCGGTGGATTTTTCAATTTTTTGAGGGTGGTCACGAATTAAAGTCCTTTTCGCTCTAGGACGCATATTTAAGGAGATATGGGCAAAAGAAGTTTTTCATATAAAAATTTCAATTTTTTTAGGTTTTGGGTGGATTTGTAAATTTTTTGGGGGTGGTCACGAATTAAAGTCTTTTTCGCTCTAGGACACATATTTAAGGAGATATGGGCAAAAGAAGTTTTTCATATAAAAATTTAAATTTTTTTTAGGTTTTGGGTGGATTTTTCAATTTTTTGAGGGTGGTCACAAATTAAAGTCCTTTTCGCTCTAGGACGCATATTTAAGGAGATACGGGCAAAAGAAGTTTTTCATATAAAAATTTCAATTTTTTAGGTTTTGGGTGGATTTTTCAATTTTTTGGGTGTGGTCACGAATTAAAGTCCTTTTTGCTCTAGGACGCATATTTAAGGAGATATCGGCAAAAGAAGTTTTTCATATAAAAATTTCAATTTTTTAGGTTTTGGGTGGATTTTTCAATTTTTGGGGGTGGTCACGAATTAAAGTCCTTTTCGCTCTAGGACGCATATTTAAGAAGATATGGGCAAAAGAAGTTTTTCATATAAAAATTTCAATTTTTTTAGGTTTTGGGTGGATTTTTCAATTTTTTGAGGGAGGTCACGAATTAAAGTCCTTTTCGCTCTAGGACGCATATTTAAGGAGATATGGGCAAAAGAAGTTTTTCATATAAAAATTTTATTTTTTTTAGGTTTTGGGTGGATTTTTCAATTTTTTGAGGGTGGTCACGAATTAAAGTCCTTTTCGCTCTAGGACGCATATTTAAAGAGATATGGGCAAAAGAAGTTTTTCATATAAAAATTTTAATTTTTTTAGGTTTTGGGTGGATTTTTCAATTTTTTGAGGATGGTCACGGATTAAAGTCCTTTTCGCTCTAGGACGCATATTTAAGGAGATATGGGCAAAAGAAGTTTTTCATATAAAAATTTTAATTTTTTTAGGTTTTGGGTGGATTTTTCAATTTTTTGAGGCTGGTCACGAATTAAAGTCCTTTTCGCTCTAGGACGCATATTTAAGGAGATATGGGCAAAAGAAGTTTTTCATATAAAAATTTTAATTTTTTTTAGGTTTTGGGTGAATTTTTCAATTTTTTGAGGGTGGTCACGAATTAAAGTCCTTTTCGCTCTAGGACGCATATTTAAGGAGATATGGGCAAAAGAAGTTTTTCATATAAAAATTTCAATTTTTTTAGGTTTTGGGTGGATTTTTCAATTTTTTGAGGGAGGTCACGAATTAAAGTCCTTTTCGCTCTAGGACGCATATTTAAGGAGATATGGGCAAAAGAAGTTTTTCATATAAAAATTTTATTTTTTTTAGGTTTTGGGTGGATTTTTCAATTTTTTGAGGGTGGTCACGAATTAAAGTCCTTTTCGCTCTAGGACGCATATTTAAAGAGATATGGGCAAAAGAAGTTTTTCATATAAAAATTTTAATTTTTTTAGGTTTTGGGTGGATTTTTCAATTTTTTGAGGATGGTCACGGATTAAAGTCCTTTTCGCTCTAGGACGCATATTTAAGGAGATATGGGCAAAAGAAGTTTTTCATATAAAAATTTTAATTTTTTTAGGTTTTGGGTGGATTTTTCAATTTTTTGAGGGTGGTCACGAATTAAAGTCCTTTTCGCTCTAGGACGCATATTTAAGGAGATATGGGCAAAAGAAGTTTTTCATATAAAAATTTCAATTTTTTTAGGTTTTGGGTGGATTTTTCAATTTTTTGAGGGTGGTCACGAATTAAAGTCCTTTTCGCTCTAGGACGCATATTTAAGGAGATATGGGCAAAAGAAGTTTTTCATATAAAAATTTTAATTTTTTTTAGGTTTTGGGTGAATTTTTCAATTTTTTGAGGGTGGTCACGAATTAAAGTCCTTTTCGCTCTAGGACGCATGGGCAAAAGAAGTTTTTCATATAAAAATTTAAATTTTTTTAGGTTTTGGGTGGATTTTTCAATTTTTTGGGGGTGGTCACGAATTAAAGTCCTTTTCGCTCTAGGACGCACATTTAAGGAGATATGGGCAAAATAAGTTTTTTATATAAAAATTTAAATTTTTTTTAGGTTTTGGGTGGATTTTTCAATTTTTTGAGGGTGGTCACGAATTAAAGTCCTTTTCGCTCTAGGACGCATATTTAAGGAGATATGGGCAAAAGAAGTTTTTCATATAAAAATTTCAATTTTTTTTAGGTTTTGGGTGGATTTTTAAATTTTTTGGGGGTGGTCACGAATTAAAGTCCTTTTCGCTCTAGGACGCATATTTAAGGAGATATGGGCAAAAGAAGTTTTTCATATAAAAATTTAAATTTTTTTAGGTTTTGGGTGGATTTTTCAATTTTTTGAGGGTGGTCACAAATTAAAGTCCTTTTCGCTCTAGGACGCATATTTAAGGAGATATGGGCAAAAGAAGTTTTTCATATAAAAATTTTAATTTTTTTTAGGTTTTGGGTGAATTTTTCAATTTTTTGGGGGTGGTCACGAATTAAAGTCCTTTTTGCTCTAGGACGAATATTTAAGGAGATATGGGCAAAAGAAGTTTTTCATATAAAAATTTCAATTTTTTTAGGTTTTGGGTGGATTTTTCAATTTTTGGGGGTGGTCACGAATTAAAGTCCTTTTCGCTCTAGGACGCATATTTAAGAAGATATGGGCAAAAGAAGTTTTTCATATAAAAATTTCAATTTTTTTAGGTTTTGGGTGGATTTTTCAATTTTTTGAGGGTGGTCACGAATTAAAGTCCTTTTCGCTCTAGGACGCATATTTAAGGAGATATGGGCAAAAGAAGTTTTTCATATAAAAATTTTATTTTTTTTTTAGGTTTTGGGTGGATTTTTCAATTTTTTGAGGGTGGTCACGAATTAAAGTCCTTTTCGCTCTAGGACGCATATTTAAGGAGATATGGGCAAAAGAAGTTTTTCATATAAAAATTTTAATTTTTTTAGGTTTTGGGTGGATTTTTCAATTTTTTGAGGGTGGTCACGGATTAAAGTCCTTTTCGCTCTAGGACGCATATTTAAGGAGATATGGGCAAAAGAAGTTTTTCATATAAAAATTTTAATTTTTTTAGGTTTTGGGTGGATTTTTCAATTTTTTGAGGCTGGTCACGAATTAAAGTCCTTTTCGCTCTAGGACGCATATTTAAGGAGATATGGGCAAAAGAAGTTTTTCATATAAAAATTTTAATTTTTTTTAGGTTTTGGGTGAATTTTTCAATTTTTTGAGGGTGGTCACGAATTAAAGTCCTTTTCGCTCTAGGACGCATATTTAAGGAGATATGGGCAAAAGAAGTTTTTCATATAAAAATTTCAATTTTTTTAGGTTTTGGGTGGATTTTTCAATTTTTTGAGGGTGGTCACGGATTAAAGTCCTTTTCGCTCTAGGACGCATATTTAAGGAGATATGGGCAAAAGAAGTTTTTCATATAAAAATTTAAATTTTTTTAGGTTTTGGGTGGATTTTTCAATTTTTTGAGGGTGGTCACGAATTAAAGTCCTTTTCGCTCTAGGACGCATATTTAAGGAGATATGGGCAAAAGAAGTTTTTCATATAAAAATTTTAATTTTTTTTAGGTTTTGGGTGAATTTTTCAATTTTTTGAGGGTGGTCACGAATTAAAGTCCTTTTCGCCCTAGGACGCATATTTAAGGAGATATGGGCAAAAGAAGTTTTTCATATAAAAATTTAATTTTTTTAGGTTTTGGGTGGATTTTTCAATTTTTTGGGGGTGGTCACGAATTAAAGTCCTTTTCGCTCTAGGACGCACATTTAAGGAGATATGGGCAAAAGAAGTTTTTCATATAAAAATTTCAATTTTTTTTAGGTTTTCGGTGGATTTTTCAATTTTTTGAGGGTGGTCACGAATTAAAGTCCTTTTCGCTCTAGGACGCATATTTAAGGAGATATGGGCAAAAGAAGTTTTTCATATAAAAATTTAATTTTTTTAGGTTTTGGGTGGATTTTTCAATTTTTTGAGGGTGGTCACGAATTAAAGTCCTTTTCGCCCTAGGACGCATATTTAAGGAGATATGGGCAAAAGAAGTTTTTCATATAAAAATTTAATTTTTTTAGGTTTTGGGTGAATTTTTCAATTTTTTGGGGGTGGTCACGGATTTTGCTCTAGGACGCATATTTAAGGAGTGTAACGACGAGTTTTTTCCCGCTCCCTGCTGGGGTAATACTCACGGGGCCGGGTACGTCACAGAAATTTATTCTAGAGACTGAGATAAGAAGAAGGCACGGTTATTACGGTTTTAAGGTACGAGTCTTTTATTTGTCGTTTAGGAGTTCTGTATTACAGTGGTAAACTTTAATAGTACGGGCGGTAAGGATGTGGTGGTGGCCTCAGGGTTTGGAGCGGTTGAGACCTACCGGTCCTCAACTTGTGTACTGTTCTAGGCTGGTATCGTCTTCCCGCGGTGGAGTGGTGATGTGTGGACTACGGGAGAGCTGAGCACTACTCCGGGGGTTGTGGGGGTGTGAAACGGCAGGATACGATGGGATAGGTTACTGGGATTCTGGGCACCGGGTGACACTTCGACGGGATGAGATGAAGGGACACGGGTCTCTCTGAATGTCGGTCAAGGTTGGGATCTTGGGTAATGTGGTCACCCACCTGGAATAGGGAAAGAAGAGGGGAAAATGTAGGAACACGTGGCTAGGGTGGTCGCACACCCCTAGCTTTGGATAAGGGAAAGGTAGGAACACGTGGCTAGAGTGGTCGCACACCTCTAGCGTTGGAGTAGGGAAGGATAAGGGAAAGGTAGGAACACGTGACTAGAGTGGTCGCACACCCCTAGCTGTGGGAGATAGGATGAGGAATAGGTAAGAACGCGTGGCTAGAGTGGTCGCACACCCCTAGCTGTGGGAGATGGAAGGAGGAATAGGTAGGAACACGTGACTAGAGTGGTCGCACACCTCTAGTTGTGGGATAAAGAAAGAAGGAATAGGTAGGAACACGTGACTAGAGTGGTCGCACACCTCTAGCTTTGGAATAGGGAAGGATAAGGGAAAGGTAAGAACACGTGACTAGAGTGGTCGCACACCTCTAGTTGTGGGATAAAGGAAAAGGAATAGGTAGGAACACGTGACTAGAGTGGTCGCACACCTCTAGCTTTGGAATAGGGAAGGATAAGGGAAAGGTAGGAACACGTGACTAGAGTGGTCGCACACCCCTAGCTGTGGGAGATAGGATGAGGAATAGGTAGGAACGCGTGGCTAGAGTGGTCGCACACCCCTAGCTGTGGGAGATAGAAGGAGGAATAGGTTGGAACACGTGACTAGAGTGGTCGCACACCTCTAGCTGGAGTAGGGAAGGATAAGGGAAAGGTAAGAACTTGCTACAGAGTCTATGTTAACTACGTCGTGTCTCCACTAAGTTCTTCTGAACATCCACTTACCACGTCGATGTGTCCTGCTTGACTGCTGTTGATTGACTGCCCCGATCTCACACACTGCACGCCTTTTATACCTTTCCTCGTCACGTGTTCTAACGGCAACTTGTTTACTTCTAAATGTAGTAGGTGCTGCTCACTCATGATGTTGTTGGTGTATAACGGTAACTTGTTTACTCCAATTGCTTACGCTATGTTACAGTCTTATAACAAAAAGGTAGTTCATTCTTATTATGAGAAACAATTTAACTTATGTATTTAGTAATTTCATATCAATAATAATTTAACTTAAACATAACGCAAATTCAATATTATACAATAAAACTAAACAATTTCAATAAAATTAAAATGATTTCTTAATAAAAAAAAAAAAAAATACAAAACATAAATGCAAAAATTCCTGCAAAATGGTGTGGCTGGAAACAAGGGTCACCGACTTCCAGCGTCACATTGCTCCCCCTCCTGACGAACCTTTAGGTCCGCCGTGTGACGACAACTTGGCCTCGTCGTCCCACCATGATCCTGTACCACAGGCCACGGACGTCGACTAGCCTCTTGTGTATGGTGTGGGGTACATGGGCTCTAACAGCATCACGGACATGGGGCTGCAGTTCTCGGCGCACATCATCCGTCAGTTCCAGTCGAGTTTCGTACGGTACATCTTTCTCCTCCAGCCGTGGTGGTATCACGATGACGCTTTGAATATGTATGGGTGTCCGTTCCCGGCGGGTGGTCTCGAGTCGGGCATTTGTTCGGGCCGGCCGGGTCTCACCATCCGACTCGGTAGACTCTTCGTACCCCAGTGATGGCATGGTTAGGCTTCCTGGTTGCACAGCCGCTGGCTTTCCGGCCTCCGTGCCAACGGAGGGCTGCGGGTGCGAGGTCTCGGACAGGGCTGGAGGCGTCAGAGATATCCCATCGTCCCAGAGGTCGTCCACAGTGAGTCCTCTACCAGGCGTCGGCGGGACCCCGTTGAAACACGATGACCCAGTGAGAGGGTCGCGACGAGGCGACGTCAGTAGCATGTCGTAGTCGTCGTTCTCCCACATTTCGACAAGTTGCGTAAGCGGGGACCTGACCAGCTGGCCAATGCTTCGTGAGTTGTCTACGATGGTTCGATTCCGTATGGTGGCCGCCGGTTCAACCGGTGGATAAGACGACTCGTCATCTGACGAAATATAAATTATGTCTTCCGCTTCCTTCCCTGCTGCTGTCTTGGAGCTAGCGAATCTAATTGTTGGTGGTTGGCTTGTTCCGGTTGCGTCCAGTGGTAGTTTCCGAACGAGCACGCTGCACGGCTTTATTGTGGCCCGGGTGGCGACCTGCCTGTCTTGAAAATCTTGCCACCGCTGTTTGAAATAGGCCTTCGTATGCACCGTTTGTAGTTTTTCCGCCGGCTTTGCAGAGGAATGGGGGTTGGTGCGCTTTGAGACCGGGGTGTCTGTCCGGCGCCGGTACGATGGGCGCGTTGACGGACCTGAGACCTTCTGGGGTTCTGATGACATTATCGTCGCTTGGATTGGAGTGATGCGTTCCGCTATCTTTGTGGTCGTTGACTTCTCCTTCGGCCGAGCCTTTGTTTTTGATGACTGTGACTTCGCACTAGCCTGGGCGGACTTAGTCTCTGCTGGTTGTACCTCACAACTAATGACGGCGTGGTGGTGTGGCTTGTCAGTACTTAACGTGTCCGTGGAAGAGCCGGGTCGGTACTGGTTATTGACATTGTAAACTTCCTCTCGGCTCACCTTCTCTTTCATAGCGGGATTGTTTGGTTGAGTATCTGTGGAAGAACCAGAAAGAGAGTTTGCGTTAGTGTCTGACTCCGGGCTGTTGGTGGATGGTATTTCGTTAGGGAAGAAGGCCTTCAGTTCCCCCAGGTGCGCTTTGCGGAGATCACCACTCCCGCAACCGCGAACTTCGGCGATTACTGGAGATGGGAAGCTGAGTACCTCGTACGGTCCCTCGTACTTCGCCGCGAGCTTCGCTGCAAAATTGTCAACCGCTTTGGACAACGGGTGTTGTCGCACCAGGACGAGGTCGCCAACTGCGGGTCGCCAGGGTCGACGCCGTAGATTGTAGTGCCGTCTCTGATCCTGACCTGCGCGTCCCAGGTGCGTTCGGACGATTTGATACACTTCTTGCAACTCATTTGCCTTTTGATGAGGGTCCTTCGGATCTCCCCCCGTTCCTATGACAGCCTGATCAAACAGGGCATTTGGGAGCCTAGGATCGCGGCACTGTGTTAGGTACGCTGGGCTGTAACCGGTAGTCTCGGAGACGCTTGTGTTCACCGCTAGCATTATCTCGGGTATGTATTCGTCCCATTTGTTGTGCAATCCCTGAGAGAGTTGAGCGATCATGGTCTTGACAGTTCGATTGGCTCGTTCCGTTGGGTTTTCCTGCGGACAATATGGTGCAGTAAATTGCCGCCGTACTCCAATTCCCTGGAAGTATTTCTCCAGCGTACGGCTAGTGAACTGACTACCGTTGTCAGTTAGGAAGATCTTTGGCGTCCCAAACCGTGCGAGGATTCTTTCTCTGAACGCTTTTACGACCCCTTCGGCAGTCGCCTTTCGCATAGGGATCAGCTCAACCCACTTCGAGAAACGGTCGATGAATACCAGGAGAACTGTGTTGCCATGTTTAGTTCGGGGTAATGGGCCAACGAAGTCGGCGCAGACCGTGGCCCAGGGTTCACTAGGTACGGTGACCAGCATCTGCCCTGCTGGTGCTGACTGACTTGGTTTATACTTTTGGCAGACTTCACAACTGCGCACAAACTTTGCAACATCCCGAGCCATCCTTGGCCAGTAGTAACGACCATACACCCGTGAGAGCGTCTTCCTTACCCCCAGGTGTCCGGCTGCAGGTTGGCTGTGGTTCTCCCTAAGTACACGTGGGCGTAAGGATATGGGTACACAGAGTTTCCATGGGACATCATCTTCATCCTGGGAGTGCGTAGGGATATGTCGGAATAACTGGTTGGCGATAATAGCATAATCCGGGAACTTAAGGGGATTGCACTGTACTTCCTCCATCTTTCCTCTGACCCATGGGCAATCTGGTAAGGGTGCTGTCGTGGCCTTCTGGAGCGTTTCCATGGGCTGTCGTGACAGCGCATCGGCAATAACATTGAGGCCACCCCTCCGATATTTGACGTCAAAGGTATACTGCTGAAGCTCAAGGGCCCACCGAGCTAGCCGGCCTGTAGGGTTATCAATTGAGTTCAACCACTTTAGAGCCAAGTGGTCCGTGATAACTTGGAATCGGTAGCCCTCCAGATAGGGGCGCAACTTCCGGATTCCCCACACAATCGCCAGACACTCCTTCTCCGTCGCAGAATAGTTTTTTTCTGCACCGTTCAGTGCCCGGCTGGCGTACGCAATGACCCGTTCTCCTTCGTCCAATTCCTGTGTGAGGACAGCGCCAAGTCCGTAGTCACTAGCGTCGGTTTGCAGGGTAAAAGTTTTGGTGAAATCAGGGCAAGCCAACACTGGAGCTCTCGTCAACTTGGCCTTCAGGATCTCAAAAACCGTATGCTGGTCCTCGGTCCATCGCCAATGCTTGCCTTTCTTCAACAGAGAGGTGAGCGGGTGCGCTAGAGTTGCGAAGTCTGGTACAAACCTCCGGTACCAGGAGACTACACCAAGGAAGCGACGCAGTTCCTTAACAGATGTAGGTGCCTCCATGTTCTGGATTGCGGCTATTTTATCCGGGTCGGTTTGGATTCCCTCCCCGCTTATGACATGGCCCAAGTACTTCGTCTCTTTCTTAAAGAACTCACATTTCTCGGGATTGATGCGAAGATTGGCCTTCCGGAGTCTCCGAAATACTTCCTGCAGGTTCGCCAAGTGTTGGTCCAGTGTTTTTCCGATGACAATGATATCGTCTAGGTATGCGAAGGCGTAAGGTTCAAGCTCGGGTCCTATAATGCTGTCGAGGGCCCGCTGGAACGTAGCTGGAGCCGAATGTAAGCCGAACGGCATTACTTTCCACTGATAAAGTCCTCTCCCTGCGACTGTGAAGGCGGTATACTTGCGACTCTCTTCATCGAGGGGAATTTGCCAATATCCGTCCTTTAAATCCAAGCTGCTGACGTACTTGGCCTCTCTAAGTCGGTCCAGTATGGATGCAATCCGCGGTAGTGGGTATGCGTCTGGGTCGGATTTCCTATTCAAGTGCCGGAAGTCCATACAGAGCCTCCAAGACCCATTTTTCTTTTGTGCCAACGTGATCGGGGAACTGTACGCACTTCGAGACGGCTCGATGTAGCCTGCGTCCAGGAGCTCGCTAATCTTGTCGTCGATAATGGACTGCATGGCCGGGTTGCGGGCGGCATAGCGTAGCTTGAATGGTCGGTCGTCCTTCATAACTATCCTATGCGTCGCGGCTGTGGACACACCACGTAGGTCTCGGAATTTCTGTAGCTCATCTTTCAGGAAAGCTTGGATTCGACCCTGCTCCTCTTGGGAATGTTCACCAGCCATCCGATGTCCAGGGTCCCGGGTAGCGTCTGGGATGCTGTTGTGGGGGATGGAGCTCATAATAGGCGGTTCGCACGTCATTGCTTCCGATGTGCGTGCGTGTCGATGGTATTCCCTCGACCCGGGGTCACCTGCAGCTTGACTGGGGGGTATGAAAGAGCATGTCAATCCCGCCAATGTAAGTTGCGCGCCGCCAACGACCAGAAAATCCAGTCCTAAGAATAAGTCCTCGGTTGCTTCCGGCATCACTAGCAGCCTTATCGGGATACGCTGGTTTCCAATCTCAATTGTTGTTTCTAAGGCCTTGTGAACGTGGCACTGCGAGCCGTTGGCCAATGTGACATTGGCCTCGTAGGGAAGGATGGGGTCCTTGTAGTTAAGGGCTTCCGCGAGTGTTTCGCTGATGAAACAGGTGGTGGCCCCGGTATCAATGGTGGCATCCACTAGTCGCTCGCCAATTTTCACCGTAGCCACCAGCTTTGAGGGTTCTACCCGGAGAGAGGTTCCTAGTTGTGGGGAGTGTTGTCTTGCGGACCCGCTTCCCCTTGTGTGTTGCGGGTCCGTCGCGCGTTTCCCGACGACCGTCGACAGCAGTCAATGGTTCTGACCTCTCTCCGTCCGCAGTCCCAGCAGAAGAGCACTTGTGGGTTTCGACAGCGCGAGGCCATATGGTCGCTCTGGCCACATCGTCGACAAGCAGTCCATGGGTCGATGACCGCTGGCGACTGGGGTTTCTGCGTTTCCTCTTGCGGATCTCGTCTTCCAATTGTTCAAAATAGCGCGCCGGCAGGAAGAAACGAAGGAACTCCTCTTTGAAGCCACGCCATACCTGGCCCGTGGCGCAGTTATTCCGGAACCACACCAGGGCTTTCCCTTCCAGGACCTCAGGCATCATTTTGGGTAACAGATTGGTATCCACCTCGTACATTTGGGCGAGTTCTTCCATCCGCTCTATGAATTCCAGGGGTTCGCGCTCGCCGCTGTATCTGACGCCCCATTTCCGGACCTGGTCGGCCACCGATCGCAAATCCAGCGTAGCTGTGGGGATAGTTCGACCCGCGCAATGCTGGTTTACCTCCCCTTGACCTAAGGTTCCCACTGACGCGTCGGTTCCTCGCGAATCGGAGGTGATCGTACTGTTATGGCCTCCGGCTATTACAACCTTCGCCGGGGCGTTTGGTTTAGGCGACTTCCGTCCGGAGGGGTCGTGCTCCTCCTGGATTTCCATCAGTTTTTCCCATGCATCCTGGTCGTGTTCAGTTCCGATGAACTGGGCGAACCTTTTGCGGAGATCTTCCACGTTTCCGGTGATATCCAACTGGAATTCGGCCAAGTACTTAACCAGGTCCTCTCGGCGCAGAGTATAAGCCCAACCGGCACGTAATACTCCGGGCATGTCGGCGGTTACCAATAATACTAACTCCTCAACGAAACCTAACTCTCTTATCTCGGTCCCTGCTCGGGCGCCACTGTAACGACGAGTTTTTTCCCGCTCCCTGCTGGGGTAATACTCACGGGGCCGGGATACGTCACAGAAATTTATTCTAGAGACTGAGATAAGAAGAAGGCACGGTTATTACGGTTTTAAGGTACGAGTCTTTTATTTGTCGTTTAGGTGTTCTGTATTACAGTGGTAAACTTTAATAGTACGGGCGGTAAGGATGTGGTGGTGGCCTCAGGGTTTGGAGCGGTTGAGACCTACCGGTCCTCAACTTGTGTACTGTTCTAGGCTGGTATCGTCTTCCCGCGGTGGAGTGGTGATGTGTGGACTACGGGAGAGCTGAGCACTACTCCGGGGGTTGTGGGGGTGTGAAACGGCAGGATACGATGGGATAGGTTACTGGGATTCTGGGCACCGGGTGACACTTCGACGGGATGAGATGAAGGGACACGGGTCTCTCTGAATGTCGGTCAAGGTTGGGATCTTGGGTAATGTGGTCACCCACCTGGAATAGGGAAAGAAGAGGGGAAAATGTAGGAACACGTGGCTAGGGTGGTCGCACACCCCTAGCTTTGGATAAGGGAAAGGTAGGAACACGTGGCTAGAGTGGTCGCACACCTCTAGCGTTGGAGTAGGGAAGGATAAGGGAAAGGTAGGAACACGTGACTAGAGTGGTCGCACACCCCTAGCTGTGGGAGATAGGATGAGGAATAGGTAAGAACGCGTGGCTAGAGTGGTCGCACACCCCTAGCTGTGGGAGATGGAAGGAGGAATAGGTAGGAACACGTGACTAGAGTGGTCGCACACCTCTAGTTGTGGGATAAAGAAAGAAGGAATAGGTAGGAACACGTGACTAGAGTGGTCGCACACCTCTAGCTTTGGAATAGGGAAGGATAAGGGAAAGGTAAGAACACGTGACTAGAGTGGTCGCACACCTCTAGTTGTGGGATAAAGGAAAAGGAATAGGTAGGAACACGTGACTAGAGTGGTCGCACACCTCTAGCTTTGGAATAGGGAAGGATAAGGGAAAGGTAGGAACACGTGACTAGAGTGGTCGCACACCCCTAGCTGTGGGAGATAGGATGAGGAATAGGTAGGAACGCGTGGCTAGAGTGGTCGCACACCCCTAGCTGTGGGAGATAGAAGGAGGAATAGGTTGGAACACGTGACTAGAGTGGTCGCACACCTCTAGCTGGAGTAGGGAAGGATAAGGGAAAGGTAAGAACTTGCTACAGAGTCTATGTTAACTACGTCGTGTCTCCACTAAGTTCTTCTGAACATCCACTTACCACGTCGATGTGTCCTGCTTGACTGCTGTTGATTGACTGCCCCGATCTCACACACTGCACGCCTTTTATACCTTTCCTCGTCACGTGTTCTAACGGCAACTTGTTTACTTCTAAATGTAGTAGGTGCTGCTCACTCATGATGTTGTTGGTGTATAACGGTAACTTGTTTACTCCAATTGCTTACGCTATGTTACAGTCTTATAACAAAAAGGTAGTTCATTCTTATTATGAGAAACAATTTAACTTATGTATTTAGTAATTTCATATCAATAATAATTTAACTTAAACATAACGCAAATTCAATATTATACAATAAAACTAAACAATTTCAATAAAATTAAAATGATTTCTTAATAAAAAAAAAAAAAAAATACAAAACATAAATGCAAAAATTCCTGCAAAATGGTGTGGCTGGAAACAAGGGTCACCGACTTCCAGCGTCACAGGAGATATGGGCAAAAGAAGTTTTTCATATAAAAATTTCAATTTTTTTAGATTTTGGGTGGATTTTTCAATTTTTGGGGGTGGTCACGAATTAAAGTCCTTTTCGCTCTAGGACGCATATTTAAGGAGATATGGGCAAAAGAAGTTTTTCATATAAAAATTTCAATTTTTTTAGGTTTTGGGTGGATTTTTCAATTTTTTGAGGGAGGTCACGAATTAAAGTCCTTTTCGCTCTAGGACGCATATTTAAGGAGATATGGGCAAAAGAAGTTTTTCATATAAAAATTTTATTTTTTTTAGGTTTTGGGTGGATTTTTCAATTTTTTGAGGGTGGTCACGAATTAAAGTCCTTTTCGCTCTAGGACGCATATTTAAAGAGATATGGGCAAAAGAAGTTTTTCATATAAAAATTTTAATTTTTTTAGGTTTTGGGTGGATTTTTCAATTTTTTGAGGATGGTCACGGATTAAAGTCCTTTTCGCTCTAGGACGCATATTTAAGGAGATATGGGCAAAAGAAGTTTTTCATATAAAAATTTTAATTTTTTTAGGTTTTGGGTGGATTTTTCAATTTTTTGAGGCTGGTCACGAATTAAAGTCCTTTTCGCTCTAGGACGCATATTTAAGGAGATATGGGCAAAAGAAGTTTTTCATATAAAAATTTTAATTTTTTTTAGGTTTTGGGTGAATTTTTCAATTTTTTGAGGGTGGTCACGAATTAAAGTCCTTTTCGCTCTAGGACGCATATTTAAGGAGATATGGGCAAAAGAAGTTTTTCATATAAAAATTTCAATTTTTTTAGGTTTTGGGTGGATTTTTCAATTTTTTGAGGGTGGTCACGAATTAAAGTCCTTTTCGCTCTAGGACGCATATTTAAGGAGATATGGGCAAAAGAAGTTTTTCATATAAAAATTTTAATTTTTTTTAGGTTTTGGGTGAATTTTTCAATTTTTTGAGGGTGGTCACGAATTAAAGTCCTTTTCGCTCTAGGACGCATGGGCAAAAGAAGTTTTTCATATAAAAATTTAAATTTTTTTAGGTTTTGGGTGGATTTTTCAATTTTTTGGGGGTGGTCACGAATTAAAGTCCTTTTCGCTCTAGGACGCACATTTAAGGAGATATGGGCAAAATAAGTTTTTCATATAAAAATTTAAATTTTTTTTAGGTTTTCGGTGGATTTTTCAATTTTTTGAGGGTGGTCACGAATTAAAGTCCTTTTCGCTCTAGGACGCATATTTAAGGAGATATGGGCAAAAGAAGTTTTTCATATAAAAATTTCAATTTTTTTTAGGTTTTGGGTGGATTTTTAAATTTTTTGGGGGTGGTCACGAATTAAAGTCCTTTTCGCTCTAGGACGCATATTTAAGGAGATATGGGCAAAAGAAGTTTTTCATATAAAAATTTAAATTTTTTTAGGTTTTGGGTGGATTTTTCAATTTTTTGAGGGTGGTCACAAATTAAAGTCCTTTTCGCTCTAGGACGCATATTTAAGGAGATATGGGCAAAAGAAGTTTTTCATATAAAAATTTTAATTTTTTTTAGGTTTTGGGTGAATTTTTCAATTTTTTGGGGGTGGTCACGAATTAAAGTCCTTTTTGCTCTAGGACGCATATTTAAGGAGATATGGGCAAAAGAAGTTTTTCATATAAAAATTTCAATTTTTTTAGGTTTTGGGTGGATTTTTCAATTTTTGGGGGTGGTCACGAATTAAAGTCCTTTTCGCTCTAGGACGCATATTTAAGAAGATATGGGCAAAAGAAGTTTTTCATATAAAAATTTCAATTTTTTTAGGTTTTGGGTGGATTTTTCAATTTTTTGAGGGTGGTCACGAATTAAAGTCCTTTTCGCTCTAGGACGCATATTTAAGGAGATATGGGCAAAAGAAGTTTTTCATATAAAAATTTTATTTTTTTTTTAGGTTTTGGGTGGATTTTTCAATTTTTTGAGGGTGGTCACGAATTAAAGTCCTTTTCGCTCTAGGACGCATATTTAAGGAGATATGGGCAAAAGAAGTTTTTCATATAAAAATTTTAATTTTTTTAGGTTTTGGGTGGATTTTTCAATTTTTTGAGGGTGGTCACGGATTAAAGTCCTTTTCGCTCTAGGACGCATATTTAAGGAGATATGGGCAAAAGAAGTTTTTCATATAAAAATTTTAATTTTTTTAGGTTTTGGGTGGATTTTTAAATTTTTTGAGGCTGGTCACGAATTAAAGTCCTTTTCGCTCTAGGACGCATATTTAAGGAGATATGGGCAAAAGAAGTTTTTCATATAAAAATTTTAATTTTTTTTAGGTTTTGGGTGAATTTTTCAATTTTTTGAGGGTGGTCACGAATTAAAGTCCTTTTCGCTCTAGGACGCATATTTAAGGAGATATGGGCAAAAGAAGTTTTTCATATAAAAATTTCAATTTTTTTAGGTTTTGGGTGGATTTTTCAATTTTTTGAGGGTGGTCACGGATTAAAGTCCTTTTCGCTCTAGGACGCATATTTAAGGAGATATGGGCAAAAGAAGTTTTTCATATAAAAATTTAAATTTTTTTAGGTTTTGGGTGGATTTTTAAATTTTTTGAGGGTGGTCACGAATTAAAGTCCTTTTCGCTCTAGGACGCATATTTAAGGAGATATGGGCAAAAGAAGTTTTTCATATAAAAATTTTAATTTTTTTTAGGTTTTGGGTGAATTTTTCAATTTTTTGAGGGTGGTCACGAATTAAAGTCCTTTTCGCTCTAGGACGCATGGGCAAAAGAAGTTTTTCATATAAAAATTTAAATTTTTTTAGGTTTTGGGTGGATTTTTCAATTTTTTGGGGGTGGTCACGAATTAAAGTCCTTTTCGCTCTAGGACGCACATTTAAGGAGATATGGGCAAAATAAGTTTTTCATATAAAAATTTAAATTTTTTTTAGGTTTTCGGTGGATTTTTCAATTTTTTGAGGGTGGTCACGAATTAAAGTCCTTTTCGCTCTAGGACGCATATTTAAGGAGATATGGGCAAAAGAAGTTTTTCATATAAAAATTTCAATTTTTTTTAGGTTTTGGGTGGATTTTTAAATTTTTTGGGGGTGGTCACGAATTAAAGTCCTTTTCGCTCTAGGACGCATATTTAAGGAGATATGGGCAAAAGAAGTTTTTCATATAAAAATTTAAATTTTTTTAGGTTTTGGGTGGATTTTTCAATTTTTTGAGGGTGGTCACAAATTAAAGTCCTTTTCGCTCTAGGACGCATATTTAAGGAGATATGGGCAAAAGAAGTTTTTCATATAAAAATTTTAATTTTTTTTAGGTTTTGGGTGAATTTTTCAATTTTTTGGGGGTGGTCACGAATTAAAGTCCTTTTTGCTCTAGGACGCATATTTAAGGAGATATGGGCAAAAGAAGTTTTTCATATAAAAATTTCAATTTTTTTAGGTTTTGGGTGGATTTTTCAATTTTTGGGGGTGGTCACGAATTAAAGTCCTTTTCGCTCTAGGACGCATATTTAAGAAGATATGGGCAAAAGAAGTTTTTCATATAAAAATTTCAATTTTTTTTAGGTTTTCGGTGGATTTTTCAATTTTTTGAGGGTGGTCACGAATTAAAGTCCTTTTCGCTCTAGGACGCATATTTAAGGAGATATGGGCAAAAGAAGTTTTTCATATAAAAATTTTATTTTTTTTTTAGGTTTTGGGTGGATTTTTCAATTTTTTGAGGGTGGTCACGAATTAAAGTCCTTTTCGCTCTAGGACGCATATTTAAGGAGATATGGGCAAAAGAAGTTTTTCATATAAAAATTTTAATTTTTTTAGGTTTTGGGTGGATTTTTCAATTTTTTGAGGGTGGTCACGGATTAAAGTCCTTTTCGCTCTAGGACGCATATTTAAGGAGATATGGGCAAAAGAAGTTTTTCATATAAAAATTTCAATTTTTTTAGGTTTTGGGTGGATTTTTCAATTTTTTGAGGGTGGTCACGGATTAAAGTCCTTTTCGCTCTAGGACGCATATTTAAGGAGATATGGGCAAAAGAAGTTTTTCATATAAAAATTTAAATTTTTTTAGGTTTTGGGTGGATTTTTAAATTTTTTGAGGGTGGTCACGAATTAAAGTCCTTTTCGCTCTAGGACGCATATTTAAGGAGATATGGGCAAAAGAAGTTTTTCATATAAAAATTTTAATTTTTTTTAGGTTTTGGGTGAATTTTTCAATTTTTTGAGGGTGGTCACGAATTAAAGTCCTTTTCGCTCTAGGACGCATGGGCAAAAGAAGTTTTTCATATAAAAATTTAAATTTTTTTAGGTTTTGGGTGGATTTTTCAATTTTTTGGGGGTGGTCACGAATTAAAGTCCTTTTCGCTCTAGGACGCACATTTAAGGAGATATGGGCAAAATAAGTTTTTCATATAAAAATTTAAATTTTTTTAGGTTTTCGGTGGATTTTTCAATTTTTTGAGGGTGGTCACGAATTAAAGTCCTTTTCGCTCTAGGACGCATATTTAAGGAGATATGGGCAAAAGAAGTTTTTCATATAAAAATTTCAATTTTTTTTAGGTTTTGGGTGGATTTTTAAATTTTTTGGGGGTGGTCACGAATTAAAGTCCTTTTCGCTCTAGGACGCATATTTAAGGAGATATGGGCAAAAGAAGTTTTTCATATAAAAATTTAAATTTTTTTAGGTTTTGGGTGGATTTTTCAATTTTTTGAGGGTGGTCACAAATTAAAGTCCTTTTCGCTCTAGGACGCATATTTAAGGAGATATGGGCAAAAGAAGTTTTTCATATAAAAATTTTAATTTTTTTTAGGTTTTGGGTGAATTTTTCAATTTTTTGGGGGTGGTCACGAATTAAAGTCCTTTTTGCTCTAGGACGCATATTTAAGGAGATATGGGCAAAAGAAGTTTTTCATATAAAAATTTCAATTTTTTTAGGTTTTGGGTGGATTTTTCAATTTTTGGGGGTGGTCACGAATTAAAGTCCTTTTCGCTCTAGGACGCATATTTAAGAAGATATGGGCAAAAGAAGTTTTTCATATAAAAATTTCAATTTTTTTTAGGTTTTCGGTGGATTTTTCAATTTTTTGAGGGTGGTCACGAATTAAAGTCCTTTTCGCTCTAGGACGCATATTTAAGGAGATATGGGCAAAAGAAGTTTTTCATATAAAAATTTTATTTTTTTTTTAGGTTTTGGGTGGATTTTTCAATTTTTTGAGGGTGGTCACGAATTAAAGTCCTTTTCGCTCTAGGACGCATATTTAAGGAGATATGGGCAAAAGAAGTTTTTCATATAAAAATTTTAATTTTTTTAGGTTTTGGGTGGATTTTTCAATTTTTTGAGGGTGGTCACGGATTAAAGTCCTTTTCGCTCTAGGACGCATATTTAAGGAGATATGGGCAAAAGAAGTTTTTCATATAAAAATTTTAATTTTTTTAGGTTTTGGGTGGATTTTTCAATTTTTTGAGGCTGGTCACGAATTAAAGTCCTTTTCGCTCTAGGACGCATATTTAAGGAGATATGGGCAAAAGAAGTTTTTCATATAAAAATTTTAATTTTTTTTAGGTTTTGGGTGAATTTTTCAATTTTTTGAGGGTGGTCACGAATTAAAGTCCTTTTCGCTCTAGGACGCATATTTAAGGAGATATGGGCAAAAGAAGTTTTTCATATAAAAATTTCAATTTTTTTAGGTTTTGGGTGGATTTTTCAATTTTTTGAGGGTGGTCACGGATTAAAGTCCTTTTCGCTCTAGGACGCATATTTAAGGAGATATGGGCAAAAGAAGGTTTTCATATAAAAATTTAAATTTTTTTAGGTTTTGGGTGGATTTTTAAATTTTTTGAGGGTGGTCACGAATTAAAGTCCTTTTCGCTCTAGGACGCATATTTAAGGAGATATGGGCAAAAGAAGTTTTTCATATAAAAATTTTAATTTTTTTTAGGTTTTGGGTGAATTTTTCAATTTTTTGAGGGTGGTCACGAATTAAAGTCCTTTTCGCCCTAGGACGCATATTTAAGGAGATATGGGCAAAAGAAGTTTTTCATATAAAAATTTAATTTTTTTAGGTTTTGGGTGGATTTTTCAATTTTTTGGGGGTGGTCACGAATTAAAGTCCTTTTCGCTCTAGGACGCACATTTAAGGAGATATGGGCAAAAGAAGTTTTTCATATAAAAATTTCAATTTTTTTTAGGTTTTCGGTGGATTTTTCAATTTTTTGAGGGTGGTCACGAATTAAAGTCCTTTTCGCTCTAGGACGCATATTTAAGGAGATATGGGCAAAAGAAGTTTTTCATATAAAAATTTCAATTTTTTTAGGTTTTGGGTGGATTTTTAAATTTTTTGGGGGTGGTCACGAATTAAAGTCCTTTTCGCCCTAGGACGCATATTTAAGGAGATATGGGCAAAAGAAGTTTTTCATATAAAAATTTAATTTTTTTAGGTTTTGGGTGGATTTTTCAATTTTTTGAGGGTGGTCACGAATTAAAGTCCTTTTCGCCCTAGGACGCATATTTAAGGAGATATGGGCAAAAGAAGTTTTTCATATAAAAATTTAATTTTTTTAGGTTTTGGGTGCATTTTTCAATTTTTTGGGGGTGGTCACGAATTAAAGTCCTTTTTGCTCTAGGACGCATATTTAAGGAGATATGGGCAAAAGAAGTTTTTCATATAAAAATTTCAATTTTTTTAGGTTTTGGGTGGATTTTTCAATTTTTGGGGGTGGTCACGAATTAAAGTCCTTTTCGCTCTAGGACGCATATTTAAGAAGATATGGGCAAAAGAAGTTTTTCATATAAAAATTTCAATTTTTTTAGGTTTTGGGTGGATTTTTCAATTTTTTGAGGGTGGTCACGAATTAAAGTCCTTTTCGCTCTAGGACGCATATTTAAGGAGATATGGGCAAAAGAAGTTTTTCATATAAAAATTTTATTTTTTTTGGTTTTGGGTGGATTTTTCAATTTTTTGAGGGTGGTCACGAATTAAAGTCCTTTTCGCTCTAGGACGCATATTTAAGGAGATATGGGCAAAAGAAGTTTTTCATATAAAAATTTTAATTTTTTTAGGTTTTGGGTGGATTTTTCAATTTTTTGAGGGTGGTCACGGATTAAAGTCCTTTTCGCTCTAGGACGCATATTTAAGGAGATATGGGCAAAAGAAGTTTTTCATATAAAAATTTTAATTTTTTTAGGTTTTGGGTGGATTTTTCAATTTTTTGAGGCTGGTCACGAATTAAAGTCCTTTTCGCTCTAGGACGCATATTTAAGGAGATATGGGCAAAAGAAGTTTTTCATATAAAAATTTTAATTTTTTTTAGGTTTTGGGTGAATTTTTCAATTTTTTGAGGGTGGTCACGAATTAAAGTCCTTTTCGCTCTAGGACGCATATTTAAGGAGATATGGGCAAAAGAAGTTTTTCATATAAAAATTTAATTTTTTTAGGATTTGGGTGGATTTTTCAATTTTTTGGGGGTGGTCACGAATTAAAGTCCTTTTCGCTCTAGGACGCACATTTAAGGAGATATGGGCAAAAGAAGTTTTTCATATAAAAATTTCAATTTTTTTTAGGTTTTCGGTGGATTTTTCAATTTTTTGAGGGTGGTCACGAATTAAAGTCCTTTTTGCTCTAGGACGCATATTTAAGGAGATATGGGCAAAAGAAGTTTTTCATATAAAAATTTCAATTTTTTTAGGTTTTGGGTGGATTTTTCAATTTTTTGGGGGTGGTCACGAATTAAAGTCCTTTTCGCTCTAGGACGCATATTTAAGGAGATATGGGCAAAAGAAGTTTTTCATATAAAAATTTATTTTTTTTTAGGTTTTGGGTGGATTTTTCAATTTTTTGGGGGTGGTCACGAATTAAAGTCCTTTTCGCTCTAGGACGCATATTTAAGGAGATATGGGCAAAAGAAGTTTTTCATATAAAAATTTCAATTTTTTAGGTTTTGGGTGAATTTTTCAATTTTTTGGGGGTGGTCACGAATTAAAGTCCTTTTTGCTCTAGGACGCATATTTAAGGAGATATGGGCAAAAGAAGTTTTTCATATAAAAATTTCAATTTTTTTAGGTTTTGGGTGGATTTTTCAATTTTTTGGGGGTGGTCACGAATTAAAGTCCTTTTCGCTCTAGGACGCATATTTAAGAAGATATGGGCAAAAGAAGTTTTTCATATAAAAATTTCAATTTTTTTAGGTTTTGGGTGGATTTTTCAATTTTTTGAGGGTGGTCACGAATTAAAGTCCTTTTCGCTCTAGGACGCATATTTAAGGAGATATGGGCAAAAGAAGTTTTTCATATAAAAATTTTATTTTTTTTTGGTTTTGGGTGGATTTTTCAATTTTTTGAGGGTGGTCACGAATTAAAGTCCTTTTCGCTCTAGGACGCATATTTAAGGAGATATGGGCAAAAGAAGTTTTTTATATAAAAATTTTAATTTTTTTAGGTTTTGGGTGGATTTTTCAATTTTTTGAGGGTGGTCACGGATTAAAGTCCTTTTCGCTCTAGGACGCATATTTAAGGAGATATGGGCAAAAGAAGTTTTTCATATAAAAATTGGATTTTTCAATTTTTTGAGGCTGGTCACGAATTAAAGTCCTTTTCGCTCTAGGACGCATATTTAAGGAGATATGGGCAAAAGAAGTTTTTCATATAAAAATTTAATTTTTTTAGGATTTGGGTGGATTTTTCAATTTTTTGGGGGTGGTCACGAATTAAAGTCCTTTTCGCTCTAGGACGCACATTTAAGGAGATATGGGCAAAAGAAGTTTTTCATATAAAAATTTCAATTTTTTTAGGTTTTGGGTGGATTTTTCAATTTTTTGGGGGTGGTCACGAATTAAAGTCCTTTTCGCTCTAGGACGCATATTTAAGGAGATATGGGCAAAAGAAGTTTTTCATATAAAAATTTATTTTTTTTTAGGTTTTGGGTGGATTTTTCAATTTTTTGGGGGTGGTCACGAATTAAAGTCCTTTTCGCTCTAGGACGCATATTTAAGGAGATATGGGCAAAAGAAGTTTTTCATATAAAAATTTCAATTTTTTAGGTTTTGGGTGAATTTTTCAATTTTTTGGGGGTGGTCACGAATTAAAGTCCTTTTTGCTCTAGGACGCATATTTAAGGAGATATGGGCAAAAGAAGTTTTTCATATAAAAATTTCAATTTTTTTAGGTTTTGGGTGGATTTTTCAATTTTTTGGGGGTGGTCACGAATTAAAGTCCTTTTCGCTCTAGGACGCATATTTAAGAAGATATGGGCAAAAGAAGTTTTTCATATAAAAATTTCAATTTTTTTAGGTTTTGGGTGGATTTTTCAATTTTTTGAGGGTGGTCACGAATTAAAGTCCTTTTCGCTCTAGGACGCATATTTAAGGAGATATGGGCAAAAGAAGTTTTTCATATAAAAATTTTATTTTTTTTTGGTTTTGGGTGGATTTTTCAATTTTTTGAGGGTGGTCACGAATTAAAGTCCTTTTCGCTCTAGGACGCATATTTAAGGAGATATGGGCAAAAGAAGTTTTTTATATAAAAATTTTAATTTTTTTAGGTTTTGGGTGGATTTTTCAATTTTTTGAGGGTGGTCACGGATTAAAGTCCTTTTCGCTCTAGGACGCATATTTAAGGAGATATGGGCAAAAGAAGTTTTTCATATAAAAATTGGATTTTTCAATTTTTTGAGGCTGGTCACGAATTAAAGTCCTTTTCGCTCTAGGACGCATATTTAAGGAGATATGGGCAAAAGAAGTTTTTCATATAAAAATTTTAATTTTTTTAGGTTTTGGGTGAATTTTTCAATTTTTTGAGGGTGGTCACGAATTAAAGTCCTTTTCGCTCTAGGACGCATATTTAAGGAGATATGGGCAAAAGAAGTTTTTCATATAAAAATTTTAATTTTTTTAGGTTTTGGGTGGATTTTTCAATTTTTTGAGGCTGGTCACGAATTAAAGTCCTTTTCGCTCTAGGACGCATATTTAAGGAGATATGGGCAAAAGAAGTTTTTCATATAAAAATTTTAATTTTTTTTAGGTTTTGGGTGAATTTTTCAATTTTTTGAGGGTGGTCACGAATTAAAGTCCTTTTCGCTCTAGGACGCATATTTAAGGAGATATGGGCAAAAGAAGTTTTTCATATAAAAATTTCAATTTTTTTTAGGTTTTGGGTGGATTTTTCAATTTTTTGAGGGTGGTCACGAATTAAAGTCCTTTTCGCTCTAGGACGCATATTTAAGGAGATATGGGCAAAAGAAGTTTTTCATATAAAAATTTTAATTTTTTTTAGGTTTTGGGTGAATTTTTCAATTTTTTGAGGCTGGTCACGAATTAAAGTCCTTTTCGCTCTAGGACGCATATTTAAGGAGATATGGGCAAAAGAAGTTTTTCATATAAAAATTTTAATTTTTTTTAGGTTTTGGGTGAATTTTTCAATTTTTTGAGGGTGGTCACGAATTAAAGTCCTTTTCGCTCTAGGACGCATATTTAAGGAGATATGGGCAAAAGAAGTTTTTCATATAAAAATTTCAATTTTTTTAGGTTTTGGGTGAATTTTTCAATTTTTTGAGGGTGGTCACGAATTAAAGTCCTTTTCGCTCTAGGACGCATATTTAAGGAGATATGGGCAAAAGAAGTTTTTCATATAAAAATTTAATTTTTTTAGGTTTTGGGTGGATTTTTCAATTTTTTGAGGGTGGTCACGAATTAAAGTCCTTTTCGCCCTAGGACGCATATTTAAGGAGATATGGGCAAAAGAAGTTTTTCATATAAAAATCTAATTTTTTTAGGTTTTGGGTGGATTTTTCAATTTTTTGGGGGTGGTCACGAATTAAAGTCCTTTTCGCTCTAGGACGCATATTTAAGGAGATATGGGCAAAAGAAGTTTTTCATATAAAAATTTAAATTTTTTTAGGTTTTCGGTGGATTTTTCAATTTTTTGGGGGTGGTCACGAATTAAAGTCCTTTTCGCTCTAGGACGCATATTTAAGGAGATATGGGCAAAAGAAGTTTTTCATATAAAAATTTCAATTTTTTAGGTTTTGGGTGAATTTTTCAATTTTTTGGGGGTGGTCACGAATTAAAGTCCTTTTTGCTCTAGGACGCATATTTAAGGAGATATGGGCAAAAGAAGTTTTTCATATAAAAATTTCAATTTTTTTAGGTTTTGGGTGGATTTTTCAATTTTTGGGGGTGGTCACGAATTAAAGTCCTTTTCGCTCTAGGACGCATATTTAAGAAGATATGGGCAAAAGAAGTTTTTCATATAAAAATTTCAATTTTTTTAGGTTTTGGGTGGATTTTTCAATTTTTTGAGGGTGGTCACGAATTAAAGTCCTTTTCGCTCTAGGACGCATATTTAAGGAGATATGGGCAAAAGAAGTTTTTCATATAAAAATTTTATTTTTTTTTTGGTTTTGGGTGGATTTTTCAATTTTTTGAGGGTGGTCACGAATTAAAGTCCTTTTCGCTCTAGGACGCATATTTAAGGAGATATGGGCAAAAGAAGTTTTTCATATAAAAATTTTAATTTTTTTAGGTTTTGGGTGGATTTTTCAATTTTTTGAGGGTGGTCACGGATTAAAGTCCTTTTCGCTCTAGGACGCATATTTAAGGAGATATGGGCAAAAGAAGTTTTTCATATAAAAATTTTAATTTTTTTAGGTTTTGGGTGGATTTTTCAATTTTTTGAGGCTGGTCACGAATTAAAGTCCTTTTCGCTCTAGGACGCATATTTAAGGAGATATGGGCAAAAGAAGTTTTTCATATAAAAATTTTAATTTTTTTTAGGTTTTGGGTGAATTTTTCAATTTTTTGAGGGTGGTCACGAATTAAAGTCCTTTTCGCTCTAGGACGCATATTTAAGGAGATATGGGCAAAAGAAGTTTTTCATATAAAAATTTTAATTTTTTTAGGTTTTGGGTGGATTTTTCAATTTTTTGAGGCTGGTCACGAATTAAAGTCCTTTTCGCTCTAGGACGCATATTTAAGGAGATATGGGCAAAAGAAGTTTTTCATATAAAAATTTTAATTTTTTTTAGGTTTTGGGTGAATTTTTCAATTTTTTGAGGGTGGTCACGAATTAAAGTCCTTTTCGCTCTAGGACGCATATTTAAGGAGATATGGGCAAAAGAAGTTTTTCATATAAAAATTTCAATTTTTTTAGGTTTTGGGTGGATTTTTCAATTTTTTGAGGGTGGTCACGAATTAAAGTCCTTTTCGCTCTAGGACGCATATTTAAGGAGATATGGGCAAAAGAAGTTTTTCATATAAAAATTTTAATTTTTTTTAGGTTTTGGGTGAATTTTTCAATTTTTTGAGGGTGGTCACGAATTAAAGTCCTTTTCGCTCTAGGACGCATATTTAAGGAGATATGGGCAAAAGAAGTTTTTCATATAAAAATTTCAATTTTTTTAGGTTTTGGGTGAATTTTTCAATTTTTTGAGGGTGGTCACGAATTAAAGTCCTTTTCGCTCTAGGACGCATATTTAAGGAGATATGGGCAAAAGAAGTTTTTCATATAAAAATTTCAATTTTTTTAGCTTTTGGGTGGATTTTTCAATTTTTTGAGGGTGGTCACGAATTAAAGTCCTTTTCGCTCTAGGACGCATATTTAAGGAGATATGGGCAAAAGAAGTTTTTCATATAAAAATTTTAATTTTTTTTAGGTTTTGGGTGAATTTTCCAATCTTTTGAGGGTGGTCACGAATTAAAGTCCTTTTCGCTCTAGGACGCATATTTAAGGAGATATGGGCAAAAGAAGTTTTTCATATAAAAATTTAATTTTTTTTAGGTTTTGGGTGGATTTTTCAATTTTTTGAGGGTGGTCACGAATTAAAGTCCTTTTCGCTCTAGGACGCATATTTAAGGAGATATGGGCAAAAGAAGTTTTTCATATAAAAATTTTAATTTTTTTAGGTTTTGGGTGGATTTTTCAATTTTTTGAGGGTGGTCACGGATTAAAGTCCTTTTCGCTCTAGGACGCATATTTAAGGAGATATGGGCAAAAGAAGTTTTTCATATAAAAATTTTAATTTTTTTAGGTTTTGGGTGGATTTTTCAATTTTTTGAGGGTGGTCACGAATTAAAGTCCTTTTCGCTCTAGGACGCATATTTAAGGTGATATGGGCAAAAGAAGTTTTTCATATAAAAATTTCAATTTTTTTAAGTTTTGGGTGGATTTTTAAATTTTTTGGGGGTGGTCACGAAATAAAGTCCTTTTCGCTCTAGGACGCATATTTAAGGAGATATGGGCAAAGAAGTTTTTCATATAAAAATTTAAATTTTTTTAGGTTTTGGGTGGATTTTTCAATTTTTTGAGGGTGGTCATAAATTAAAGTCCTTTTCGCTCTAGGACGCATATTTAAGGAGATATGGGCAAAAGAAGTTTTTCATATAAAAATTTCAATTTTTTAGGTTTTGGGTGGATTTTTCAAATTTTTGGGGGTTGTCACGAATTAAAGTCCTTTTTGCTCTAGGACGCATATTTAAGGAGATATGGGCAAAAGAAGTTTTTCATATAAAAATTTCAATTTTTTTAGGTTTTGGGTGGATTTTTCAATTTTTGGGGGTGGTCACGAATTAAAGTCCTTTTCGCTCTAGGACGCATATTTAAGAAGATATGGGCAAAAGAAGTTTTTCATATAAAAATTTCAATTTTTTTAGGTTTTGGGTGGATTTTTCAATTTTTTGAGGGTGGTCACGGATTAAAGTCCTTTTCGCTCTAGGACGCATATTTAAGGAGATATGGGCAAAAGAAGTTTTTCATATAAAAATTTTATTTTTTTTAGGTTTTGGGTGGATTTTTCAATTTTTTGAGGGTGGTCACGAATTAAAGTCCTTTTCGCTCTAGGACGCATATTTAAGGAGATATGGGCAAAAGAAGTTTTTCATATAAAAATTTTAATTTTTTTAGGTTTTGGGTGGATTTTTCAATTTTTTGAGGGTGGTCACGGATTAAAGTCCTTTTCGCTCTAGGACGCATATTTAAGGAGATATGGGCAAAAGAAGTTTTTCATATAAAAATTATAATTTTTCTTAGGTTTTGGGTGAATTTTTCAATTTTTTGAGGGTGGTCACGAATTAAAGTCCTTTTCGCTCCAGGACGCATATTTAAGGAGATATGGGCAAAAGAAGTTTTTCATATAAAAATTTCAATTTTTTTAGCTTTTGGGTGGATTTTTCAATTTTTTGAGGGTGGTCACGAATTAAAGTCCTTTTCGCTCTAGGACGCATATTTAAGGAGATATGGGCAAAACAAGTTTTTCATATAAAAATTTAATTTTTTTTAGGTTTTGGGTGGATTTTTCAATTTTTTGAGGGTGGTCACGAATTAAAGTCCTTTTCGCTCTAGGACGCATATTTAAGGAGATATGGGCAAAAGAAGTTTTTCATATAAAAATTTCAATTTTTTTTAGGTTTTGGGTGAATTTTTCAATTTTTTGAGGCTGGTCACGAATTAAAGTCCTTTTCGCTCTAGGACGCATATTTAAGGAGATATGGGCAAAAGAAGTTTTTCATATAAAAATTTAATTTTTTTTAGGTTTTGGGTGGATTTTTCAATTTTTTGAGGGTGGTCACGAATTAAAGTCCTTTTCGCTCTAGGACGCATATTTAAGGAGATATGGGCAAAAGAAGTTTTTCATATAAAAATTTTAATTTTTTTAGGTTTTGGGTGGATTTTTCAATTTTTTGAGGGTGGTCACGGATTAAAGTCCTTTTCGCTCTAGGACGCATATTTAAGGAGATATGGGCAAAAGAAGTTTTTCATATAAAAATTTTAATTTTTTTAGGTTTTGGGTGGATTTTTCAATTTTTTGAGGCTGGTCACGAATTAAAGTCCTTTTCGCTCTAGGACGCATATTTAAGGAGATATGGGCAAAAGAAGTTTTTCATATAAAAATTATAATTTTTCTTAGGTTTTGGGTGAATTTTTCAATTTTTTGAGGGTGGTCACGAATTAAAGTCCTTTTCGCTCTAGGACGCATATTTAAGGAGATATGGGCAAAAGAAGTTTTTCATATAAAAATTTCAATTTTTTTAGCTTTTGGGTGGATTTTTCAATTTTTTGAGGGTGGTCACGAATTAAAGTCCTTTTCGCTCTAGGACGCATATTTAAGGAGATATGGGCAAAAGAAGTTTTTCATATAAAAATTTTAATTTTTTTTAGGTTTTGGGTGAATTTTTCAATATTTTGAGGGTGGTCACGAATTAAAGTCCTTTTCGCTCTAGGACGCATATTTAAGGAGATATGGGCAAAAGAAGTTTTTCATATAAAAATTTAATTTTTTTTAGGTTTTGGGTGGATTTTTCAATTTTTTGAGGGTGGTCACGAATTAAAGTCCTTTTCGCTCTAGGACGCATATTTAAGGAGATATGGGCAAAAGAAGTTTTTCATATAAAAATTTCAATTTTTTTAGGTTTTGGGTGGATTTTTCAATTTTTTGAGGCTGGTCACGAATTAAAGTCCTTTTCGCTCTAGGACGCATATTTAAGGAGATATGGGCAAAAGAAGTTTTTCATATAAAAATTATAATTTTTCTTAGGTTTTGGGTGAATTTTTCAATTTTTGGGGGTGGTCACGAATTAAAGTCCTTTTCGCTCTAGGACGCATATTGAAGGAGATATGGGCAAAAGAAGTTTTTCATATAAAAATTTCAATTTTTTTAGGTTTTGGGTGGATTTTTCAATTTTTTGAGGGTGGTCACGAATTAAAGTCCTTTTCGCTCTAGGACGCATATTTTTAGGAGATATGGGCAAAAGAAGTTTTTCATATAAAAATTTCAATTTTTTTAAGTTTTGGGTGGATTTTTAAATTTTTTGGGGGTGGTCACGAAATAAAGTCCTTTTCGCTCTAGGACGCATATTTAAGGAGATATGGGCAAAAGAAGTTTTTCATATAAAAATTTAAATTTTTTTAGGTTTTGGGTGGATTTTTCAATTTTTTGAGGGTGGTCATAAATTAAAGTCCTTTTCGCTCTAGGACGCATATTTAAGGAGATATGGGCAAAAGAAGTTTTTCATATAAAAATTTCAATTTTTTAGGTTTTGGGTGGATTTTTCAAATTTTTGGGGGTTGTCACGAATTAAAGTCCTTTTTGCTCTAGGACGCATATTTAAGGAGATATGGGCAAAAGAAGTTTTTCATATAAAAATTTTATTTTTTTTAGGTTTTGGGTGGATTTTTAAATTTTTTGGGGGTGGTCACGAATTAAAGTCCTTTTCGCTCTAGGACGCATATTTAAGGAGATATGGGCAAAAGAAGTTTTTCATATAAAAATTTTAATTTTTTTAGGTTTTGGGTGGATTTTTAAATTTTTTGAGGGTGGTCACGGATTAAAGTCCTTTTCGCTTTAGGACGCATATTTAAGGAGATATGGGCAAAAGAAGTTTTTCATATAAAAATTTAAATTTTTTTAGGTTTTGGGTGGATTTTTCAATTTTTTGAGGCTGGTCACGAATTAAAGTCCTTTTCGCTCTAGGACGCATATTTAAGGAGATATGGGCAAAAGAAGTTTTTCATATAAAAATTTTAATTTTTTTTAGGTTTTGGGTGAATTTTTCAATTTTTTGAGGGTGGTCACGAATTAAAGTCCTTTTCGCTCTAGGACGCATATTTAAGGAGATATGGGCAAAAGAAGTTTTTCATATAAAAATTTTAATTTTTTTAGGTTTTGGGTGGATTTTTCAATTTTTTGAGGCTGGTCACGAATTAAAGTCCTTTTCGCTCTAGGACGCATATTTAAGGAGATATGGGCAAAAGAAGTTTTTCATATAAAAATTTTAATTTTTTTTAGGTTTTGGGTGAATTTTTCAATTTTTTGAGGGTGGTCACGAATTAAAGTCCTTTTCGCTCTAGGACGCATATTTAAGGAGATATGGGCAAAAGAAGTTTTTCATATAAAAATTTCAATTTTTTTAGGTTTTGGGTGGATTTTTCAATTTTTTGAGGGTGGTCACGAATTAAAGTCCTTTTCGCTCTAGGACGCATATTTAAGGAGATATGGGCAAAAGAAGTTTTTCATATAAAAATTTTAATTTTTTTTAGGTTTTGGGTGAATTTTTCAATTTTTTGAGGGTGGTCACGAATTAAAGTCCTTTTCGCTCTAGGACGCATATTTAAGGAGATATGGGCAAAAGAAGTTTTTCATATAAAAATTTCAATTTTTTTAGGTTTTGGGTGAATTTTTCAATTTTTTGAGGGTGGTCACGAATTAAAGTCCTTTTCGCTCTAGGACGCATATTTAAGGAGATATGGGCAAAAGAAGTTTTTCATATAAAAATTTCAATTTTTTTAGCTTTTGGGTGGATTTTTCAATTTTTTGAGGGTGGTCACGAATTAAAGTCCTTTTCGCTCTAGGACGCATATTTAAGGAGATATGGGCAAAAGAAGTTTTTCATATAAAAATTTTAATTTTTTTTAGGTTTTGGGTGAATTTTCCAATCTTTTGAGGGTGGTCACGAATTAAAGTCCTTTTCGCTCTAGGACGCATATTTAAGGAGATATGGGCAAAAGAAGTTTTTCATATAAAAATTTAATTTTTTTTAGGTTTTGGGTGGATTTTTCAATTTTTTGAGGGTGGTCACGAATTAAAGTCCTTTTCGCTCTAGGACGCATATTTAAGGAGATATGGGCAAAAGAAGTTTTTCATATAAAAATTTTAATTTTTTTAGGTTTTGGGTGGATTTTTCAATTTTTTGAGGGTGGTCACGGATTAAAGTCCTTTTCGCTCTAGGACGCATATTTAAGGAGATATGGGCAAAAGAAGTTTTTCATATAAAAATTTTAATTTTTTTAGGTTTTGGGTGGATTTTTCAATTTTTTGAGGGTGGTCACGAATTAAAGTCCTTTTCGCTCTAGGACGCATATTTAAGGAGATATGGGCAAAAGAAGTTTTTCATATAAAAATTTCAATTTTTTTAAGTTTTGGGTGGATTTTTAAATTTTTTGGGGGTGGTCACGAAATAAAGTCCTTTTTGCTCTAGGACGCATATTTAAGGAGATATGGGCAAAAGAAGTTTTTCATATAAAAATTTCAATTTTTTTAGGTTTTGGGTGGATTTTTCAATTTTTGGGGGTGGTCACGAATTAAAGTCCTTTTCGCTCTAGGACGCATATTTAAGAAGATATGGGCAAAAGAAGTTTTTCATATAAAAATTTCAATTTTTTTAGGTTTTGGGTGGATTTTTCAATTTTTTGAGGGTGGTCACGGATTAAAGTCCTTTTCGCTCTAGGACGCATATTTAAGGAGATATGGGCAAAAGAAGTTTTTCATATAAAAATTTTATTTTTTGTAGGTTTTGGGTGGATTTTTCAATTTTTTGAGGGTGGTCACGAATTAAAGTCCTTTTCGCTCTAGGACGCATATTTAAGGAGATATGGGCAAAAGAAGTTTTTCATATAAAAATTTTAATTTTTTTAGGTTTTGGGTGGATTTTTCAATTTTTTGAGGGTGGTCACGGATTAAAGTCCTTTTCGCTCTAGGACGCATATTTAAGGAGATATGGGCAAAAGAAGTTTTTCATATAAAAATTATAATTTTTCTTAGGTTTTGGGTGAATTTTTCAATTTTTTGAGGGTGGTCACGAATTAAAGTCCTTTTCGCTCCAGGACGCATATTTAAGGAGATATGGGCAAAAGAAGTTTTTCATATAAAAATTTCAATTTTTTTAGCTTTTGGGTGGATTTTTCAATTTTTTGAGGGTGGTCACGAATTAAAGTCCTTTTCGCTCTAGGACGCATATTTAAGGAGATATGGGCAAAACAAGTTTTTCATATAAAAATTTAATTTTTTTTAGGTTTTGGGTGGATTTTTCAATTTTTTGAGGGTGGTCACGAATTAAAGTCCTTTTCGCTCTAGGACGCATATTTAAGGAGATATGGGCAAAAGAAGTTTTTCATATAAAAATTTCAATTTTTTTTAGGTTTTGGGTGAATTTTTCAATTTTTTGAGGCTGGTCACGAATTAAAGTCCTTTTCGCTCTAGGACGCATATTTAAGGAGATATGGGCAAAAGAAGTTTTTCATATAAAAATTTAATTTTTTTTAGGTTTTGGGTGGATTTTTCAATTTTTTGAGGGTGGTCACGAATTAAAGTCCTTTTCGCTCTAGGACGCATATTTAAGGAGATATGGGCAAAAGAAGTTTTTCATATAAAAATTTTAATTTTTTTAGGTTTTGGGTGGATTTTTCAATTTTTTGAGGGTGGTCACGGATTAAAGTCCTTTTCGCTCTAGGACGCATATTTAAGGAGATATGGGCAAAAGAAGTTTTTCATATAAAAATTTTAATTTTTTTAGGTTTTGGGTGGATTTTTCAATTTTTTGAGGCTGGTCACGAATTAAAGTCCTTTTCGCTCTAGGACGCATATTTAAGGAGATATGGGCAAAAGAAGTTTTTCATATAAAAATTATAATTTTTCTTAGGTTTTGGGTGAATTTTTCAATTTTTTGAGGGTGGTCACGAATTAAAGTCCTTTTCGCTCTAGGACGCATATTTAAGGAGATATGGGCAAAAGAAGTTTTTCATATAAAAATTTCAATTTTTTTAGCTTTTGGGTGGATTTTTCAATTTTTTGAGGGTGGTCACGAATTAAAGTCCTTTTCGCTCTAGGACGCATATTTAAGGAGATATGGGCAAAAGAAGTTTTTCATATAAAAATTTTAATTTTTTTTAGGTTTTGGGTGAATTTTTCAATATTTTGAGGGTGGTCACGAATTAAAGTCCTTTTCGCTCTAGGACGCATATTTAAGGAGATATGGGCAAAAGAAGTTTTTCATATAAAAATTTAATTTTTTTTAGGTTTTGGGTGGATTTTTCAATTTTTTGAGGGTGGTCACGAATTAAAGTCCTTTTCGCTCTAGGACGCATATTTAAGGAGATATGGGCAAAAGAAGTTTTTCATATAAAAATTTCAATTTTTTTAGGTTTTGGGTGGATTTTTCAATTTTTTGAGGCTGGTCACGAATTAAAGTCCTTTTCGCTCTAGGACGCATATTTAAGGAGATATGGGCAAAAGAAGTTTTTCATATAAAAATTATAATTTTTCTTAGGTTTTGGGTGAATTTTTCAATTTTTGGGGGTGGTCACGAATTAAAGTCCTTTTCGCTCTAGGACGCATATTGAAGGAGATATGGGCAAAAGAAGTTTTTCATATAAAAATTTCAATTTTTTTAGGTTTTGGGTGGATTTTTCAATTTTTTGAGGGTGGTCACGAATTAAAGTCCTTTTCGCTCTAGGACGCATATTTTTAGGAGATATGGGCAAAAGAAGTTTTTCATATAAAAATTTCAATTTTTTTAAGTTTTGGGTGGATTTTTAAATTTTTTGGGGGTGGTCACGAAATAAAGTCCTTTTCGCTCTAGGACGCATATTTAAGGAGATATGGGCAAAAGAAGTTTTTCATATAAAAATTTAAATTTTTTTAGGTTTTGGGTGGATTTTTCAATTTTTTGAGGGTGGTCATAAATTAAAGTCCTTTTCGCTCTAGGACGCATATTTAAGGAGATATGGGCAAAAGAAGTTTTTCATATAAAAATTTCAATTTTTTAGGTTTTGGGTGGATTTTTCAAATTTTTGGGGGTTGTCACGAATTAAAGTCCTTTTTGCTCTAGGACGCATATTTAAGGAGATATGGGCAAAAGAAGTTTTTCATATAAAAATTTTATTTTTTTTAGGTTTTGGGTGGATTTTTAAATTTTTTGGGGGTGGTCACGAATTAAAGTCCTTTTCGCTCTAGGACGCATATTTAAGGAGATATGGGCAAAAGAAGTTTTTCATATAAAAATTATAATTTTTCTTAGGTTTTGGGTGAATTTTTCAATTTTTTGAGGGTGGTCACGAATTAAAGTCCTTTTCGCTCCAGGACGCATATTTAAGGAGATATGGGCAAAAGAAGTTTTTCATATAAAAATTTCAATTTTTTTAGCTTTTGGGTGGATTTTTCAATTTTTTGAGGGTGGTCACGAATTAAAGTCCTTTTCGCTCTAGGACGCATATTTAAGGAGATATGGGCAAAACAAGTTTTTCATATAAAAATTTAATTTTTTTTAGGTTTTGGGTGGATTTTTCAATTTTTTGAGGGTGGTCACGAATTAAAGTCCTTTTCGCTCTAGGACGCATATTTAAGGAGATATGGGCAAAAGAAGTTTTTCATATAAAAATTTCAATTTTTTTTAGGTTTTGGGTGAATTTTTCAATTTTTTGAGGCTGGTCACGAATTAAAGTCCTTTTCGCTCTAGGACGCATATTTAAGGAGATATGGGCAAAAGAAGTTTTTCATATAAAAATTTAATTTTTTTTAGGTTTTGGGTGGATTTTTCAATTTTTTGAGGGTGGTCACGAATTAAAGTCCTTTTCGCTCTAGGACGCATATTTAAGGAGATATGGGCAAAAGAAGTTTTTCATATAAAAATTTTAATTTTTTTAGGTTTTGGGTGGATTTTTCAATTTTTTGAGGGTGGTCACGGATTAAAGTCCTTTTCGCTCTAGGACGCATATTTAAGGAGATATGGGCAAAAGAAGTTTTTCATATAAAAATTTTAATTTTTTTAGGTTTTGGGTGGATTTTTCAATTTTTTGAGGCTGGTCACGAATTAAAGTCCTTTTCGCTCTAGGACGCATATTTAAGGAGATATGGGCAAAAGAAGTTTTTCATATAAAAATTATAATTTTTCTTAGGTTTTGGGTGAATTTTTCAATTTTTTGAGGGTGGTCACGAATTAAAGTCCTTTTCGCTCTAGGACGCATATTTAAGGAGATATGGGCAAAAGAAGTTTTTCATATAAAAATTTCAATTTTTTTAGCTTTTGGGTGGATTTTTCAATTTTTTGAGGGTGGTCACGAATTAAAGTCCTTTTCGCTCTAGGACGCATATTTAAGGAGATATGGGCAAAAGAAGTTTTTCATATAAAAATTTTAATTTTTTTTAGGTTTTGGGTGAATTTTTCAATATTTTGAGGGTGGTCACGAATTAAAGTCCTTTTCGCTCTAGGACGCATATTTAAGGAGATATGGGCAAAAGAAGTTTTTCATATAAAAATTTAATTTTTTTTAGGTTTTGGGTGGATTTTTCAATTTTTTGAGGGTGGTCACGAATTAAAGTCCTTTTCGCTCTAGGACGCATATTTAAGGAGATATGGGCAAAAGAAGTTTTTCATATAAAAATTTCAATTTTTTTAGGTTTTGGGTGGATTTTTCAATTTTTTGAGGCTGGTCACGAATTAAAGTCCTTTTCGCTCTAGGACGCATATTTAAGGAGATATGGGCAAAAGAAGTTTTTCATATAAAAATTATAATTTTTCTTAGGTTTTGGGTGAATTTTTCAATTTTTGGGGGTGGTCACGAATTAAAGTCCTTTTCGCTCTAGGACGCATATTGAAGGAGATATGGGCAAAAGAAGTTTTTCATATAAAAATTTCAATTTTTTTAGGTTTTGGGTGGATTTTTCAATTTTTTGAGGGTGGTCACGAATTAAAGTCCTTTTCGCTCTAGGACGCATATTTTTAGGAGATATGGGCAAAAGAAGTTTTTCATATAAAAATTTCAATTTTTTTAAGTTTTGGGTGGATTTTTAAATTTTTTGGGGGTGGTCACGAAATAAAGTCCTTTTCGCTCTAGGACGCATATTTAAGGAGATATGGGCAAAAGAAGTTTTTCATATAAAAATTTAAATTTTTTTAGGTTTTGGGTGGATTTTTCAATTTTTTGAGGGTGGTCATAAATTAAAGTCCTTTTCGCTCTAGGACGCATATTTAAGGAGATATGGGCAAAAGAAGTTTTTCATATAAAAATTTCAATTTTTTAGGTTTTGGGTGGATTTTTCAAATTTTTGGGGGTTGTCACGAATTAAAGTCCTTTTTGCTCTAGGACGCATATTTAAGGAGATATGGGCAAAAGAAGTTTTTCATATAAAAATTTTATTTTTTTTAGGTTTTGGGTGGATTTTTAAATTTTTTGGGGGTGGTCACGAATTAAAGTCCTTTTCGCTCTAGGACGCATATTTAAGGAGATATGGGCAAAAGAAGTTTTTCATATAAAAATTTTAATTTTTTTAGGTTTTGGGTGGATTTTTAAATTTTTTGAGGGTGGTCACGGATTAAAGTCCTTTTCGCTTTAGGACGCATATTTAAGGAGATATGGGCAAAAGAAGTTTTTCATATAAAAATTTTAATTTTTTTAGGTTTTGGGTGGATTTTTCAATTTTTTGAGGCTGGTCACGAATTAAAGTCCTTTTCGCTCTAGGACGCATATTTAAGGAGATATGGGCAAAAGAAGTTTTTCATATAAAAATTTTAATTTTTTTTAGGTTTTGGGTGAATTTTTCAATCTTTTGAGGGTGGTCACGAATTAAAGTCCTTTTCGCTCTAGGACGCATATTTAAGGAGATATGGGCAAAAGAAGTTTTTCATATAAAAATTTAATTTTTTTAGGTTTTGGGTGGATTTTTCAATTTTTTGAGGGTGGTCACGAATTAAAGTCCTTTTCGCTCTAGGACGCATATTGAAGGAGATATGGGCAAAAGAAGTTTTTCATATAAAAATTTCAATTTTTTTAGGTTTTGGGTGGATTTTTCAATTTTTTGAGGGTGGTCACGAATTAAAGTCCTTTTCGCTCTAGGACGCATATTTTTAGGAGATATGGGCAAAAGAAGTTTTTCATATAAAAATTTTAATTTTTTTTAGGTTTTGGGTAATTTTTCAATTTTTTGAGGGTGGTCACGAATTAAAGTCCTTTTCGCTCTAGGACGCATATTTAAGGAGATATGGGCAAAAGAAATTTTTCATATAAAAATTTCAATTTTTTAGGTTTTGGGTGAATTTTTCAATTTTTTGGGGGTGGTCACGAATTAAAGTCCTTTTCGCTCTAGGACGCACATTTAAGGAGATATGGGCAAAAGAAGTTTTTCATATAAAAATTTCAATTTTTTTTAGGTTTTCGGTGGATTTTTCAATTTTTTGAGGGTGGTCACGAATTAAAGTCCTTTTCGCTCTAGGACGCATATTTAAGGAGATATGGGCAAAAGAAGTTTTTCATATAAAAATTTAAATTTTTTTAGGTTTTGGGTGGATTTTTAAATTTTTTGGGGGTGGTCACGAATTAAAGTCCTTTTCGCTCTAGGACGCATATTTAAGGAGATATGGGCAAAAGAAGTTTTTCATATAAAAATTTAAATTTTTTTAGGTTTTGGATGGATTTTTCAATTTTTTGAGGGTGGTCACAAATTAAAGTCCTTTTCGCTCTAGGACGCATATTTAAGGAGATATGGGCAAAAGAAGTTTTTCATATAAAAATTTCAATTTTTTAGGTTTTGGGTGGATTTTTCAATTTTTTGGGGGTGGTCACGAATTAAAGTCCTTTTTGCTCTAGGACGCATATTTAAGGAGATATGGGCAAAAGAAGTTTTTCATATAAAAATTTCAATTTTTTTAGGTTTTGGGTGGATTTTTCAATTTTTGGGGGTGGTCACGAACTAAAGTCCTTTTCGCTCTAGGACGCATATTTAAGAAGATATGGGCAAAAGAAGTTTTTCATATAAAAATTTCAATTTTTTTAGGTTTTGGGTGGATTTTTCAATTTTTTGAGGGTGGTCACGAATTAAAGTCCTTTTCGCTCTAGGACGCATATTTAAGGAGATATGGGCAAAAGAAGTTTTTCATATAAAAATTTTATTTTTTTTAGGTTTTGGGTGGATTTTTCAATTTTTTGAGGGTGGTCACGAATTAATTAAAGTCCTTTTCGCTCTAGGACGCATATTTAAGGAGATATGGGCAAAAGAAGTTTTTCATATAAAAATTTTAATTTTTTTAGGTTTTGGGTGGATTTTTCAATTTTTTGAGGGTGGTCACGGATTAAAGTCCTTTTCGCTCTAGGACGCATATTTAAGGAGATATGGGCAAAAGAAGTTTTTCATATAAAAATTTCAATTTTTTTAGGTTTTGGGTGGATTTTTCAATTTTTTGAGGGTGGTCACGAATTAAAGTCCTTTTCGCTCTAGGACGCATATTTAAGGAGATATGGGCAAAAGAAGTTTTTCATATAAAAATTTAAATTTTTTTAGGTTTTGGGTGGATTTTTAAATTTTTTGGGGGTGGTCACGAATTAAAGTCCTTTTCGCTCTAGGACGCATATTTAAGGAGATATGGGCAAAAGAAGTTTTTCATATAAAAATTTAAATTTTTTTAGGTTTTGGGTGGATTTTTCAATTTTTTGAGGCTGGTCATAAATTAAAGTCCTTTTCGCTCTAGGACGCATATTTAAGGAGATATGGGCAAAAGAAGTTTTTCATATAAAAATTTCAATTTTTTAGGTTTTGGGTGGATTTTTCAAATTTTTGGGGGTGGTCACGAATTAAAGTCCTTTTTGCTCTAGGACACATATTTAAGGAGATATGGGCAAAAGAAGTTTTTCATATAAAAATTTTAATTTTTTTAGGTTTTGGGTGGATTTTTCAATTTTTTGAGGGTGGTCACGGATTAAAGTCCTTTTCGCTCTAGGACGCATATTTAAGGAGATATGGGCAAAAGAAGTTTTTCATATAAAAATTTTAATTTTTTTAGGTTTTGGGTGGATTTTTCAATTTTTTGAGGCTGGTCACGAATTAAAGTCCTTTTCGCTCTAGGACGCATATTTAAGGAGATATGGGCAAAAGAAGTTTTTCATATAAAAATTATAATTTTTCTTAGGTTTTGGGTGAATTTTTCAATTTTTTGAGGGTGGTCACGAATTAAAGTCGTTTTCGCTCTAGGACGCATATTTAAGGAGATATGGGCAAAAGAAGTTTTTCATATAAAAATTTCAATTTTTTTAGCTTTTGGGTGGATTTTTCAATTTTTTGAGGGTGGTCACGAATTAAAGTCCTTTTCGCTCTAGGACGCATATTTAAGGAGATATGGGCAAAAGAAGTTTTTCATATAAAAATTTTAATTTTTTTTAGGTTTTGGGTGAATTTTTCAATCTTTTGAGGGTGGTCACGAATTAAAGTCCTTTTCGCTCTAGGACGCATATTTAAGGAGATATGGGCAAAAGAAGTTTTTCATATAAAAATTTCAATTTTTTTAGGTTTTGGGTGGATTTTTCAATTTTTTGAGGGTGGTCACGAATTAAAGTCCTTTTCGCTCTAGGACGCATATTTAAGGAGATATGGGCAAAAGAAGTTTTTCATATAAAAATTTCAATTTTTTTAGGTTTTGGGTGGATTTTTCAATTTTTTGAGGGTGGTCACGAATTAAAGTCCTTTTCGCTCTAGGACGCATATTTAAGGAGATATGGGCAAAAGAAGTTTTTCATATAAAAATTTTAATTTTTTTTAGGTTTTGGGTGAATTTTTCAATTTTTTGAGGGTGGTCACGAATTAAAGTCCTTTTCGCTCTAGGACGCATATTTAAGGAGATATGGGCAAAAGAAATTTTTCATATAAAAATTTCAATTTTTTAGGTTTTGGGTGAATTTTTCAATTTTTTGGGGGTGGTCACGAATTAAAGTCCTTTTCGCTCTAGGACGCACATTTAAGGAGATATGGGCAAAAGAAGTTTTTCATATAAAAATTTCAATTTTTTTTAGGTTTTCGGTGGATTTTTCAATTTTTTGAGGGTGGTCACGAATTAAAGTCGTTTTCGCTCTAGGACGCATATTTAAGGAGATATGGGCAAAAGAAGTTTTTCATATAAAAATTTCAATTTTTTTAGGTTTTGGGTGGATTTTTCAATTTTTTGGGGGTGGTCACGAATTAAAGTCCTTTTCGCTCTAGGACGCATATTTACGGAGATATGGGCAAAAGAAGTTTTTCATATAAAAATTTCAATTTTTTTAGAATTTGGGTGGATTTTTAAATTTTTTGGGGGTGGTCACGAATTAAAGTCCTTTTCGCTCTAGGACGCATATTTAAGGAGATATGGGCAAAAGAAGTTTTTCATATAAAAATTTCAATTTTTTAGGTTTTGGGTGGATTTTTCAATTTTTTGGGGGTGGTCACGAATTAAAGTCCTTTTTGCTCTAGGACGCATATTTAAGGAGATATGGGCAAAAGAAGTTTTTCATATAAAAATTTCAATTTTTTTAGGTTTTGGGTGGATTTTTCAATTTTTGGGGGTGGTCACGAATTAAAGTCCTTTTCGCTCTAGGACGCATATTTAAGAAGATATGGGCAAAAGAAGTTTTTCATATAAAAATTTCAATTTTTTTAGGTTTTGGGTGGATTTTTCAATTTTTTGAGGGTGGTCACGAATTAAAGTCATTTTCGCTCTAGGACGCATATTTAAGGAGATATGGGCAAAAGAAGTTTTTCATATAAAAATTTTATTTTTTTTTAGGTTTTGGGTGGATTTTTCAATTTTTTGAGGGTGGTCACGAATTAAAGTCCTTTTCGCTCTAGGACGCATATTTAAGGAGATATGGGCAAAAGAAGTTTTTCATATAAAAATTTTAATTTTTTTAGGTTTTGGGTGGATTTTTCAATTTTTTGAGGGTGGTCACGGATTAAAGTCCTTTTCGCTCTAGGACGCATATTTAAGGAGATATGGGCAAAAGAAGTTTTTCATATAAAATTTTTAATTTTTTTAGGTTTTGGGTGGATTTTTCAATTTTTTGAGGGTGGTCACGAATTAAAGTCCTTTTCGCTCTAGGACGCATATTTAAGGAGATATGGGCAAAACAAGTTTTTCATATAAAAATTTCAATTTTTTTAGGTTTTGGGTGGATTTTTAAATTTTTTGGGGGTGGTCACGAATTAAAGTCCTTTTCGCTCTAGGACGCATATTTAAGGAGATATGGGCAAAAGAAGTTTTTCATATAAAAAATTAAATTTTTTTAGGTTTTGGGTGGATTTTTCAATTTTTTGAGGGTGGTCATAAATTAAAGTCCTTTTCGCTCTAGGACGCATATTTAAGGAGATATGGGCAAAAGAAGTTTTTCATATAAAAATTTCAATTTTTTAGGTTTTGGGTGGATTTTTCAAATTTTTGGGGGTGGTCACGAATTAAAGTCCTTTTTGCTCTAGGACGCATATTTAAGGAGATATGGACAAAAGAAGTTTTTCATATAAAAATTTCAATTTTTTTAGGTTTTGGGTGGATTTTTCAATTTTTGGGGGTGGTCACGAATTAAAGTCCTTTTCGCTCTAGGACGCATATTTAAGGAGATATGGGCAAAAGAAGTTTTTCATATAAAAATTTCAACTTTTTAGGTTTTGGGTGGATTTTTCAATTTTTTGAGGGTGGTCACGAATTAAAGTCCTTTTCGCTCTAGGACGCATATTTAAGGCGATATGGGCAAAAGAAGTTTTTCATATAAAAATTTTATTTTTTTTTAGGTTTTGGGTGGATTTTTCAATTTTTTGAGGGTGGTCACGAATTAAAGTCCTTTTCGCTCTAGGACGCATATTTAAGGAGATATGGGCAAAAGAAGTTTTTCATATAAAAATTTCAATTTTTTTAGCTTTTGGGTGGATTTTTCAATTTTTTGAGGGTGGTCACGAATTAAAGTCCTTTTCGCTCTAGGACGCATATTTAAGGAGATATGGGCAAAAGAAGTTTTTCATATAAAAATTTTAATTTTTTTTAGGTTTTGGGTGAATTTTTCAATCTTTTGAGGGTGGTCACGAATTAAAGTCCTTTTCGCTCTAGGACGCATATTTAAGGAGATATGGGCAAAAGAAGTTTTTCATATAAAAATTTAATTTTTTTTAGGTTTTGGGTGGATTTTTCAATTTTTTGGGGGTGGTCACGAATTAAAGTCCTTTTCGCTCTAGGACGCACATTTAAGGAGATATGGGCAAAAGAAGTTTTTCATATAAAAATTTCAATTTTTTTTAGGTTTTCGGTGGATTTTTCAATTTTTTGAGGTTGGTCACGAATTAAAGTCCTTTTCGCTCTAGGACGCATATTTACGGAGATATGGGCAAAAGAAGTTTTTCATATAAAAATTTCAATTTTTTTAGAATTTGGGTGGATTTTTAAATTTTTTGGGGGTGGTCACGAATTAAAGTCCTTTTCGCTCTAGGACGCATATTTAAGGAGATATGGGCAAAAGAAGTTTTTCATATAAAAATTTAAATTTTTTTAGGTTTTGGGTGGATTTTTCAATTTTTTGAGGGTGGTCACAAATTAAAGTCCTTTTCGCTCTAGGACGCATATTTAAGGAGATATGGGCAAAAGAAGTTTTTCATATAAAAATTTCAATTTTTTAGGTTTTGGGTGGATTTTTCAATTTTTTGGGGGTGGTCACGAATTAAAGTCCTTTTTGCTCTAGGACGCATATTTAAGGAGATATGGGCAAAAGAAGTTTTTCATATAAAAATTTCAATTTTTTTAGGTTTTGGGTGGATTTTTCAATTTTTTGAGGGTGGTCACGAATTAAAGTCCTTTTCGCTCTAGGACGCATATTTAAGGAGATATGGGCAAAAGAAGTTTTTCATAAAAAAATTTTATTTTTTTTTTAGGTTTTGGGTGGATTTTTCAATTTTTTGAGGGTGGTCACGAATTAAAGTCCTTTTCGCTCTAGGACGCATATTTAAGGAGATATGGGCAAAAGAAGTTTTTCATATAAAAATTTTAATTTTTTTAGGTTTTGGGTGGATTTTTCAATTTTTTTAGGGTGGTCACGGATTAAAGTCCTTTTCGCTATAGGACGCATATTTAAGGAGATATGGGCAAAAGAAGTTTTTCATATAAAAATTTTATTTTTTTAGGTTTTGGGTGGATTTTTCAATTTTTTGAGGCTGGTCACGAATTAAAGTCCTTTTCGCTCTAGGACGCATATTTAAGGAGATATGGGCAAAAGAAGTTTTTCATATAAAAATTTTAATTTTTTTTAAGTTTTGGGTGAATTTTTCACGAATTAAAGTCCTTTTCGCTCTAGGACGCATATTTAAGGAGATATGGGCAAAAGAAGTTTTTCATATAAAAATTTCAATTTTTTTAGGTTTTGGGTGGATTTTTCAATTTTTTGAGGGTGGTCACGAATTAAAGTCCTTTTCGCTCTAGGATGCATATTTAAGGAGATATGGGCAAAAGAAGTTTTTCATATAAAAATTTTAATTTTTTTTAGATTTTGGGTGAATTTTTCAATTTTTTGAGGGTGGTCACGAATTAAAGTCCTTTTCGCTCTAGGACGCATATTTAAGGAGATATGGGCAAAAGAAGTTTTTCATATAAAAATTTAAATTTTTTTAGGTTTTGGGTGGATTTTTCAATTTTTTGGGGGTGGTCACGAATTAAAGTCCTTTTCGCTCTAGGACGCATATTTAAGGAGATATGGGCAAAAGAAGTTTTTCATATAAAAATTTAAATTTTTTTAGGTTTTGGGTGGATTTTTCAATTTTTTGAGGGTGGTCACAAATTAAAGTCCTTTTCGCTCTAGGACGCATATTTAAGGAGATATGGGCAAAAGAAGTTTTTCATATAAAAATTTCAATTTTTTAGGTTTTGGGTGAATTTTTCAATTTTTTGGGGGTGGTCACGAATTAAAGTCCTTTTCGCTCTAGGACGCACATTTAAGGAGATATGGGCAAAAGAAGTTTTTCATATAAAAATTTCAATTTTTTTTAGGTTTTCGGTGGATTTTTCAATTTTTTGAGGGTGGTCACGAATTAAAGTCCTTTTCGCTCTAGGACGCATATTTAAGGAGATATGGGCAAAAGAAGTTTTTCATATAAAAATTTAAATTTTTTTAGGTTTTGGGTGGATTTTTAAATTTTTTGGGGGTGGTCACGAATTAAAGTCCTTTTCGCTCTAGGACGCATATTTAAGGAGATATGGGCAAAAGAAGTTTTTCATATAAAAATTTAAATTTTTTTAGGTTTTGGATGGATTTTTCAATTTTTTGAGGGTGGTCACAAATTAAAGTCCTTTTCGCTCTAGGACGCATATTTAAGGAGATATGGGCAAAAGAAGTTTTTCATATAAAAATTTAAATTTTTTAGGTTTTGGGTGGATTTTTCAATTTTTTGGGGGTGGTCACGAATTAAAGTCCTTTTTGCTCTAGGACGCATATTTAAGGAGATATGGGCAAAAGAAGTTTTTCATATAAAAATTTCAATTTTTTTAGGTTTTGGGTGGATTTTTCAATTTTTGGGGGTGGTCACGAACTAAAGTCCTTTTCGCTCTAGGACGCATATTTAAGAAGATATGGGCAAAAGAAGTTTTTCATATAAAAATTTCAATTTTTTTAGGTTTTGGGTGGATTTTTCAATTTTTTGAGGGTGGTCACGAATTAAAGTCCTTTTCGCTCTAGGACGCATATTTAAGGAGATATGGGCAAAAGAAGTTTTTCATATAAAAATTTTATTTTTTTAAGGTTTTGGGTGGATTTTTCAATTTTTTGAGGGTGGTCACGAATTAATTAAAGTCCTTTTCGCTCTAGGACGCATATTTAAGGAGATATGGGCAAAAGAAGTTTTTCATATAAAAATTTTAATTTTTTTAGGTTTTGGGTGGATTTTTCAATTTTTTGAGGGTGGTCACGGATTAAAGTCCTTTTCGCTCTAGGACGCATATTTAAGGAGATATGGGCAAAAGAAGTTTTTCATATAAAAATTTCAATTTTTTTAGGTTTTGGGTGGATTTTTCAATTTTTTGAGGGTGGTCACGAATTAAAGTCCTTTTCGCTCTAGGACGCATATTTAAGGAGATATGGGCAAAAGAAGTTTTTCATATAAAAATTTAAATTTTTTTAGGTTTTGGGTGGATTTTTAAATTTTTTGGGGGTGGTCACGAATTAAAGTCCTTTTCGCTCTAGGACGCATATTTAAGGAGATATGGGCAAAAGAAGTTTTTCATATAAAAATTTAAATTTTTTTAGGTTTTGGGTGGATTTTTCAATTTTTTGAGGGTGGTCATAAATTAAAGTCCTTTTCGCTCTAGGACGCATATTTAAGGAGATATGGGCAAAAGAAGTTTTTCATATAAAAATTTCAATTTTTTAGGTTTTGGGTGGATTTTTCAAATTTTTGGGGGTGGTCACGAATTAAAGTCCTTTTTGCTCTAGGACACATATTTAAGGAGATATGGGCAAAAGAAGTTTTTCATATAAAAATTTTAATTTTTTTAGGTTTTGGGTGGATTTTTCAATTTTTTGAGGGTGGTCACGGATTAAAGTCCTTTTCGCTCTAGGACGCATATTTAAGGAGATATGGGCAAAAGAAGTTTTTCATATAAAAATTTTAATTTTTTTAGGTTTTGGGTGGATTTTTCAATTTTTTGAGGCTGGTCACGAATTAAAGTCCTTTTCGCTCTAGGACGCATATTTAAGGAGATATGGGCAAAAGAAGTTTTTCATATAAAAATTATAATTTTTCTTAGGTTTTGGGTGAATTTTTCAATTTTTTGAGGGTGGTCACGAATTAAAGTCCTTTTCGCTCTAGGACGCATATTTAAGGAGATATGGGCAAAAGAAGTTTTTCATATAAAAATTTCAATTTTTTTAGCTTTTGGGTGGATTTTTCAATTTTTTGAGGGTGGTCACGAATTAAAGTCCTTTTCGCTCTAGGACGCATATTTAAGGAGATATGGGCAAAAGAAGTTTTTCATATAAAAATTTTAATTTTTTTTAGGTTTTGGGTGAATTTTTCAATCTTTTGAGGGTGGTCACGAATTAAAGTCCTTTTCGCTCTAGGACGCATATTTAAGGAGATATGGGCAAAAGAAGTTTTTCATATAAAAATTTCAATTTTTTTAGGTTTTGGGTGGATTTTTCAATTTTTTGAGGGTGGTCACGAATTAAAGTCCTTTTCGCTCTAGGACGCATATTTAAGGAGATATGGGCAAAAGAAGTTTTTCATATAAAAATTTCAATTTTTTTAGGTTTTGGGTGGATTTTTCAATTTTTTGAGGGTGGTCACGAATTAAAGTCCTTTTCGCTCTAGGACGCATATTTAAGGAGATATGGGCAAAAGAAGTTTTTCATATAAAAATTTTAATTTTTTTTAGGTTTTGGGTGAATTTTTCAATTTTTTGAGGGTGGTCACGAATTAAAGTCCTTTTCGCTCTAGGACGCATATTTAAGGAGATATGGGCAAAAGAAATTTTTCATATAAAAATTTCAATTTTTTAGGTTTTGGGTGAATTTTTCAATTTTTTGGGGGTGGTCACGAATTAAAGTCCTTTTCGCTCTAGGACGCACATTTAAGGAGATATGGGCAAAAGAAGTTTTTCATATAAAAATTTCAATTTTTTTTAGGTTTTCGGTGGATTTTTCAATTTTTTGAGGGTGGTCACGAATTAAAGTCGTTTTCGCTCTAGGACGCATATTTAAGGAGATATGGGCAAAAGAAGTTTTTCATATAAAAATTTCAATTTTTTTAGGTTTTGGGTGGATTTTTCAATTTTTTGGGGGTGGTCACGAATTAAAGTCCTTTTCGCTCTAGGACGCATATTTACGGAGATATGGGCAAAAGAAGTTTTTCATATAAAAATTTCAATTTTTTTAGAATTTGGGTGGATTTTTAAATTTTTTGGGGGTGGTCACGAATTAAAGTCCTTTTCGCTCTAGGACGCATATTTAAGGAGATATGGGCAAAAGAAGTTTTTCATATAAAAATTTCAATTTTTTAGGTTTTGGGTGGATTTTTCAATTTTTTGGGGGTGGTCACGAATTAAAGTCCTTTTTGCTCTAGGACGCATATTTAAGGAGATATGGGCAAAAGAAGTTTTTCATATAAAAATTTCAATTTTTTTAGGTTTTGGGTGGATTTTTCAATTTTTGGGGGTGGTCACGAATTAAAGTCCTTTTCGCTCTAGGACGCATATTTAAGAAGATATGGGCAAAAGAAGTTTTTCATATAAAAATTTCAATTTTTTTAGGTTTTGGGTGGATTTTTCAATTTTTTGAGGGTGGTCACGAATTAAAGTCATTTTCGCTCTAGGACGCATATTTAAGGAGATATGGGCAAAAGAAGTTTTTCATATAAAAATTTTATTTTTTTTTAGGTTTTGGGTGGATTTTTCAATTTTTTGAGGGTGGTCACGAATTAAAGTCCTTTTCGCTCTAGGACGCATATTTAAGGAGATATGGGCAAAAGAAGTTTTTCATATAAAAATTTTAATTTTTTTAGGTTTTGGGTGGATTTTTCAATTTTTTGAGGGTGGTCACGGATTAAAGTCCTTTTCGCTCTAGGACGCATATTTAAGGAGATATGGGCAAAAGAAGTTTTTCATATAAAATTTTTAATTTTTTTAGGTTTTGGGTGGATTTTTCAATTTTTTGAGGGTGGTCACGAATTAAAGTCCTTTTCGCTCTAGGACGCATATTTAAGGAGATATGGGCAAAACAAGTTTTTCATATAAAAATTTCAATTTTTTTAGGTTTTGGGTGGATTTTTAAATTTTTTGGGGGTGGTCACGAATTAAAGTCCTTTTCGCTCTAGGACGCATATTTAAGGAGATATGGGCAAAAGAAGTTTTTCATATAAAAAATTAAATTTTTTTAGGTTTTGGGTGGATTTTTCAATTTTTTGAGGGTGGTCATAAATTAAAGTCCTTTTCGCTCTAGGACGCATATTTAAGGAGATATGGGCAAAAGAAGTTTTTCATATAAAAATTTCAATTTTTTAGGTTTTGGGTGGATTTTTCAAATTTTTGGGGGTGGTCACGAATTAAAGTCCTTTTTGCTCTAGGACGCATATTTAAGGAGATATGGACAAAAGAAGTTTTTCATATAAAAATTTCAATTTTTTTAGGTTTTGGGTGGATTTTTCAATTTTTGGGGGTGGTCACGAATTAAAGTCCTTTTCGCTCTAGGACGCATATTTAAGGAGATATGGGCAAAAGAAGTTTTTCATATAAAAATTTCAACTTTTTAGGTTTTGGGTGGATTTTTCAATTTTTTGAGGGTGGTCACGAATTAAAGTCCTTTTCGCTCTAGGACGCATATTTAAGGCGATATGGGCAAAAGAAGTTTTTCATATAAAAATTTTATTTTTTTTTAGGTTTTGGGTGGATTTTTCAATTTTTTGAGGGTGGTCACGAATTAAAGTCCTTTTCGCTCTAGGACGCATATTTAAGGAGATATGGGCAAAAGAAGTTTTTCATATAAAAATTTCAATTTTTTTAGCTTTTGGGTGGATTTTTCAATTTTTTGAGGGTGGTCACGAATTAAAGTCCTTTTCGCTCTAGGACGCATATTTAAGGAGATATGGGCAAAAGAAGTTTTTCATATAAAAATTTTAATTTTTTTTAGGTTTTGGGTGAATTTTTCAATCTTTTGAGGGTGGTCACGAATTAAAGTCCTTTTCGCTCTAGGACGCATATTTAAGGAGATATGGGCAAAAGAAGTTTTTCATATAAAAATTTAATTTTTTTTAGGTTTTGGGTGGATTTTTCAATTTTTTGGGGGTGGTCACGAATTAAAGTCCTTTTCGCTCTAGGACGCACATTTAAGGAGATATGGGCAAAAGAAGTTTTTCATATAAAAATTTCAATTTTTTTTAGGTTTTCGGTGGATTTTTCAATTTTTTGAGGTTGGTCACGAATTAAAGTCCTTTTCGCTCTAGGACGCATATTTACGGAGATATGGGCAAAAGAAGTTTTTCATATAAAAATTTCAATTTTTTTAGAATTTGGGTGGATTTTTAAATTTTTTGGGGGTGGTCACGAATTAAAGTCCTTTTCGCTCTAGGACGCATATTTAAGGAGATATGGGCAAAAGAAGTTTTTCATATAAAAATTTAAATTTTTTTAGGTTTTGGGTGGATTTTTCAATTTTTTGAGGGTGGTCACAAATTAAAGTCCTTTTCGCTCTAGGACGCATATTTAAGGAGATATGGGCAAAAGAAGTTTTTCATATAAAAATTTCAATTTTTTAGGTTTTGGGTGGATTTTTCAATTTTTTGGGGGTGGTCACGAATTAAAGTCCTTTTTGCTCTAGGACGCATATTTAAGGAGATATGGGCAAAAGAAGTTTTTCATATAAAAATTTCAATTTTTTTAGGTTTTGGGTGGATTTTTCAATTTTTTGAGGGTGGTCACGAATTAAAGTCCTTTTCGCTCTAGGACGCATATTTAAGGAGATATGGGCAAAAGAAGTTTTTCATAAAAAAATTTTATTTTTTTTTTAGGTTTTGGGTGGATTTTTCAATTTTTTGAGGGTGGTCACGAATTAAAGTCCTTTTCGCTCTAGGACGCATATTTAAGGAGATATGGGCAAAAGAAGTTTTTCATATAAAAATTTTAATTTTTTTAGGTTTTGGGTGGATTTTTCAATTTTTTTAGGGTGGTCACGGATTAAAGTCCTTTTCGCTATAGGACGCATATTTAAGGAGATATGGGCAAAAGAAGTTTTTCATATAAAAATTTTATTTTTTTAGGTTTTGGGTGGATTTTTCAATTTTTTGAGGCTGGTCACGAATTAAAGTCCTTTTCGCTCTAGGACGCATATTTAAGGAGATATGGGCAAATGAAGTTTTTCATATAAAAATTTTAATTTTTTTTAAGTTTTGGGTGAATTTTTCACGAATTAAAGTCCTTTTCGCTCTAGGACGCATATTTAAGGAGATATGGGCAAAAGAAGTTTTTCATATAAAAATTTCAATTTTTTTAGGTTTTGGGTGGATTTTTCAATTTTTTGAGGGTGGTCACGAATTAAAGTCCTTTTCGCTCTAGGATGCATATTTAAGGAGATATGGGCAAAAGAAGTTTTTCATATAAAAATTTTAATTTTTTTTAGATTTTGGGTGAATTTTTCAATTTTTTGAGGGTGGTCACGAATTAAAGTCCTTTTCGCTCTAGGACGCATATTTAAGGAGATATGGGCAAAAGAAGTTTTTCATATAAAAATTTAAATTTTTTTAGGTTTTGGGTGGATTTTTCAATTTTTTGGGGGTGGTCACGAATTAAAGTCCTTTTCGCTCTAGGACGCATATTTAAGGAGATATGGGCAAAAGAAGTTTTTCATATAAAAATTTAAATTTTTTTAGGTTTTGGGTGGATTTTTCAATTTTTTGAGGGTGGTCACAAATTAAAGTCCTTTTCGCTCTAGGACGCATATTTAAGGAGATATGGGCAAAAGAAGTTTTTCATATAAAAATTTCAATTTTTTAGGTTTTGGGTGGATTTTTCAATTTTTTGGGGGTGGTCACGAATTAAAGTCCTTTTTGCTCTAGGACGCATATTTAAGGAGATATGGGCAAAAGAAGTTTTTCATATAAAAATTTCAATTTTTTTAGGTTTTGGGTGGATTTTTCAATTTTTTGGGGGTGGTCACGAATTAAAGTCCTTTTCGCTCTAGGACGCATATTTAAGGAGATATGGGCAAAAGAAGTTTTTCATATAAAAATTTTATTTTTTTTTTAGGTTTTGGGTGGATTTTTCAATTTTTTGAGGGTGGTCACGAATTAAAGTCCTTTTCGCTCTAGGACGCATATTTAAGGAGATATGGGCAAAAGAAGTTTTTCATATAAAAATTTTAATTTTTTTAGGTTTTGGGTGGATTTTTCAATTTTTTTAGGGTGGTCACGGATTAAAGTCCTTTTCGCTCTAGGACGCATATTTAAGGAGATATGGGCAAAAGAGGTTTTTCATATAAAAATTTTATTTTTTTAGGTTTTGGGTGGATTTTTCAATTTTTTGAGGCTGGTCACGAATTAAAGTCCTTTTCGCTCTAGGACGCATATTTAAGGAGATATGGGCAAAAGAAGTTTTTCATATAAAAATTTTAATTTTTTTTAAGTTTTGGGTGAATTTTTCACGAATTAAAGTCCTTTTCGCTCTAGGACGCATATTTAAGGAGATATGGGCAAAAGAAGTTTTTCATATAAAAATTTCAATTTTTTTAGGTTTTGGGTGGATTTTTCAATTTTTTGAGGGTGGTCACGAATTAAAGTCCTTTTCGCTCTAGGATGCATATTTAAGGAGATATGGGCAAAAGAAGTTTTTCATATAAAAATTTTAATTTTTTTTAGATTTTGGGTGAATTTTTCAATTTTTTGAGGGTGGTCACGAATTAAAGTCCTTTTCGCTCTAGGACGCATATTTAAGGAGATATGGGCAAAAGAAGTTTTTCATATAAAAATTTAAATTTTTTTAGGTTTTGGGTGGATTTTTCAATTTTTTGGGGGTGGTCACGAATTAAAGTCCTTTTCGCTCTAGGACGCATATTTAAGGAGATATGGGCAAAAGAAGTTTTTCATATAAAAATTTAAATTTTTTTAGGTTTTGGGTGGATTTTTCAATTTTTTGAGGGTGGTCACAAATTAAAGTCCTTTTCGCTCTAGGACGCATATTTAAGGAGATATGGGCAAAAGAAGTTTTTCATATAAAAATTTCAATTTTTTAGGTTTTGGGTGGATTTTTCAATTTTTTGAGGGTGGTCACGAATTAAAGTCCTTTTTGCTCTAGGACGCATATTTAAAGAGATATGGGCAAAAGAAGTTTTTCATATAAAAATTTCAATTTTTTTAGGTTTTGGGTGGATTTGTCAATTTTTGGGGGTGGTCACGAATTAAAGTCCTTTTCGCTCTAGGACGCATATTTAAGAAGATATGGGCAAAAGAAGTTTTTCATATAAAAATTTCAATTTTTTTAGGTTTTGGGTGGATTTTTCAATTTTTTGAGGGTGGTCACGAATTAAAGTCCTTTTCGCTCTAGGATGCATATTTAAGGAGATATGAGCAAAAGAAGTTTTTCATATAAAAATTTCAATTTTTTTAGGTTTTGGGTGGATTTTGCAATTTTTAGGGGTGGTCACGAATTAAGTCCTTTTCGCACTAGGACGCACATTTAAGGAGATATGGGCAAAAGAAGTTTTTCATATAAAAATTTCAATTTTTTTAGGTTTTGGGTGGATTTTTCAATTTTTTGAGGGTGGTCACGAATTAAAGTCCTTTTCGCTCTAGGACGCATATTTAAGGAGATATGGGCAAAAGAAGTTTTTCATATAAAAATTTTATTTTTTTTAGGTTTTGGGTGGATTTTTCAATTTTTTGAGGCTGGTCACGAATTAAAGTCCTTTTCGCTCTAGGACGCATATTTAAGGAGATATGGGCAAAAGAAGTTTTTCATATAAAAATTTTAATTTTTTTAGGTTTTGGGTGAATTTTTCAATTTTTTGAGGGTGGTCACGAATTAAAGTCCTTTTCGCTCTAGGACGCATATTTAAGGAGATATGGGCAAAAGAAGCTTTTCATATAAAAATTTCAACTTTTTTAGGTTTGGGTGGATTTTTCAATTTTTTGAGGGTGGTCACGAATTAAAGTCCTTTTCGCTCTAGGACGCATATTTAAGGAGATATGGGCAAAAGAAGTTTTTCATATAAAGATTTTAATTTTTTTTAGGTTTTGGGTGAATTTTTCAATTTTTTGAGGGTGGTCACGAATTAAAGTCCTTTTCGCTCTAGGACGCATATTTAAGGAGATATGGGCAAAAGAAGTTTTTCATATAAAAATTTATTTTTTTTTAGGTTTTGGGTGGATTTTTCAATTTTTTGGGGGTGGTCACGAATTAAAGTCCTTTTCGCTCTAGGACGCATATTTAAGGAGATATGGGCAAAATAAGTTTTTCATATAAAAATTTAAATTTTTTTAGGTTTTGGGTGGATTTTTCAATTTTTTGAGGGTGGTCACAAATTAAAGTCCTTTTCGCTCTAGGACGCATATTTAAGGAGATATGGGCAAAAGAAGTTTTTCATATAAAAATTTCAATTTTTTAGGTTTTGGGTGGATTTTTCAATTTTTTGAGGGTGGTCACGAATTATAGTCCTTTTTGCTCTAGGACGCATATTTAAGGAGATATGGGCAAAAGAAGTTTTTCATATACAAATTTCAATTTTTTAGGTTTTGGGTGGATTTTTCAATTTTTGGGGGTGGTCACGAATTAAAGTCCTTTTCGCTCTAGGACGCATATTTAAGAAGATATGGGCAAAAGAAGTTTTTCATATAAAAATTTCAATTTTTTTAGGTTTTGGGTGGATTTTTCAATTTTTTGAGGGTGGTCACGAATTAAAGTCCTTTTCGCTCTAGGATGCATATTTAAGGAGATATGAGCAAAAGAAGTTTTTCATATAAAAATTTCAATTTTTTTAGGTTTTGGGTGGATTTTTCAATTTTTGGGGGTGGTCACGAATTAAAGTCCTTTTCGCACTAGGACGCACATTTAAGGAGATATGGGCAAAAGAAGTTTTTCATATAAAAATTTCAATTTTTTTAGGTTTTCGGTGGATTTTTCAATTTTTTGGGGGTGGTCACGAATTAAAGTCCTTTTCGCTCTAGGACGCATATTTAAGGAGATATGGGCAAAAGAAGTTTTTCATATAAAAATTTCAATTTTTTTAGGTTTTGGGTGGATTTTTAAATTTTTTGGGGGAGGTCACGAATTAAAGTCCTTTTCGCTCTAGGACGCATATTTAAGGAGATATGGGCACAAGAAGTTTTTCATATAAAAATTTAAATTTTTTTAGGTTTTGGGTGGATTTTTCAATTTTTTGAGGGTGGTCACAAATTAAAGTCCTTTTCGCTCTAGGACGCATATTTAAGGAGATATGGGCAAAAGAAGTTTTTCATATAAAAATTTCAATTTTTTAGGTTTTGGGTGGATTTTTCAATTTTTTGAGGGTGGTCACGAATTAAAGTCCTTTTCGCTCTAGGACGCATATTTAAGAAGATATGGGCAAAAGAAGTTTTTCATATAAAAATTTCAATTTTTTTAGGTGTTGGGTGGATTTTTCAATTTTTTGAGGGTGGTCACGAATTAAAGTCCTTTTCGCTCTAGGACGCATATTTAAGGAGATATGGGCAAAAGAAGTTTTTCATATAAAAATTTTATTTTTTTTTAGGTTTTGGGTGGATTTTTCAATTTTTTGAGGGTGGTCACGAATTAAAGTCCTTTTCGCTCTAGGATGCATATTTAAGGAGATATGAGCAAAATAAGTTTTTCATATAAAAATTCCATTTTTTTTAGGTTTTGAGTGGATTTTTCAATTTTTTGGGGGTGGTCACGAATTAAAGTCCTTTTCGCTCTAGGACGCATATTTAAAGAGATATGGGAAACAGAAGTTTTTCATATAAAAATTTTAATTTTTTTTAGGTTTTGGGTGGATTTTTAACTTTTTGAGGGTGGTCACGAATTAAAGTCCTTTTCGCTCTAGGACGCATATTTAAGGAGATATGGGCAAAAGAAGTTTTTCATATAAAAATTCCAATTTTTGTAGGTTTTGGGTGGATTTTTCAATTTTTTGGGGGTGGTCACGAATTAAAGTCCTTTTCGCTCTAGGACGCATATTTAAGAAGATATGGGCAAAAGAAGTTTTTCATATAAAAATTTAAATTTTTTTAGGTTTTGGGAGGATTTTAAAATTTTTGAGGGTGGTCACGAATAAAACTCCTTTTCGCTCTAGGACGCATATTTAAGGAGATATGGGCAAAAGAAGCTTTTCATATAAAAATTTAAATTTTTTTAGGTTTTGGGTGGATTTTTAAATTTTTTGGGGGTGGTCACGAATTAAAGTCCTTTTCGCTCTAGGACGCTTAGTTTAGGAGATATGGGCAAAAGAAGTTTTTCATATAAAAATTTAATTTTTTTTAGGTTTTGGGTGGATTTTTCAATTTTTTGGGGGTGGTCACGAATTAAAGTCCTTTTCGCTCTAGGACGCATATCTAAGGAGATATGGACAAAAGAAGTTTTTCATATAAAAATTTCAATTTTTTTAGGTTTTGGGTGGATTTTTCAACTTTTTGGGGGTGGTCACGAATTAAAGTCCTTTTCGCTCTAGGACGCATATTTAAGGAGATATAGACAAAAGAAGTTTTTCATATAAAAATTTTAATTTTTTTAGGTTTTGGGTGGATTTTAAAATTTTTGAGGGTGGTCACGAATTAAAGTCCTTTTCGCTCTAGGACGCATATTTAAGGAGATATGGGCAAAAGAAGTTTTTCATATAAAAATTTTAATTTTTTTAGGTTTTGGGTGGATTTTTCAATTTTTTGAGGGTGTTCACAAATTAAAGTCCTTTTCGCTCTAGGACGCATATTTAAGGAGATATGGGCAAAAGAAGTTTTTCATATAAAAATTTCAATTTTTTTAGGTTTTGGGTGGATTTTTTAATTTTTTGAGGGTGGTCACGAATTAAAGTCCTTTTCGCTCTAGGACGCATATTTAAGGAGATATGGGCAAAAGAAGTTTTTCATATAAAAATTTTATTTTTTTTTTTAGGTTTTGGGTGGATTTTTCAATTTTTTGAGGGTGGTCACGAATTAAAGTCCTTTTCGCTCTAGGATGCATATTTAAGGAGATATGGGCAAAAGAAGTTTTTCATATAAAAATTTTAATTTTTTTAGGTTTTGGGTGGATTTTTCAATTTTTTGAGGGTGGTCACGGATTAAAGTCCTTTTCGCTCTAGGACGCATATTTAAAGAGATATGGGCAAAAGAAGTTTTTCATATAAAAATTTTAATTTTTTTAGGTTTTGGGTGGATTTTTCAATTTTTTGAGGGTGGTCACGAATTAAAGTCCTTTTCGCTCTAGGACGCATATTTAAGGAGATATGGGCAAAAGAAGTTTTTCATATAAAAATTTTAATTTTTTTAGGTTTTGGGTGGATTTTTCAATTTTTTGAGGCTGGTCACGAATTAAAGTCCTTTTCACTCTAGGACGCATATCTAAAGAGATACGGGCAAAAGAAGTTTTTCATATAAAAATTTAAATTTTTTTAGGTTTTGGGTGGATTTTTAAATTTTTTGGGGGTGGTCACGAATTAAAGTCCTTTTCGCTCTAGGACGCATATTTAAGGAGATATGGGCAAAAGAAGTTTTTCATATAAAAATTTAAATTTTTTTAGGTTTTGGGTGGATTTTTCAATTTTTTGAGGGTGGTCACAAATTAAAGTCCTTTTCGCTCTAGGACGCATATTTAAGGAGATATGGGCAAACGAAGTTTTTCATATAAAAATTTCAATTTTTTAGGTTTTGGGTGGATTTTTCAATTTTTTGGGGGTGGTCACGAATTAAAGTCCTTATTGCTCTAGGACGCATATTTAAGGAGATATGGGCAAAATAAGTTTTTCATATAAAAATTTCAATTTTTTTAGGTTTTGGGTGGATTTTTCAATTTTTGGGGGTGGTCACGAATTAAAGTCCTTTTCGCTCTAGGACGCATATTTAAGAAGATATGGGCAAAAGAAGTTTTTCATATAAAAATTTCAATTTTTTTAGGTTTTGGGTGGATTTTTCAATTTTTTGAGTGTGGTCACGAATTAAAGTCCTTTTCGCTCTAGGACGCATATTTAAGGAGATATGGGCAAAAGAACTTTTTCATATAAAAATTTTATTTTTTTTAGGTTTTGGGTGGATTTTTCAATTTTTTGAGGGTGGTCACGAATTAAAGTCCTTTTCGCTCTAGGACGCATATTTAAGAAGATATGGGCAAAAGAAGTTTTTCATATAAAAATTTCAATTTTTTTAGGTTTTGGGTGGATTTTTCAATTTTTGGGGGTGGTCACGAATTAAAGTCCTTTTCGCTCTAGGACGCATATTTAAGGAGATATGGGCAAAAGAAGTTTTTCATATAAAAATTTCAATTTTTTTAGGTTTTGGGTGGATTTTTCAATTTTTTGAGGGTGGTCACGAATTAAAGTCCTTTTCGCTCTAGGACGCATATTTAAGGAGATATGGGCAAAAGAAGTTTTTCATATAAAAATTTTATTTTTTTTTTAGGTTTTGGGTGGATTTTTCAATTTTTTGAGGGTGGTCACGAATTAAAGTCCTTTTCGCTCTAGGACGCATATTTAAGGAGATATGGGCAAAAGAAGTTTTTCATATAAAAATTTTAATTTTTTTTAGGTTTTGGGTGGATTTTTCAATTTTTTGAGGGTGGTCACGGATTAAAGTCCTTTTCGCTCTAGGACGCATATTTAAAGAGATATGGGCAAAAGAAGTTTTTCATATAAAAATTTTAATTTTTTTAGGTTTTGGGTGGATTTTTCAATTTTTTGAGGGTGGTCACGAATTAAAGTCCTTTTCGCTCTAGGACGCATATTTAAGGAGATATGGGCAAAAGAAGTTTTTCGTATAAAAATTTCAATTTTTTTAGGTTTTGGGTGGATTTTTCAATTTTTTGAGGGTGGTCACGAATTAAAGTCCTTTTCGCTCTAGGACGCATATTTAAGGAGATATGGGCAAAAGAAGTTTTTCATATAAAAATTTTAATTTTTTTTAGGTTTTGGGTGGATTTTTCAATTTTTTGAGGGTGGTCACGGATTAAAGTCCTTTTCGCTCTAGGACGCATATTTAAAGAGATATGGGCAAAAGAAGTTTTTCATATAAAAATTTTAATTTTTTTAGGTTTTGGGTGGATTTTTCAATTTTTTGAGGGTGGTCACGAATTAAAGTCCTTTTCGCTCTAGGACGCATATTTAAAGAGATATGGGCAAAAGAAGTTTTTCATATAAAAATTTTAATTTTTTAGGTTTTGGGTGGATTTTTAAATTTTTTGGGGGTGGTCACGAATTAAAGTCCTTTTCGCTCTAGGACGCATATTTAAGGAGATATGGGCAAAAGAAGTTGTTCATATAAAAATTTCAATTTTTTTAGGTTTTGGGTGGATTTTGGTCACGAATTAAAGTCCTTTTCGCTCTAGGACGCATATTTAAGGAGATATGGGCAAAAGAAGTTTTTCATATAAAAATTTCAATTTTTTTAGGTTTTGGGTGGATTTTTCAATTTTTTGAGGGTGGTCACGAATTAAAGTCCTTTTCGCTCTAGGACGCATATTTAAGGAGATATGGGCAAAAGAAGTTTTTCATATAAAAATTTTATTTTTTTTTTAGGTTTTGGGTGGATTTTTCAATTTTTTGAGGGTGGTCACGAATTAAAGTCCTTTTCGCTCTAGGACGCATATTTAAGGAGATATGGGCAAAAGAAGTTTTTCATATAAAAATTTTAATTTTTTTAGGTTTTGGGTGGATTTTTCAATTTTTTGAGGGTGGTCACGGATTAAAGTCCTTTTCGCTCTAGGACGCATATTTAAAGAGATATGGGCAAAAGAAGTTTTTCATATAAAAATTTTAATTTTTTAGGTTTTGGGTGGATTTTTCAATTTTTTGAGGGTGGTCACGAATTAAAGTCCTTTTCGCTCTAGGACGCATATTTAAGGAGATATGGGCAAAAGAAGTTTTTCATATAAAAATTTTAATTTTTTTAGGTTTTGGGTGGATTTTTCAATTTTTTGAGGCTGGTCACGAATTAAAGTCCTTTTCGCTCTAGGACGCATATCTAAAGAGATATGGGCAAAAGAAGTTTTTCATATAAAAATTTAAATTTTTTTAGGTTTTGGGTGGATTTTTAAATTTTTTGGGGGTGGTCACGAATTAAAGTCCTTTTCGCTCTAGGACGCATATTTAAGGAGATATGGGCAAAAGAAGTTTTTCATATAAAAATTTTAATTTTTTTAGGTTTTGGGTGGATTTTTCAATTTTTTGAGGGTGGTCACGAATTAAAGTCCTTTTCGCTCTAGGACGCATATTTAAGGAGATATGGGCAAAAGAAGTTTTTCATATAAAAATTTCAATTTTTTTAGGTTTTGGGTGGATTTTTCAATTTTTTGAGGGTGGTCACGAATTAAAGTCCTTTTCGCTCTAGGACGCATATTTAAGGAGATATGGGCAAAAGAAGTTTTTCATATAAAAATTTTATTTTTTTTTTTAGGTTTTGGGTGGATTTTTCAATTTTTTGAGGGTGGTCACGAATTAAAGTCCTTTTCGCTCTAGGACGCATATTTAAGGAGATATGGGCAAAAGAAGTTTTTCATATAAAAATTTAAATTTTTTTAGGTTTTGGGTGGATTTTTCAATTTTTTGAGGGTGGTCACGAATTAAAGTCCTTTTCGCTCTAGGACGCATATTTAAGGAGATATGGGCAAAAGAAGTTTTTCATATAAAAATTTCAATTTTTTTAGGTTTTGGGTGGATTTTTCAATTTTTTGAGGGTGGTCACGAATTAAAGTCCTTTTCGCTCTAGGACGCATATTTAAGGAGATATGGGCAAAAGAAGTTTTTCATATAAAAATTTTATTTTTTTTTTAGGTTTTGGGTGGATTTTTCAATTTTTTGAGGGTGGTCACGAATTAAAGTCCTTTTCGCTCTAGGACGCATATTTAAGGAGATATGGGCAAAAGAAGTTTTTCATATAAAAATTTTAATTTTTTTTTGGTTTTGGGTGGATTTTTCAATTTTTTGAGGGTGGTCACGGATTAAAGTCCTTTTCGCTCTAGGACGCATATTTAAAGAGATATGGGCAAAAGAAGTTTTTCATATAAAAATTTTAATTTTTTAGGTTTTGGGTGGATTTTTCAATTTTTTGAGGGTGGTCACGAATTAAAGTCCTTTTCGCTCTAGGACGCATATTTAAGGAGATATGGGCAAAAGAAGTTTTTCATATAAAAATTTTAATTTTTTTAGGTTTTGGGTGGATTTTTCAATTTTTTGAGGCTGGTCACGAATTAAAGTCCTTTTCGCTCTAGGACGCATATCTAAAGAGATATGGGCAAAAGAAGTTTTTCATATAAAAATTTAAATTTTTTTAGGTTTTGGGTGGATTTTTAAATTTTTTGGGGGTGGTCACGAATTAAAGTCCTTTTCGCTCTAGGACGCATATTTAAGGAGATATGGGCAAAAGAAGTTTTTCATATAAAAATTTTAATTTTTTTAGGTTTTGGGTGGATTTTTCAATTTTTTGAGGGTGGTCACGAATTAAAGTCCTTTTCGCTCTAGGACGCATATTTAAGGAGATATGGGCAAAAGAAGTTTTTCATATAAAAATTTCAATTTTTTTAGGTTTTGGGTGGATTTTTCAATTTTTTGAGGGTGGTCACGAATTAAAGTCCTTTTCGCTCTAGGACGCATATTTAAGGAGATATGGGCAAAAGAAGTTTTTCATATAAAAATTTTATTTTTTTTTTAGGTTTTGGGTGGATTTTTCAATTTTTTGAGGGTGGTCACGAATTAAAGTCCTTTTCGCTCTAGGACGCATATTTAAGGAGATATGGGCAAAAGAAGTTTTTCATATAAAAATTTTAATTTTTTTAGGTTTTGGGTGGATTTTTCAATTTTTTGAGGGTGGTCACGGATTAAAGTCCTTTTCGCTCTAGGACGCATATTTAAAGAGATATGGGCAAAAGAAGTTTTTCATATAAAAATTTTAATTTTTTAGGTTTTGGGTGGATTTTTCAATTTTTTGAGGGTGGTCACGAATTAAAGTCCTTTTCGCTCTAGGACGCATATTTAAGGCGATATGGGCAAAAGATGTTTTTCATATAAAAATTTTAATTTTTTTAGGTTTTGGGTGGATTTTTCAATTTTTTGAGGCTGGTCACGAATTAAAGTCCTTTTCGCTCTAGGACGCATATCTAAAGAGATATGGGCAAAAGAAGTTTTTCATATAAAAATTTAAATTTTTTTAGGTTTTGGGTGGATTTTTAAATTTTTTGGGGGTGGTCACGAATTAAAGTCCTTTTCGCTCTAGGACGCATATTTAAGGAGATATGGGCAAAAGAAGTTTTTCATATAAAAATTTTAATTTTTTTAGGTTTTGGGTGGATTTTTCAATTTTTTGAGGGTGGTCACAAATTAAAGTCCTTTTCGCTCTAGGACGCATATTTAAGGAGATATGGGCAAACGAGGTTTTTCATATAAAAATTTCAATTTTTTAGGTTTTGGGTGGATTTTTCAATTTTTTGGGGGTGGTCACGAATTAAAGTCCTTATTGCTCTAGGACGCATATTTAAGGAGATATGGGCAAAAGAAGTTTTTCATATAAAAATTTCAATTTTTTTAGGTTTTGGGTGGATTTTTCAATTTTTGGGGGTGGTCACGAATTAAAGTCCTTTTCGCTCTAGGACGCATATTTAAGAAGATATGGGCAAAATAAGTTTTTCATATAAAAATTTCAATTTTTTTAGGTTTTGGGTGGATTTTTCAATTTTTTGAGGGTGGTCACGAATTAAAGTCCTTTTCGCTCTAGGACGCATATTTAAGGAGATATGGGCAAAAGAAATTTTTCATATAAAAATTTTATTTTTTTTAGGTTTTGGGTGGATTTTTCAATTTTTTGAGGGTGGTCACGAATTAAAGTCCTTTTCGCTCTAGGACGCATATTTAAGAAGATATGGGCAAAAGAAGTTTTTCATATAAAAATTTCAATTTTTTTAGGTTTTGGGTGGATTTTTCAATTTTTGGGGGTGGTCACGAATTAAAGTCCTTTTCGCTCTAGGACGCATATTTAAGGAGATATGGGCAAAAGAAGTTTTTCATATAAAAATTTCAATTTTTTTAGGTTTTGGGTGGATTTTTCAATTTTTTGAGGGTGGTCACGAATTAAAGTCCTTTTCGCTCTAGGACGCATATTTAAGGAGATATGGGCAAAAGAAGTTTTTCATATAAAAATTTTATTTTTTTTTTTTAGGTTTTGGGTGGATTTTTCAATTTTTTGAGGGTGGTCACGAATTAAAGTCCTTTTCGCTCTGGGACGCATATTTAAGGAGATATGGGCAAAAGAAGTTTTTCATATAAAAATTTTAATTTTTTTAGGTTTTGGGTGGATTTTTCAATTTTTTGAGGGTGGTCACGGATTAAAGTCCTTTTCGCTCTAGGACGCATATTTAAAGAGATATGGGCAAAAGAAGTTTTTCATATAAAAATTTTAATTTTTTTAGGTTTTGGGTGGATTTTTCAATTTTTTGAGGGTGGTCACGAATTAAAGTCCTTTTCGCTCTAGGACGCATATTTAAGGAGATATGGGCAAAAGAAGTTTTTCATATAAAAATTTTAATTTTTTTAGGTTTTGGGTGGATTTTTCAATTTTTTGAGGCTGGTCACGAATTAAAGTCCTTTTCGCTCTAGGACGCATATCTAAGGAGATATGGGCAAAAGAAGTTTTTCATATAAAAATTTAAATTTTTTTAGGTTTTGGGTGGATTTTTAAATTTTTTGGGGGTGGTCACGAATTAAAGTCCTTTTCGCTCTAGGACGCATATTTAAGGAGATATGGGCAAAAGAAGTTTTTCATATAAAAATTTTAATTTTTTTAGGTTTTGGGTGGATTTTTCAATTTTTTGAGGGTGGTCACAAATTAAAGTCCTTTTCGCTCTAGGACGCATATTTAAGGAGATATGGGCAAACGAAGTTTTTCATATAAAAATTTCAATTTTTTAGGTTTTGGGTGGATTTTTCAATTTTTTGGGGGTGGTCACGAATTAAAGTCCTTTTTGCTCTAGGACGCATATTTAAGGAGATATGGGCAAAAGAAGTTTTTCATATAAAAATTTCAATTTTTTTAGGTTTTGGGTGGATTTTTCAATTTTTGGGGGTGGCCACGAATTAAAGTCCTTTTCGCTCTAGGACGCATATTTAAGAAGATATGGGCAAAAGAAGTTTTTCATATAAAAATTTCAATTTTTTTAGGTTTTGGGTGGATTTTTCAATTTTTTGAGGGTGGTCACGAATTAAAGTCCTTTTCGCTCTAGGACGCATATTTAAGGAGATATGGGCAAAAGAAGTTTTTCATATAAAAATTTTATTTTTTTTTTAGGTTTTGGGTGGATTTTTCAATTTTTTGAGGGTGGTCACGAATTAAAGTCCTTTTCGCTCTAGGACGCATATTTAAGAAGATATGGGCAAAAGAAGTTTTTCATATAAAAATTTCAATTTTTTTAGGTTTTGGGTGGATTTTTCAATTTTTGGGGGTGGTCACGAATTAAAGTCCTTTTCGCTCTAGGACGCATATCTAAGGAGATAGGGACAAAAGAAGTTTTTCATATAAAAATTTCAATTTTTTTAGGTTTTGGGTGGATTTTTCAACTTTTTGGGGGTGGTCACGAATTAAAGTCTTTTTCGCTCTAGGACGCATATTTAAGAGATATGGGCAAAAGAAGTTTTTCATATAAAAATTTTAATTTTTTTTAGGTTTTGGGTGGATTTTTAAATTTTTGAGGGTGGTCACGAATTAAAGTCCTTTTCGCTCTAGGACGCATATTTAAGGAGATATGGGCAAAAGAAGTTTTTCATATAAAAATTTAAATTTTTTTAGGTTTTGGGTGGATTTTTCAATTTTTTGAGGGTGGTCACAAATTAAAGTCCTTTTCGCTCTAGGACGCATATTTAAGGAGATATGGGCAAAAGAAGTTTTTCATATAAAAATTTCAATTTTTTTAGGTTTTGGGTGGATTTTTCAATTTTTTGAGGGTGGTCACGGATTAAAGTCCTTTTCGCTCTAGGACGCATATTTAAGGAGATATGGGCAAAAGAAGTTTTTCATATAAAAATTTCAAATTTTTAGGTTTTGAGTGGATTTTTCAATTTTTTGGGGGTGGTCACGAATTAAAGTCCTTTTCGCTCTAGGACGCATATTTAAGGAGATATGGGCAAAAGAAATTTTTCGTATAAAAATTTCAATTTTTTTAGGTTTTGGGTGGATTTTTCAATTTTTGGGGGTGGTCACGAATTAAAGTCCTTTTCGCTCTAGGACGCATATTTAAGAAGATATGGGCAAAAGAAGTTTTTCATATAAAAAATTCAATTTTTTAGGTTTTGGGTGGATTTTTAAATTTTTTGGGGGTGGTCACGAATTAAAGTCCTTTTCGCTCTAGGACGCATATTTAAGGAGATATAGGCAAAAGAAGTTGTTCATATAAAAATTTCAATTTGTTTAGGTTTTGGGTGGATTTTTCCATTTTTGGGGGTGGTCACGAATTAAAGTCCTTTTCGCTCTAGGACGCACATTTAAGGAGATATGGGCAAAAGAAGTTTTTCATATAAAAATTTCAATTTTTTTAGGTTTTGGGTGGATTTTTCAATTTTTTGAGGGTGGTCACGAATTAAAGTCCTTTTCGCTCTAGGACGCATATTTAAGGAGATATGGGCAAAAGAAGTTTTTCATATAAAAATTTTATTTTTTTTTTTTTAGGTTTTGGGTGGATTTTTCAATTTTTTGAGGGTGGTCACGAATTAAAGTCCTTTTCGCTCTAGGACGCATATTTAAGGAGATATGGGCAAAAGAAGTTTTTCATATAAAAATTTTAATTTTTTTAGGTTTTGGGTGGATTTTTCAATTTTTTGAGGGTGGTCACGGATTAAAGTCCTTTTCGCTCTAGGACGCATATTTAAAGAGATATGGGCAAAAGAAGTTTTTCATATAAAAATTTTAATTTTTTTAGGTTTTGGGTGGATTTTTCAATTTTTTGAGGGTGGTCACGAATTAAAGTCCTTTTCGCTCTAGGACGCATATTTAAGGAGATATGGGCAAAAGAAGTTTTTCATATAAAAATTTTAATTTTTTTAGGTTTTGGGTGGATTTTTCAATTTTTTGAGGCTGGTCACGAATTAAAGTCCTTTTCGCTCTAGGACGCATATCTAAGGAGATATGGGCAAAAGAAGTTTTTCATATAAAAATTTAAATTTTTTTAGGTTTTGGGTGGATTTTTAAATTTTTTGGGGGTGGTCACGAATTAAAGTCCTTTTCGCTCTAGGACGCATATTTAAGGAGATATGGGCAAAAGAAGTTTTTCATATAAAAGTTTAAATTTTTTTAGGTTTTGGGTGGATTTTTCAATTTTTTGAGGGTGGTCACAAATTAAAGTTCTTTTCGCTCTAGGACGCATATTTAAGGAGATATGGGCAAACGAAGTTTTTCATATAAAAATTTCAATTTTTTAGGTTTTGGGTGGATTTTTCAATTTTTTGAGGGTGGTCACGAATTAAAGTCCTTTTCGCTCTAGGACGCATATTTAAGGAGATATGGGCAAAAGAAGTTTTTCATATAAAAATTTTAATTTTTTTAGGTTTTGGGTGGATTTTTCAATTTTTTGAGGCTGGTCACGAATTAAAGTCCTTTTCGCTCTAGGACGCATATCTAAGGAGATATGGGCAAAAGAAGTTTTTCATATAAAAATTTAATTTTTTTTAGGTTTTGGGTGGATTTTGAAATTTTTTGGGGGTGGTCACGAATTAAAGTCCTTTTCGCTCTAGGACGCATATTTAAGGAGATATGGGCAAAAGAAGTTTTTCATATAAAAATTTAAATTTTTTTAGGTTTTGGGTGGATTTTTCAATTTTTTGAGGGTGGTAACAAATTAAAGTCCTTTTCGCTCTAAGACGCATATTTAAGGAGATATGGGCAAACGAAGTTTTTCATATAAAAATTTCAATTTTTTAGGTTTTGGGTGGATTTTTCAATTTTTTGGGGGTGGTCACGAATTAAAGTCCTTTTCGCTCTAGGACGCATATTTAAAGAGATATGGGCAAAAGAAGTTTTTCATATAAAAATTTTAATTTTTTTAGGTTTTGGGTGGATTTTTCAATTTTTTGAGGGTGGTCACGAATTAAAGTCCTTTTCGCTCTAGGACGCATATTTAAGGAGATATGGGCAAAAGAAGTTTTTCATATAAAAATTTTAATTTTTTTAGGTTTTGGGTGGATTTTTCAATTTTTTGAGGATGGTCACGAATTAAAGTCCTTTTCGCTCTAGGACGCATATCTAAGGAGATATGGGCAAAAGAAGTTTTTCATATAAAAATTTAAATTTTTTTAGGTTTTGGGTGGATTTTTAAATTTTTTGGGGGTGGTCACGAATTAAAGTCCTTTTCGCTCTAGGACGCATATTTAAGGAGATATGGGCAAAAGAAGTTTTTCATATAAAAATTTAAATTTTTTTAGGTTTTGGGTGGGCAAAAGAAGTTTTCATATAAAAATTTCAATTTTTTTAGGTTTTGGGTGGATTTTTCAATTTTTTGAGGGTGGTCACGGATTAAAGTCCTTTTCGCTCTAGGACGCATATTTAAGGAGATATGGGCAAAAGAAGTTTTTCATATAAAAATTTCAAATTTTTAGGTTTTGAGTGGATTTTTCAATTTTTTGGGGGTGGTCACGAATTAAAGTCCTTTTCGCTCTAGGACGCATATTTAAGGAGATATGGGCAAAAGAAGTTTTTCGTATAAAAATTTCAATTTTTTTAGGTTTTGGGTGGATTTTTCAATTTTTGAGGGTGGTCACAAATTAAAGTCCTTTTCGCTCTAGGACGCATATTTAAGGAGATATGGGCAAACGAAGTTTTTCATATAAAAATTTCAATTTTTTAGGTTTTGGGTGGATTTTACAATTTTTTGGCGGTGGTCACGAATTAAAGTCCTTTTTGCTCTAGGACGCATATTTAAGGAGATATGGGCAAAAGAAGTTTTTCATATAAAAATTTCAATTTTTTTAGGTTTTGGGTGGATTTTTCAATGTTTGGGGGTGGTCACGAATTAAAGTCCTTTTCGCTCTAGGACGCATATTTAAGAAGATATGGGCAAAAGAAGTTTTTCATATAAAAATTTAAATTTTTTTAGGTTTTGGGTGGATTTTTCAATTTTTTGAGGGTGGTCACGAATTAAAGTCCTTTTCGCTCTAGGACGCATATTTAAGGAGATATGGGCAAAAGAAGTTTTTCATATAAAAATTTTAATTTTTTTAGGTTTTGGGTGGATTTTTCAATTTTTTGAGGCTGGTCACGAATTAAAGTCCTCTCGCTCTAGGACGCATATCTAAGGAGATATGGGCAAAAGAAGTTTTTCATATAAAAATTTTAATTTTTTTAGGTTTTGGGTGGATTTTTCAATTTTTTGAGGGTGGTCACGGATTAAAGTCCTTTTCGCTCTAGGACGCATATTTAAGGAGATATGGGCAAAAGAAGTTTTTCATATAAAAATTTTAATTTTTTTAGGTTTTGGGTGGATTTTTCAAATTTTTGAGGGTGGTCACAAATTAAAGTCCTTTTCGCTCTAGGACGCATATTTAAGGAGATATGGGCAAGCGAAGTTTTTCATATAAAAATTTCAATTTTTTAGGTTTTGGGTGGATTTTTCAATTTTTTGGGGGTGGTCACGAATTAAAGTCCTTTTTGCTCTAGGACGCATATTTAAGGAGATATGGGCAAAAGAAGTTTTTCATATAAAAATTTCAATTTTTTTAGGTTTTGGGTGGATTTTTCAATTTTTGGGGGTGGTCACGAATTAAAGTCCTTTTCGCTCTAGGACGCATATTTAAGAAGATATGGGCAAAAGAAGTTTTTCATATAAAAATTTCAATTTTTTTAGGTTTTGGGTGGATTTTTCAATTTTTTGAGGGTGGTCACGAATTAAAGTCCTTTTCGCTCTAGGACGCATATTTAAGGAGATATGGGCAAAAGAAGTTTTTCATATAAAAATTTAATTTTTTTTTTTAGGTTTTGGGTGAATTTTTCAATTTTTTGAGGGTGGTCACGAATTAAAGTCCTTTTCGCTCTAGGACGCATATTTAAGGAGATATGGGCAAAAGAAGTTTTTCATATAAAAATTTTAATTTTTTTCGGTTTTGGGTGGATTTTTCAATTTTTTGAGGCTGGTCACGAATTAAAGTCCTTTTCGCTCTAGGACGCATATTTAAGGAGATATGGGCAAAAGAAGTTTTTCATATAAAAATTTAAATTTTTTTTAGGTTTTGGGTGAATTTTTCAATTTTTTGAGGGTGGTCACGAATTAAAGTACTTTTCGCTCTAGGACGCATATTTAAGGAGATATGGGCAAAAGAAGTTTTTCATATAAAAATTTCAATTTTTTTAGGTTTTGGGTGGATTTTTCAAATTTATGGGGGTGGTCACGAATTAAAGCCCTTTTCGCTCTAGGACGCATATTTAAGAAGATATGGGCAAAAGAAGTTTTTCATATAAAAATTTAAATTTTTTAGGTTTTGGGTGGATTTTTCAATTTTTTGGGGGTGGTCACGAATTAAAGTCCTTTTCGCTCTAGGACGCATATTTAAGGAGATATGGGCAAAAGAAGTTTTTCATATAAAAATTTCAATTTTTTTAGGTTTTGGGTGGATTTTTAAATTTTTTGAGGCTGGTCACGAATTAAAGTCCTTTTCGCTCTAGGACGCATATTTAAGGAGATATGGGAAAAAGAAGTTTTTCATATAAAAATTTCAATTTTTTTAGGTTTTGGGTGGATTTTTCATTTTTTTGGGGGTGGTCACGAATTAAAGTCCTTTTCGCTCTAGGACGCATATTTAAGGAGATATGGGAAAAAGAAGTTTTTCATATAAAAATTTCAATTTTTTTAGGTTTTGGGTGGATTTTTCATTTTTTTGGGGGTGGTCACGAATTAAAGTCCTTTTCGCTTTAGGACGCATATTTAAGGAGATATGGGCAAAAGAAGTTTTTCATATAAAAATTTCAATTTTTTTAGGTTTTGGGTGGATTTTTCAATTTTTTGGGGGTGGTCACGAATTAAAGTCCTTTTCGCTCTAGGACGCATATTTAAGGAGATATGGGCAAACGAAGTTTTTCATATAAAAATTTAAATTTTTTTAGGTTTTGGGTGGATTTTTCAATTTTTTGGGGGTGGTCACGAATTAAAGTCCTTTTCGCTCTAGGACGCACATTTAAGGAGATATGGGCAAAAGAAGTTTTTCATATAAAAATTTCAATTTTTTTAGGTTTTCGGTGGATTTTTCAATTTTTTGAGGGTGGTCACGAATTAAAGTCCTTTTCGCTCTAGGATGCATATTTAAGGAGATATGAGCAAAAGAAGTTTTTCATATAAAAATTCCATTTTTTTTAGGTTTTGAGTGGATTTTTAAATTTTTTGGGGGTGGTCACGAATTAAAGTCCTTTTCGCTCTAGGACGCATATTTAAGAAGATATGGGCAAAAGAAGTTTTTCATATAAAAATTTTAATTTTTTTAGGTTTTGGGTGGATTTTTCAATTTTTTGAGGCTGGTCACGAATTAAAGTCCTTTTCGCTCTAGGACGCATATTTAAGGAGATATGGGCAAAAGAAGTATTTCATATAAAAATTTTAATTTTTTTAGGTTTTGGGTGGATTTTTCAATTTTTTGAGGGTGGTCACGAAATAAAGTCCTTTTCGCTCTAGGACGCATATTTAAGGAGATATGGGCAAAAGAAGTTTTTCATATAAAAATTTCAATTTTTTTTTTCAATTTTTTGGGGGTGGTCACGAATTAAAGTCCTTTTCGGTCTAGGACGCATATTTAAGGAGATATGGGCAAAATAAGTTTTTCATATAAAAATTTTAATTTTTTTAGGTTTTGGGTGGATTTTTCAATTTTTGGGGGTGGTCACGAATTAAAGTCCTTTTCGCTCTAGGACGCATATTTAAGAAGATATGGGCAAAAGAAGTTTTTCATATAAAAATTTCAATTTTTTTAGGTTTTGGGTGGATTTTTCAATTTTTTGAGGGTGGTCACGAATTAAAGTCCTTTTCGCTCTAGGACGCATATTTAAGGAGATATGGGCAAAAGAAGTTTTTCATATAAAAATTTTATTTTTTTTAGGTTTTGGGTGGATTTTTCAATTTTTTGGGGGTGGTCACGAATTAAAGTCCTTTTCACTCTAGGACGCATATTTAAGGAGATATGGGCAAAAGAAGTTTTTCATATAAAAATTTTAATTTTTTTAGGTTTTGGGTGGATTTTTCAATTTTTTGAGGGTGGTCACGGATTAAAGTCCTTTTCGCTCTAGGACGCATATTTAAGGAGATATGGGCAAAAGAAGTTTTTCATATAAAAATTTTAATTTTTTTAGGTTTTGGGTGGATTTTTCAATTTTTTGAGGCTGGTTACGAATTAAAGTCCTTTTCGCTCTAGGACGCATATTTAAGGAGATATGGGCAAAAGAAGTTTTTCATATAAAAATTTTAATTTTTTTTAGGTTTTGGGTGAATTTTTCAATTTTTTGAGGGTGGTCACGAATTAAAGTCCTTTTCGCTCTAGGACGCATATTTAAGGAGATATGGGCAAAAGAAGTTTTTCATATAAAAATTTCAATTTTTTTAGGTTTTGGGTGGATTTTTCAAATTTATGGGGGTGGTCACGAATTAAAGCCCTTTTCGCTCTAGGACGCATATTTAAGAAGATATGGGCAAAATAAGTTTTTCATATAAAAATTTAAATTTTTTTAGGTTTTGGGTGGATTTTTCAATTTTTTGGGGGTGGTCACGAATTAAAGTCCTTTTCGCTCTAGGACGCATATTTAAGGAGATATGGGCAAAAGAAGTTTTTCATATAAAAATTTTAATTTTTTTAGGTTTTGGGTGGATTTTTAAATTTTTTGAGGCTGGTCACGAATTAAAGTCCTCTTCGCTCTAGGACGCATATTTAAGGAGATATGGGCAAAAGAAGTTTTTCATATAAAAATTTCAATTTTTTTAGGTTTTGGGTGGATTTTTCAATTTTTTGGGGGTGGTCACGAATTAAAGTCCTTTTCGCTCTAGGACGCATATTTAAGGAGATATGGGCAAAAGAAGTTTTTCATATAAAAATTTCAATTTTTTTTAGGTTTTGGGTGGATTTTTCAATTTTTTGGGGGTGGTCACGAATTAAAGTCCTTTTCGCTCTAGGACGCATATTTAAGGAGATATGGGCAAACGAAGTTTTTCATATAAAAATTTAAATTTTTTTAGGTTTTGGGTGGATTTTTCAATTTTTTGGGGGTGGTCACGAATTAAAGTCCTTTTCGCTCTAGGACGCACATTTAAGGAGATATGTGCAAAAGAAGTTTTTCATATAAAAATTTCAATTTTTTTAGGTTTTCGGTGGATTTTTCAATTTTTTGAGGGTGGTCACGAATTAAAGTCCTTTTCGCTCTAGGATGCATATTTAAGGAGATATGAGCAAAAGAAGTTTTTCATATAAAAATTCCATTTTTTTTAGGTTTTGAGTGGATTTTTCAATTTTTTGGGGGTGGTCACGAATTAAAGTCCTTTTCGCTCTAGGACGCATATTTAAGAAGATATGGACAAAAGAAGTTTTTCATATAAAAATTTAAATTTTTTTAGGTTTTGGGTGGATTTTTCAATTTTTTGAGGGTGGTCACGAAATAAAGTCCTTTTCGCTCTAGGACGCATATTTAAGGAGATATGGGCAAAAGAAGTTTTTCATATAAAAATTTCAATTTTTTTTTTCAATTTTTTGGGGGTGGTCACGAATTAAAGTCCTTTTCGCTCTAGGACGCATATTTAAGGAGATATGGGCAAAATAAGTTTTTCATATAAAAATTTTAATTTTTTTAGGTTTTGGGTGGATTTTTCAATTTTTTTAAGGCTGGTCTCGAATTAAAGTCCTTTTCGCTCTAGGACGCATATTTAAGGAGATATGGGCAAAAGAAGTATTTCATATAAAAATTTTAATTTTTTTAGGTTTTGGGTGGATTTTTCAATTTTTTGGGGGTGGTCACGAATTAAAGTCCTTTTCGCTCTAGGACGCATATTTAAGGAGATATGGGCAAAAGAAGTTTTTCATATAAAAATTTCAATTTTTTTAGGTATTGGTGGATTTTTCAATTTTTTGGGGGTGGTCACGAATTAAAGTCCTTTTCGCTCTAGGACGCATATTTAAGGAGATATGGGCAAAAGAAGTTTTTCATATAAAAATTTCAATTTTTTTAGGTTTTGGGTGGATTTTTAAATTTTTTGAGGGTGGTCACGAATTAAAGTCCTTTTCGCTCTAGGATGCATATTTAAGGAGATATGAGCAAAAGAAGTTTTTCATATAAAAATTCCATTTTTTTTAGGTTTTGAGTGGATTTTTCAATTTTTTGGGGGTGGTCACGAATTAAAGTCCTTTTCGCTCTAGGACGCATATTTAAAGAGATATGGGAAACAGAAGTTTTTCATATAAAAATTTTAATTTTTTTAGGTTTTGGGTGGATTTTTAACTTTTTGAGGGTGGTCACGAATTAAAGTCCTTTTCGCTCTAGGACGCATATTTAAGGAGATATGGGCAAAAGAAGTTTTTCATATAAAAATTCCAATTTTTGTAGGTTTTGGGTGGATTTTTCAATTTTTTGGGGGTGGTCACGAATTAAAGTCCTTTTCGCTCTAGGACGCATATTTAAGAAGATATGGGCAAAAGAAGTTTTTCATATAAAAATTTTATGTTTTTTAGGTTTTGGGTGGATTTTTCAATTTTTTTAAGGCAGGTCTCGAATTAAAGTCCTTTTCGCTCTAGGACGCATATTTAAGAAGATATGGGCAAAAGAAGTTTTTCATATAAAAATTTTAATTTTTTTAGGTTTTGGGTGGATTTTTCAATTTTTTTAAGGCAGGTCTCGAATTAAAGTCCTTTTCGCTCTAGGACGCATATTTAAGGAGATATGGGCAAAAGAAGTATTTCATATAAAAATTTTAATTTTTTTAGGTTTTGGGTGGATTTTTCAATTTTTTGGGGGTGGTCACGAATTAAAGTCCTTTTCGCTCTAGGACGCATATTTAAGGAGATATGGGCAAAAGAAGTTTTTCATATAAAAATTTCAGTTTTTTTAGGTTTTGGTGGATTTTTCAATTTTTTGGGGGTGGTCACGAATTAAAGTCCTTTTCGCTCTAGGACGCATATTTAAGGAGATATGGGCAAAAGAAGTTTTTCATATAAAAAATTCAATTTTTTTAGGTTTTGGGTGGATTTTTCAATTTTTTGGGGGTGGTCACGAATTAAAGTCCTTTTCGCACTAGGACGCACATTTAAGGAGATATGGGCAAAAGAAGTTTTTCATATAAAAATTTCAATTTTTTTAGGTTTTCGGTGGATTTTTCAATTTTTTGAGGGTGGTCACGAATTAAAGTCCTTTTCGCTCTAGGATGCATATTTAAGGAGATATGAACAAAAGAAGTTTTTCATATAAAAATTCCATTTTTTTTAGGTTTTGAGTGGATTTTTCAATATTTTTGGGGGTGGTCACGAATTAAAGTCCTTTTCGCTCTAGGACGCATATTTAAGAAGATATGGGCAAAAGAAGTTTTTCATATAAAAATTTAAATTTTTTTAGGTTTTGGGTGGATTTTAAAATTTTTGAGGGTGGTCACGAATTAAAGTCCTTTTCGCTCTAGGACGCATATTTAAGGAGATATGGGCAACAGAAGTTTTTCATATAAAAATTTATTTTTTTTTTAGGTTTTGAGTGAATTTTTAAATATTTGAGGGTGGTCACGAATTAAAGTCCTTTCGCTCTAGGACGCATATTTAAGGAGATATGGGCAAAAGAAGTTTTTCATATAAAAATTTAAATTTTTTTAGGTTTTGGGTGGATTTTTCAATTTTTTGGTGTGGTCACGAATTAAAGTCCTTTTCGCTCTAGGACGCTTAGTTTAGGAGATATGGGCAAAAGAAGTTTTTCATATAAAAATTTCAATTTTTTTAGGTTTTGGGTGGATTTTTCAACTTTTTGGGGGTGGTCACGAATTAAAGTCCTTTTCGCTCTAGGACGCATATTTAAGGAGATATGGGCAAAAGAAGTTTTTCATATAAAAATTTTAATTTTTTTTAGGTTTTGGGTGGATTTTTAAATTTTTTGAGGGTGGTCACGAATTAAAGTCCTTTTCGCTCTAGGACGCATATTTAAGGAGATATGGGCAAAAGAAGTTTTTCATATAAAAATTTCAATTTTTTTAGGTTTTGGGTGGATTTTTCAATTTTTTGAGGGTGGTCACAAATTAAAGTCCTTTTCGCTCTAGGACGCATATTTAAGGAGATATGGGCAAAAGAAGTTTTTCATATAAAAATTTCAATTTTTTTAGGTTTTGGGTGGATTTTTCAATTTTTTGAGGGTGGTCACAAATTAAAGTCCTTTTCGCTCTAGGACGCATATTTAAGGAGATATGGGCAAAAGAAGTTTTTCATATAAAAATTTCAATTTTTTAGGTTTTGAGTGGATTTTTCAATTTTTTGGGGGTGGTCACGAATTAAAGTCCTTTTCGCTCTAGGACGCATATTTAAGGAGATATGGGCAAAAGAAGTTTTTCATATAAAAATTTCAATTTTTTTAGGTTTTGGGTGGATTTTTCAATTTTTGGGGGTGGTCACGAATTAAAGTCCTTTTCGCTCTAGGACGCATATTTAAGGAGATATGGGCAAAAGAAGTTTTTCATATAAAAATTCCAATTTTTGTAGGTTTTGGGTGGATTTTTCAATTTTTTGGGGGTGGTCACGAATTAAAGTCCTTTTCGCTCTAGGACGCATATTTAAGAAGATATGGGCAAAAGAAGTTTTTCATATAAAAATTTTAATTTTTTTAGGTTTTGGGTGGATTTTTCAATTTTTTTAAGGCAGGTCTCGAATTAAAGTCCTTTTCGCTCTAGGACGCATATTTAAAGAGATATGGGCAAAAGAAGTATTTCATATAAAAATTTTAATTTTTTTAGGTTTTGGGTGGATTTTTCAATTTTTTGGGGGTGGTCACGAATTAAAGTCCTTTTCGCTCTAGGACGCATATTTAAGGAGATATGGGCAAAAGAAGTTTTTCATATAAAAATTTCAGTTTTTTTAGGTTTTGGTGGATTTTTCAATTTTTTGGGGGTGGTCACGAATTAAAGTCCTTTTCGCTCTAGGACGCATATTTAAGGAGATATGGGCAAAAGAAGTTTTTCATATAAAAAATTCAATTTTTTTAGGTTTTGGGTGGATTTTTCAATTTTTTGGGGGTGGTCACGAATTAAAGTCCTTTTCGCACTAGGACGCACATTTAAGGAGATATGGGCAAAAGAAGTTTTTCATATAAAAATTTCAATTTTTTTAGGTTTTCGGTGGATTTTTCAATTTTTTGAGGGTGGTCACGAATTAAAGTCCTTTTCGCTCTAGGATGCATATTTAAGGAGATATGAACAAAAGAAGTTTTTCATATAAAAATTCCATTTTTTTTAGGTTTTGAGTGGATTTTTCAATATTTTTGGGGGTGGTCACGAATTAAAGTCCTTTTCGCTCTAGGACGCATATTTAAGAAGATATGGGCAAAAGAAGTTTTTCATATAAAAATTTTAATTTTTTTAGGTTTTGGGTGGATTTTAAAATTTTTGAGGGTGGTCACGAATTAAAGTCCTTTTCGCTCTAGGACGCATATTTAAGGAGATATGGGCAACAGAAGTTTTTCATATAAAAATTTATTTTTTTTTTAGGTTTTGAGTGAATTTTTAAATATTTGAGGGTGGTCACGAATTAAAGTCCTTTCGCTCTAGGACGCATATTTAAGGAGATATGGGCAAAAGAAGTTTTTCATATAAAAATTTAAATTTTTTTAGGTTTTGGGTGGATTTTTCAATTTTTTGGTGTGGTCACGAATTAAAGTCCTTTTCGCTCTAGGACGCTTAGTTTAGGAGATATGGGCAAAAGAAGTTTTTCATATAAAAATTTCAATTTTTTTAGGTTTTGGGTGGAATTTTCAACTTTTTGGGGGTGGTCACGAATTAAAGTCCTTTTCGCTCTAGGACGCATATTTAAGGAGATATGGGCAAAAGAAGTTTTTCATATAAAAATTTTAATTTTTTTTAGGTTTTGGGTGGATTTTTAAATTTTTTGAGGGTGGTCACGAATTAAAGTCCTTTTCGCTCTAGGACGCATATTTAAGGAGATATGGGCAAAAGAAGTTTTTCATATAAAAATTTCAATTTTTTTAGGTTTTGGGTGGATTTTTCAATTTTTTGAGGGTGGTCACAAATTAAAGTCCTTTTCGCTCTAGGACGCATATTTAAGGAGATATGGGCAAAAGAAGTTTTTCATATAAAAATTTCAATTTTTTTAGGTTTTGGGTGGATTTTTCAATTTTTTGAGGGTGGTCACAAATTAAAGTCCTTTTCGCTCTAGGACGCATATTTAAGGAGATATGGGCAAAAGAAGTTTTTCATATAAAAATTTCAATTTTTTAGGTTTTGAGTGGATTTTTCAATTTTTTGGGGTGGTCACGAATTAAAGTCCTTTTCGCTCTAGGACGCATATTTAAGGAGATATGGGCAAAAGAAGTTTTTCATATAAAAATTTCAATTTTTTTAGGTTTTGGGTGGATTTTTCAATTTTTGGGGGTGGTCACGAATTAAAGTCCTTTTCGCTCTAGGACGCATATTTAAGAAGATATGGGCAAAAGAAGTTTTTCATATAAAAATTTCAATTTTTTAGGTTTTGGGTGGATTTTTCAATTTTTTGGGGGTGGTCACGAATTAAAGTCCTTTTCGCAAAAGAAGTTTTTCATATAAAAATTTCAATTTTTTTAGGTTTTGGGTGGATTTTTCAATTTTTGGGGGTGGTCACGAATTAAAGTCCTTTTCGCTCTAGGACGCATATTTAAGAAGATATGGGCAAAAGAAGTTTTTCATATAAAAATTTCAATTTTTTTAGGTTTTGGGTGGATTTTTCAATTTTTTGAGGGTGGTCACGAATTAAAGTCCTTTTCGCTCTAGGACGCATATTTAAGGAGATATGGGCAAAAGAAGTTTTTCATATAAAAATTTTATTTTTTTTTAGGTTTTGGGTGGATTTTTCAATTTTTTGAGGGTGGTCACGAATTAAAGTCCTTTTCGCTCTAGGACGCATATTTAAGGAGATATGGGCAAAAGAAGTTTTTCATATAAAAATTTTAATTTTTTTAGGTTTTGGGTGGATTTTTCAATTTTTTGAGGGTGGTCACGGATTAAAGTCCTTTTCGCTCTAGGACGCATATTTAAGGAGATATGGGCAAAAGAAGTTTTTCATATAAAAATTTCAATTTTTTTTTTCAATTTTTTGGGGGTGGTCACGAATTAAAGTCCTTTTCGCTCTAGGACGCATATTTAAGCAGATATGGGCAAAATAAGTTTTTCATATAAAAATTTTAATTTTTTTAGGTTTTGGGTGGATTTTTCAATTTTTTTAAGGCTGGTCTCGAATTAAAGTCCTTTTCGCTCTAGGACGCATATTTAAGGAGATATGGGCAAAAGAAGTATTTCATATAAAAATTTTAATTTTTTTAGGTTTTGGGTGGATTTTTCAATTTTTTGGGGGTGGTCACGAATTAAAGTCCTTTTCGCTCTAGGACGCATATTTAAGGAGATATGGGCAAAAGAAGTTTTTCATATAAAAATTTCAATTTTTTTAGGTATTGGTGGATTTTTCAATTTTTTGGGGGTGGTCACGAATTAAAGTCCTTTTCGCTCTAGGACGCATATTTAAGGAGATATGGGCAAAAGAAGTTTTTCATATAAAAATTTCAATTTTTTTAGGTTTTGGGTGGATTTTTAAATTTTTTGAGGGTGGTCACGAATTAAAGTCCTTTTCGCTCTAGGATGCATATTTAAGGAGATATGAGCAAAAGAAGTTTTTCATATAAAAATTCGATTTTTTTTAGGTTTTGAGTGGATTTTTCAATTTTTTGGGGGTGGTCACGAATTAAAGTCCTTTTCGCTCTAGGACGCATATTTAAAGAGATATGGGAAACAGAAGTTTTTCATATAAAAATTTTAATTTTTTTAGGTTTTGGGTGGATTTTTAACTTTTTGAGGGTGGTCACGAATTAAAGTCCTTTTCGCTCTAGGACGCATATTTAAGGAGATATGGGCAAAAGAAGTTTTTCATATAAAAATTCCAATTTTTTTAGGTTTTGGGTGGATTTTTAAATTTTTTGAGGGTGGTCACGAATTAAAGTCCTTTTCGCTCTAGGATGCATATTTAAGGAGATATGAGCAAAAGAAGTTTTTCATATAAAAATTCCATTTTTTTTAGGTTTTGAGTGGATTTTTCAATTTTTTGGGGGTGGTCACGAATTAAAGTCCTTTTCGCTCTAGGACGCATATTTAAAGAGATATGGGAAACAGAAGTTTTTCATATAAAAATTTTAATTTTTTTAGGTTTTGGGTGGATTTTTAACTTTTTGAGGGTGGTCACGAATTAAAGTCCTTTTCGCTCTAGGACGCATATTTAAGGAGATATGGGCAAAAGAAGTTTTTCATATAAAAATTCCAATTTTTGTAGGTTTTGGGTGGATTTTTCAATTTTTTGGGGGTGGTCACGAATTAAAGTCCTTTTCGCTCTAGGACGCATATTTAAGAAGATATGGGCAAAAGAAGTTTTTCATATAAAAATTTTATGTTTTTTAGGTTTTGGGTGGATTTTTCAATTTTTTTAAGGCAGGTCACGAATTAAAGTCCTTTTCGCTCTAGGACGCACATTTAAGGAGATATGGGCAAAAGAAGTTTTTCATATAAAAATTTCAATTTTTTTAGGTTTTCGGTGGATTTTTCAATTTTTTGAGGGTGGTCACGAATTAAAGTCCTTTTCGCTCTAGGATGCATATTTAAGGAGATATGAGCAAAAGAAGTTTTTCATATAAAAATTCCATTTTTTTTAGGTTTTGAGTGGATTTTTAAATTTTTTGGGGGTGGTCACGAATTAAAGTCCTTTTCGCTCTAGGACGCATATTTAAGAAGATATGGGCAAAAGAAGTTTTTCATATAAAAATTTTAATTTTTTTAGGTTTTGGGTGGATTTTTCAATTTTTTGAGGCTGGTCACGAATTAAAGTCCTTTTCGCTCTAGGACGCATATTTAAGGAGATATGGGCAAAAGAAGTTTTTCATATAAAAATTTTAATTTTTTTCGGTTTTGGGTGGATTTTTCAATTTTTTGAGGCTGGTCACGAATTAAAGTCCTTTTCGCTCTAGGACGCATATTTAAGGAGATATGGGCAAAAGAAGTTTTTCATATAAAAATTTTAATTTTTTTTAGGTTTTGGGTGAATTTTTCAATTTTTTGAGGGTGGTCACGAATTAAAGTACTTTTCGCTCTAGGACGCATATTTAAGGAGATATGGGCAAAAGAAGTTTTTCATATAAAAATTTCAATTTTTTTAGGTTTTGGGTGGATTTTTCAAATTTATGGGGGTGGTCACGAATTAAAGCCCTTTTCGCTCTAGGACGCATATTTAAGAAGATATGGGCAAAAGAAGTTTTTCATATAAAAATTTAAATTTTTTAGGTTTTGGGTGGATTTTTCAATTTTTTGGGGGTGGTCACGAATTAAAGTCCTTTTCGCTCTAGGACGCATATTTAAGGAGATATGGGCAAAAGAAGTTTTTCATATAAAAATTTCAATTTTTTTAGGTTTTGGGTGGATTTTTAAATTTTTTGAGGCTGGTCACGAATTAAAGTCCTTTTCGCTCTAGGACGCATATTTAAGGAGATATGGGAAAAAGAAGTTTTTCATATAAAAATTTCAATTTTTTTTAGGTTTTGGGTGGATTTTTCAATTTTTTGGGGGTGGTCACGAATTAAAGTCCTTTTCGCTCTAGGACGCATATTTAAGGAGATATGGGCAAAAGAAGTTTTTCATATAAAAATTTCAATTTTTTTAGGTTTTGGGTGGATTTTTCAATTTTTTGGGGGTGGTCACGAATTAAAGTCCTTTTCGCTCTAGGACGCATATTTAAGGAGATATGGGCAAACGAAGTTTTTCATATAAAAATTTAAATTTTTTTAGGTTTTGGGTGGATTTTTCAATTTTTTGGGGGTGGTCACGAATTAAAGTCCTTTTCGCTCTAGGACGCACATTTAAGGAGATATGGGCAAAAGAAGTTTTTCATATAAAAATTTCAATTTTTTTAGGTTTTCGGTGGATTTTTCAATTTTTTGAGGGTGGTCACGAATTAAAGTCCTTTTCGCTCTAGGATGCATATTTAAGGAGATATGAGCAAAAGAAGTTTTTCATATAAAAATTCCATTTTTTTTAGGTTTTGAGTGGATTTTTAAATTTTTTGGGGGTGGTCACGAATTAAAGTCCTTTTCGCTCTAGGACGCATATTTAAGAAGATATGGGCAAAAGAAGTTTTTCATATAAAAATTTTAATTTTTTTAGGTTTTGGGTGGATTTTTCAATTTTTTGAGGCTGGTCACGAATTAAAGTCCTTTTCGCTCTAGGACGCATATTTAAGGAGATATGGGCAAAAGAAGTATTTCATATAAAAATTTTAATTTTTTTAGGTTTTGGGTGGATTTTTCAATTTTTTGAGGGTGGTCACGAAATAAAGTCCTTTTCGCTCTAGGACGCATATTTAAGGAGATATGGGCAAAAGAAGTTTTTCATATAAAAATTTCAATTTTTTTTTTCAATTTTTTGGGGGTGGTCACGAATTAAAGTCCTTTTCGGTCTAGGACGCATATTTAAGGAGATATGGGCAAAATAAGTTTTTCATATAAAAATTTTAATTTTTTTAGGTTTTGGGTGGATTTTTCAATTTTTGGGGGTGGTCACGAATTAAAGTCCTTTTCGCTCTAGGACGCATATTTAAGAAGATATGGGCAAAAGAAGTTTTTCATATAAAAATTTCAATTTTTTTAGGTTTTGGGTGGATTTTTCAATTTTTTGAGGGTGGTCACGAATTAAAGTCCTTTTCGCTCTAGGACGCATATTTAAGGAGATATGGGCAAAAGAAGTTTTTCATATAAAAATTTTATTTTTTTTAGGTTTTGGGTGGATTTTTCAATTTTTTGGGGGTGGTCACGAATTAAAGTCCTTTTCACTCTAGGACGCATATTTAAGGAGATATGGGCAAAAGAAGTTTTTCATATAAAAATTTTAATTTTTTTAGGTTTTGGGTGGATTTTTCAATTTTTTGAGGGTGGTCACGGATTAAAGTCCTTTTCGCTCTAGGACGCATATTTAAGGAGATATGGGCAAAAGAAGTTTTTCATATAAAAATTTTAATTTTTTTAGGTTTTGGGTGGATTTTTCAATTTTTTGAGGCTGGTTACGAATTAAAGTCCTTTTCGCTCTAGGACGCATATTTAAGGAGATATGGGCAAAAGAAGTTTTTCATATAAAAATTTTAATTTTTTTTAGGTTTTGGGTGAATTTTTCAATTTTTTGAGGGTGGTCACGAATTAAAGTCCTTTTCGCTCTAGGACGCATATTTAAGGAGATATGGGCAAAAGAAGTTTTTCATATAAAAATTTCAATTTTTTTAGGTTTTGGGTGGATTTTTCAAATTTATGGGGGTGGTCACGAATTAAAGCCCTTTTCGCTCTAGGACGCATATTTAAGAAGATATGGGCAAAAGAAGTTTTTCATATAAAAATTTAAATTTTTTTAGGTTTTGGGTGGATTTTTCAATTTTTTGGGGGTGGTCACGAATTAAAGTCCTTTTCGCTCTAGGACGCATATTTAAGGAGATATGGGCAAAAGAAGTTTTTCATATAAAAATTTAAATTTTTTTAGGTTTTGGGTGGATTTTTAAATTTTTTGAGGCTGGTCACGAATTAAAGTCCTTTTCGCTCTAGGACGCATATTTAAGGAGATATGGGCAAAAGAAGTTTTTCATATAAAAATTTCAATTTTTTTAGGTTTTGGGTGGATTTTTCAATTTTTTGGGGGTGGTCACGAATTAAAGTCCTTTTCGCTCTAGGACGCATATTTAAGGAGATATGGGCAAAAGAAGTTTTTCATATAAAAATTTCAATTTTTTTTAGGTTTTGGGTGGATTTTTCAATTTTTTGGGGGTGGTCACGAATTAAAGTCCTTTTCGCTCTAGGACGCATATTTAAGGAGATATGGGCAAACGAAGTTTTTCATATAAAAATTTCAATTTTTTTAGGTTTTGGGTGGATTTTTCAATTTTTTGGGGGTGGTCACGAATTAAAGTCCTTTTCGCTCTAGGACGCACATTTAAGGAGATATGTGCAAAAGAAGTTTTTCATATAAAAATTTCAATTTTTTTAGGTTTTCGGTGGATTTTTCAATTTTTTGAGGGTGGTCACGAATTAAAGTCCTTTTCGCTCTAGGATGCATATTTAAGGAGATATGAGCAAAAGAAGTTTTTCATATAAAAATTCCATTTTTTTTAGGTTTTGAGTGGATTTTTCAATTTTTTGGGGGTGGTCACGAATTAAAGTCCTTTTCGCTCTAGGACGCATATTTAAGAAGATATGGACAAAAGAAGTTTTTCATATAAAAATTTAAATTTTTTTAGGTTTTGGGTGGATTTTTCAATTTTTTGAGGGTGGTCACGAAATAAAGTCCTTTTCGCTCTAGGACGCATATTTAAGGAGATATGGGCAAAAGAAGTTTTTCATATAAAAATTTCAATTTTTTTTTTCAATTTTTTGGGGGTGGTCACGAATTAAAGTCCTTTTCGCTCTAGGACGCATATTTAAGGAGATATGGGCAAAATAAGTTTTTCATATAAAAATTTTAATTTTTTTAGGTTTTGGGTGGATTTTTCAATTTTTTAAGGCTGGTCTCGAATTAAAGTCCTTTTCGCTCTAGGACGCATATTTAAGGAGATATGGGCAAAAGAAGTATTTCATATAAAAATTTTAATTTTTTTAGGTTTTGGGTGGATTTTTCAATTTTTTGGGGGTGGTCACGAATTAAAGTCCTTTTCGCTCTAGGACGCATATTTAAGGAGATATGGGCAAAAGAAGTTTTTCATATAAAAATTTCAATTTTTTTAGGTATTGGTGGATTTTTCAATTTTTTGGGGGTGGTCACGAATTAAAGTCCTTTTCGCTCTAGGACGCATATTTAAGGAGATATGGGCAAAAGAAGTTTTTCATATAAAAATTTCAATTTTTTTAGGTTTTGGGTGGATTTTTAAATTTTTTGAGGGTGGTCACGAATTAAAGTCCTTTTCGCTCTAGGATGCATATTTAAGGAGATATGAGCAAAAGAAGTTTTTCATATAAAAATTCCATTTTTTTTAGGTTTTGAGTGGATTTTTAAATTTTTTGGGGGTGGTCACGAATTAAAGTCCTTTTCGCTCTAGGACGCATATTTAAAGAGATATGGGAAACAGAAGTTTTTCATATAAAAATTTTAATTTTTTTAGGTTTTGGGTGGATTTTTAACTTTTTGAGGGTGGTCACGAATTAAAGTCCTTTTCGCTCTAGGACGCATATTTAAGGAGATATGGGCAAAAGAAGTTTTTCATATAAAAATTCCAATTTTTGTAGGTTTTGGGTGGATTTTTCAATTTTTTGGGGGTGGTCACGAATTAAAGTCCTTTTCGCTCTAGGACGCATATTTAAGAAGATATGGGCAAAAGAAGTTTTTCATATAAAAATTTTATGTTTTTTAGGTTTTGGGTGGATTTTTCAATTTTTTTAAGGCAGGTCTCGAATTAAAGTCCTTTTCGCTCTAGGACGCATATTTAAGGAGATATGGGCAAAAGAAGTATTTCATATAAAAATTTTAATTTTTTTAGGTTTTGGGTGGATTTTTCAATTTTTTGGGGGTGGTCACGAATTAAAGTCCTTTTCGCTCTAGGACGCATATTTAAGGAGATATGGGCAAAAGAAGTTTTTCATATAAAAATTTCAGTTTTTTTAGGTTTTGGTGGATTTTTCAATTTTTTGGGGGTGGTCACGAATTAAAGTCCTTTTCGCTCTAGGACGCATATTTAAGGAGATATGGGCAAAAGAAGTTTTTCATATAAAAATTTCAATTTTTTTAGGTTTTGGGTGGATTTTTCAATTTTTTGGGGGTGGTCACGAATTAAAGTCTTTTTCGCTCTAGGACGCATATTTAGGGAGATATGGGCAAAAGAAGTTTTTCATATAAAAATTTAAATTTTTTTAGGTTTTGGGTGGATTTTTCAATTTTTTGGGGGTGGTCACGAATTAAAGTCCTTTTCGCACTAGGACGCACATTTAAGGAGATGTGGGCAAAAGAAGTTTTTCATATAAAAATTTAAATTTTTTTAGGTTTTCGGTGGATTTTTCAATTTTTTGAGGGTGGTCACGAATTAAAGTCCTTTTCGCTCTAGGACGCATATTTAAGGAGATATGAGCAAAAGAAGTTTTTCATATAAAAATTCCATTTTTTTTAAGTTTTGAGTGGATTTTTCAATTTTTTGGGGGTGGTCACGAATTAAAGTCCTTTTCGCTCTAGGACGCATATTTAAAGAGATATGGGAAACAGAAGTTTTTCATATAAAAATTTTAATTTTTTTAGGTTTTGGGTGGATTTTTAACTTTTTGAGGGTGGTCACGAATTAAAGTCCTTTTCGCTCTAGGACGCATATTTAAGGAGATATGGGCAAAAGAAGTTTTTCATATAAAAATTCCAATTTTTGTAGGTTTTGGGTGGATTTTTCAATTTTTTGGGGGTGGTCACGAATTAAAGTCCTTTTCGCTCTAGGACGCATATTTAAGAAGATATGGGCAAAAGAAGTTTTTCATATAAAAATTTTAATTTTTTTAGGTTTTTGGTGGATTTTTCAATTTTTTTAAGGCAGGTCTCGAATTAAAGTCCTTTTCGCTCTAGGACGCATATTTAAGGAGATATGGGCAAAAGAAGTATTTCATATAAAAATTTTAATTTTTTTAGGTTTTGGGTGGATTTTTCAATTTTTTGGGGGTGGTCACGAATTAAAGTCCTTTTCGCTCTAGGACGCATATTTAAGGAGATATGGGCAAAAGAAGTTTTTCATATAAAAATTTCAGTTTTTTTAGGTTTTGGGTGGATTTTTCAATTTTTTGGGGGTGGTCACGAATTAAAGTCCTTTTCGCTCTAGGACGCATATTTAAGGAGATATGGGCAAAAGAAGTTTTTCATATAAAAAATTCAATTTTTTTAGGTTTTGGGTGGATTTTTCAATTTTTTGGGGGTGGTCACGAATTAAAGTCCTTTTCGCACTAGGACGCACATTTAAGGAGATATGGGCAAAAGAAGTTTTTCATATAAAAATTTCAATTTTTTAGGTTTTGGGTGGATTTTTCAATTTTTTGAGGGTGGTCACGAATTAAAGTCCTTTTCGCTCTAGGATGCATATTTAAGGAGATATGAACAAAAGAAGTTTTTCATATAAAAATTCCATTTTTTTTAGGTTTTGAGTGGATTTTTCAATATTTTTGGGGGTGGTCACGAATTAAAGTCCTTTTCGCTCTAGGACGCATATTTAAGAAGATATGGGCAAAAGAAGTTTTTCATATAAAAATTTAAATTTTTTTAGGTTTTGGGTGGATTTTAAAATTTTTGAGGGTGGTCACGAATTAAAGTCCTTTTCGCTCTAGGACGCATATTTAAGGAGATATGGGCAACAGAAGTTTTTCATATAAAAATTTATTTTTTTTTTTAGGTTTTGAGTGAATTTTTAAATATTTGAGGGTGGTCACGAATTAAAGTCCTTTCGCTCTAGGACGCATATTTAAGGAGATATGGGCAAAAGAAGTTTTTCATATAAAAATTTAAATTTTTTTAGGTTTTGGGTGGATTTTTCAATTTTTTGGTGTGGTCACGAATTAAAGTCCTTTTCGCTCTAGGACGCTTAGTTTAGGAGATATGGGCAAAAGAAGTTTTTCATATAAAAATTTCAATTTTTTTAGGTTTTGGGTGGTTTTTTAAATTTTTTGAGGGTGGTCACGAATTAAAGTCCTTTTCGCTCTAGGACGCATATTTAAGGAGATATGGGCAAAAGAAGTTTTTCATATAAAAATTTCAATTTTTTTAGGTTTTGGGTGGATTTTTCAATTTTTTGAGGGTGGTCACAAATTAAAGTCCTTTTCGCTCTAGGACGCATATTTAAGGAGATATGGGCAAAAGAAGTTTTTCATATAAAAATTTCAATTTTTTTAGGTTTTGGGTGGATTTTTCAATTTTTTGAGGGTGGTCACAAATTAAAGTCCTTTTCGCTCTAGGACGCATATTTAAGGAGATATGGGCAAAAGAAGTTTTTCATATAAAAATTTCAATTTTTTAGGTTTTGAGTGGATTTTTCAATTTTTGGGGGTGGTCACGAATTAAAGTCCTTTTCGCTCTAGGACGCATATTTAAGAAGATATGGGCAAAAGAAGTTTTTCATATAAAAATTTCAATTTTTTAGGTTTTGGGTGGATTTTTCAATTTTTTTGGGGGTGGTCACGAATTAAAGTCCTTTTCGCAAAAGAAGTTTTTCATATAAAAATTTCAATTTTTTTAGGTTTTGGGTGGATTTTTCAATTTTTGGGGGTGGTCACGAATTAAAGTCCTTTTCGCTCTAGGACGCATATTTAAGAAGATATGGGCAAAAGAAGTTTTTCATATAAAAATTTCAATTTTTTTAGGTTTTGGGTGGATTTTTCAATTTTTTGAGGGTGGTCACGAATTAAAGTCCTTTTCGCTCTAGGACGCATATTTAAGGAGATATGGGCAAAAGAAGTTTTTCATATAAAAATTTTATTTTTTTTTAGGTTTTGGGTGGATTTTTCAATTTTTTGAGGGTGGTCACGAATTAAAGTCCTTTTCGCTCTAGGACGCATATTTAAGGAGATATGGGCAAAAGAAGTTTTTCATATAAAAATTTTAATTTTTTTAGGTTTTGGGTGGATTTTTCAATTTTTTGAGGGTGGTCACGGATTAAAGTCCTTTTCGCTCTAGGACGCATATTTAAGGAGATATGGGCAAAAGAAGTTTTTCATATAAAAATTTCAATTTTTTTTTTCAATTTTTTGGGGGTGGTCACGAATTAAAGTCCTTTTCGCTCTAGGACGCATATTTAAGGAGATATGGGCAAAATAAGTTTTTCATATAAAAATTTTAATTTTTTTAGGTTTTGGGTGGATTTTTCAATTTTTTTAAGGCTGGTCTCGAATTAAAGTCCTTTTCGCTCTAGGACGCATATTTAAGGAGATATGGGCAAAAGAAGTATTTCATATAAAAATTTTAATTTTTTTAGGTTTTGGGTGGATTTTTCAATTTTTTGGGGGTGGTCACGAATTAAAGTCCTTTTCGCTCTAGGACGCATATTTAAGGAGATATGGGCAAAAGAAGTTTTTCATATAAAAATTTCAATTTTTTTAGGTATTGGTGGATTTTTCAATTTTTTGGGGGTGGTCACGAATTAAAGTCCTTTTCGCTCTAGGACGCATATTTAAGGAGATATGGGCAAAAGAAGTTTTTCATATAAAAATTTCAATTTTTTTAGGTTTTGGGTGGATTTTTAAATTTTTTGAGGGTGGTCACGAATTAAAGTCCTTTTCGCTCTAGGATGCATATTTAAGGAGATATGAGCAAAAGAAGTTTTTCATATAAAAATTCGATTTTTTTTAGGTTTTGAGTGGATTTTTCAATTTTTTGGGGGTGGTCACGAATTAAAGTCCTTTTCGCTCTAGGACGCATATTTAAAGAGATATGGGAAACAGAAGTTTTTCATATAAAAATTTTAATTTTTTTAGGTTTTGGGTGGATTTTTAACTTTTTGAGGGTGGTCACGAATTAAAGTCCTTTTCGCTCTAGGACGCATATTTAAGGAGATATGGGCAAAAGAAGTTTTTCATATAAAAATTCCAATTTTTGTAGGTTTTGGGTGGATTTTTCAATTTTTTGGGGGTGGTCACGAATTAAAGTCCTTTTCGCTCTAGGACGCATATTTAAGAAGATATGGGCAAAAGAAGTTTTTCATATAAAAATTTTATTTTTTTTAGGTTTTGGGTGGATTTTTCAATTTTTTTAAGGCAGGTCTCGAATTAAAGTCCTTTTCGCTCTAGGACGCATATTTAAGGAGATATGGGCAAAAGAAGTATTTCATATAAAAATTTTAATTTTTTTAGGTTTTGGGTGGATTTTTCAATTTTTTGGGGGTGGTCACGAATTAAAGTCCTTTTCGCTCTAGGACGCATATTTAAGGAGATATGGGCAAAAGAAGTTTTTCATATAAAAATTTCATTTTTTTTAGGTTTTGGTGGATTTTTCAATTTTTTGGGGGTGGTCACGAATTAAAGTCCTTTTCGCTCTAGGACGCATATTTAAGGAGATATGGGCAAAAGAAGTTTTTCATATAAAAATTTCAATTTTTTTAGGTTTTGGGTGGATTTTTCAATTTTTTGGGGGTGGTCACGAATTAAAGTCTTTTTCGCTCTAGGACGCATATTTAGGGAGATATGGGCAAAAGAAGTTTTTCATATAAAAATTTAAATTTTTTTAGGTTTTGGGTGGATTTTTCAATTTTTTGGGGGTGGTCACGAATTAAAGTCCTTTTCGCACTAGGACGCACATTTAAGGAGATGTGGGCAAAAGAAGTTTTTCATATAAAAATTTAAATTTTTTTAGGTTTTCGGTGGATTTTTCAATTTTTTGAGGGTGGTCACGAATTAAAGTCCTTTTCGCTCTAGGACGCATATTTAAGGAGATATGAGCAAAAGAAGTTTTTCATATAAAAATTCCATTTTTTTTAGGTTTTGAGTGGATTTTTCAATTTTTTGGGGGTGGTCACGAATTAAAGTCCTTTTCGCTCTAGGACGCATATTTAAAGAGATATGGGAAACAGAAGTTTTTCATATAAAAATTTCAATTTTTTTAGGTTTTGGGTGGATTTTTCAATTTTTTGAGGGTGGTCACGAATTAAAGTCCTTTTCGCTCTAGGACGCATATTTAAGGAGATATGGGCAAAAGAAGTTTTTCATATAAAAATTTTAATTTTTTTAGGTTTTGGGTGGATTTTTCAATTTTTTGAGGCTGGTCACGAATTAAAGTCCTTTTCGCTCTAGGACGCATATCTAAGGAGATATGGGCAAAAGAAGTTTTTCATATAAAAATTTCAATTTTTTTAGGTTTTGGGTGGATTTTTCAATTTTTGGGGGTGGTCACGAATTAAAGTCCTTTTCGCTCTAGGACGCATATTTAAGAAGATATGGGCAAAAGAAGTTTTTCATATAAAAATTTCAATTTTTTTAGGTTTTGGGTGGATTTTTCAATTTTTTGAGGGTGGTCACGAATTAAAGTCCTTTTCGCTCTAGGACGCATATTTAAGGAGATATGGGCAAAAGAAGTTTTTCATATAAAAATTTTATTTTTTTTTAGGTTTTGGGTGGATTTTTCAATTTTTTGAGGGTGGTCACGAATTAAAGTCCTTTTCGCTCTAGGACGCATATTTAAGGAGATATGGGCAAAAGAAGTTTTTCATATAAAAATTTTAATTTTTTTAGGTTTTGGGTGGATTTTTCAATTTTTTGAGGGTGGTCACGGATTAAAGTCCTTTTCGCTCTAGGACGCATATTTAAGGAGATATGGGCAAAAGAAGTTTTTCATATAAAAATTTCAATTTTTTTTTTCAATTTTTTGGGGGTGGTCACGAATTAAAGTCCTTTTCGCTCTAGGACGCATATTTAAGGAGATATGGGCAAAATAAGTTTTTCATATAAAAATTTTAATTTTTTTAGGTTTTGGGTGGATTTTTCAATTTTTTTAAGGCTGGTCTCGAATTAAAGTCCTTTTCGCTCTAGGACGCATATTTAAGGAGATATGGGCAAAAGAAGTATTTCATATAAAAATTTTAATTTTTTTAGGTTTTGGGTGGATTTTTCAATTTTTTGGGGGTGGTCACGAATTAAAGTCCTTTTCGCTCTAGGACGCATATTTAAGGAGATATGGGCAAAAGAAGTTTTTCATATAAAAATTTCAATTTTTTTAGGTATTGGTGGATTTTTCAATTTTTTGGGGGTGGTCACGAATTAAAGTCCTTTTCGCTCTAGGACGCATATTTAAGGAGATATGGGCAAAAGAAGTTTTTCATATAAAAATTTCAATTTTTTTAGGTTTTGGGTGGATTTTTAAATTTTTTGAGGGTGGTCACGAATTAAAGTCCTTTTCGCTCTAGGATGCATATTTAAGGAGATATGAGCAAAAGAAGTTTTTCATATAAAAATTCGATTTTTTTTAGGTTTTGAGTGGATTTTTCAATTTTTTGGGGGTGGTCACGAATTAAAGTCCTTTTCGCTCTAGGACGCATATTTAAAGAGATATGGGAAACAGAAGTTTTTCATATAAAAATTTTAATTTTTTTAGGTTTTGGGTGGATTTTTAACTTTTTGAGGGTGGTCACGAATTAAAGTCCTTTTCGCTCTAGGACGCATATTTAAGGAGATATGGGCAAAAGAAGTTTTTCATATAAAAATTCCAATTTTTGTAGGTTTTGGGTGGATTTTTCAATTTTTTGGGGGTGGTCACGAATTAAAGTCCTTTTCGCTCTAGGACGCATATTTAAGAAGATATGGGCAAAAGAAGTTTTTCATATAAAAATTTTATTTTTTTTAGGTTTTGGGTGGATTTTTCAAATTTTTTTAAGGCAGGTCTCGAATTAAAGTCCTTTTCGCTCTAGGACGCATATTTAAGGAGATATGGGCAAAAGAAGTATTTCATATAAAAATTTTAATTTTTTTAGGTTTTGGGTGGATTTTTCAATTTTTTGGGGGTGGTCACGAATTAAAGTCCTTTTCGCTCTAGGACGCATATTTAAGGAGATATGGGCAAAAGAAGTTTTTCATATAAAAATTTCATTTTTTTAGGTTTTGGTGGATTTTTCAATTTTTTGGGGGTGGTCACGAATTAAAGTCCTTTTCGCTCTAGGACGCATATTTAAGGAGATATGGGCAAAAGAAGTTTTTCATATAAAAATTTCAATTTTTTTAGGTTTTGGGTGGATTTTTCAATTTTTTGGGGGTGGTCACGAATTAAAGTCTTTTTCGCTCTAGGACGCATATTTAGGGAGATATGGGCAAAAGAAGTTTTTCATATAAAAATTTAAATTTTTTTAGGTTTTGGGTGGATTTTTCAATTTTTTGGGGGTGGTCACGAATTAAAGTCCTTTTCGCACTAGGACGCACATTTAAGGAGATGTGGGCAAAAGAAGTTTTTCATATAAAAATTTAAATTTTTTTAGGTTTTCGGTGGATTTTTCAATTTTTTGAGGGTGGTCACGAATTAAAGTCCTTTTCGCTCTAGGACGCATATTTAAGGAGATATGAGCAAAAGAAGTTTTTCATATAAAAATTCCATTTTTTTTAGGTTTTGAGTGGATTTTTCAATTTTTTGGGGGTGGTCACGAATTAAAGTCCTTTTCGCTCTAGGACGCATATTTAAAGAGATATGGGAAACAGAAGTTTTTCATATAAAAATTTTAATTTTTTTAGGTTTTGGGTGGATTTTTAACTTTTTGAGGGTGGTCACGAATTAAAGTCCTTTTCGCTCTAGGACGCATATTTAAGGAGATATGGGCAAAAGAAGTTTTTCATATAAAAATTCCAATTTTTGTAGGTTTTGGGTGGATTTTTCAATTTTTTGGGGGTGGTCACGAATTAAAGTCCTTTTCGCTCTAGGACGCATATTTAAGAAGATATGGGCAAAAGAAGTTTTTCATATAAAAATTTTAATTTTTTTAGGTTTTGGGTGGATTTTTCAATTTTTTTAAGGCAGGTCTCGAATTAAAGTCCTTTTCGCTCTAGGACGCATATTTAAGGAGATATGGGCAAAAGAAGTATTTCATATAAAAATTTTAATTTTTTTAGGTTTTGGGTGGATTTTTCAATTTTTTGGGGGTGGTCACGAATTAAAGTCCTTTTCGCTCTAGGACGCATATTTAAGGAGATATGGGCAAAAGAAGTTTTTCATATAAAAATTTCAGTTTTTTTAGGTTTTGGTGGATTTTTCAATTTTTTGGGGGTGGTCACGAATTAAAGTCCTTTTCGCTCTAGGACGCATATTTAAGGAGATATGGGCAAAAGAAGTTTTTCATATAAAAATTTCAATTTTTTTAGGTTTTGGGTGGATTTTTCAATTTTTTGGGGGTGGTCACGAATTAAAGTCCTTTTCGCACTAGGACGCACATTTAAGGAGATATGGGCAAAAGAAGTTTTTCATATAAAAATTTCAATTTTTTTAGGTTTTCGGTGGATTTTTCAATTTTTTGAGGGTGGTCACGAATTAAAGTCCTTTTCGCTCTAGGATGCATATTTAAGGAGATATGAACAAAAGAAGTTTTTCATATAAAAATTCCATTTTTTTTAGGTTTTGAGTGGATTTTTCAATATTTTTGGGGGTGGTCACGAATTAAAGTCCTTTTCGCTCTAGGACGCATATTTAAGAAGATATGGGCAAAAGAAGTTTTTCATATAAAAATTTAAATTTTTTTAGGTTTTGGGTGGATTTTAAAATTTTTGAGGGTGGTCACGAATTAAAGTCCTTTTCGCTCTAGGACGCATATTTAAGGAGATATGGGCAACAGAAGTTTTTCATATAAAAATTTATTTTTTTTTTAGGTTTTGAGTGAATTTTTAAATATTTGAGGGTGGTCACGAATTAAAGTCCTTTCGCTCTAGGACGCATATTTAAGGAGATATGGGCAAAAGAAGTTTTTCATATAAAAATTTAAATTTTTTTAGGTTTTGGGTGGATTTTTCAATTTTTTGGTGTGGTCACGAATTAAAGTCCTTTTCGCTCTAGGACGCTTAGTTTAGGAGATATGGGCAAAAGAAGTTTTTCATATAAAAATTTCAATTTTTTTAGGTTTTGGGTGGATTTTTCAACTTTTTGGGGGTGGTCACGAATTAAAGTCCTTTTCGCTCTAGGACGCATATTTAAGGAGATATGGGCAAAAGAAGTTTTTCATATAAAAATTTTAATTTTTTTTAGGTTTTGGGTGGATTTTTAAATTTTTTGAGGGTGGTCACGAATTAAAGTCCTTTTCGCTCTAGGACGCATATTTAAGGAGATATGGGCAAAAGAAGTTTTTCATATAAAAATTTCAATTTTTTTAGGTTTTGGGTGGATTTTTCAATTTTTTGAGGGTGGTCACAAATTAAAGTCCTTTTCGCTCTAGGACGCATATTTAAGGAGATATGGGCAAAAGAAGTTTTTCATATAAAAATTTCAATTTTTTTAGGTTTTGGGTGGATTTTTCAATTTTTTGAGGGTGGTCACAAATTAAAGTCCTTTTCGCTCTAGGACGCATATTTAAGGAGATATGGGCAAAAGAAGTTTTTCATATAAAAATTTCAATTTTTTAGGTTTTGAGTGGATTTTTCAATTTTTTGGGGGTGGTCACGAATTAAAGTCCTTTTCGCTCTAGGACGCATATTTAAGGAGATATGGGCAAAAGAAGTTTTTCATATAAAAATTTAAATTTTTTTAGGTTTTGGGTGGATTTTTCAATTTTTGGGGGTGGTCACGAATTAAAGTCCTTTTCGCTCTAGGACGCATATTTAAGAAGATATGGGCAAAAGAAGTTTTTCATATAAAAATTTCAATTTTTTAGGTTTTGGGTGGATTTTTCAATTTTTTGGGGGTGGTCACGAATTAAAGTCCTTTTCGCTCTAGGACGCATATTTAAGGAGATATGGGCAAAAGAAGTTTTTCATATAAAAATTTCAATTTTTTTAGGTTTTGGGTGGATTTTTCAATTTTTGGGGGTGGTCACGAATTAAAGTCCTTTTCGCTCTAGGACGCATATTTAAGAAGATATGGGCAAAAGAAGTTTTTCATATAAAAATTTCAATTTTTTTAGGTTTTGGGTGGATTTTTCAATTTTTTGAGGGTGGTCACGAATTAAAGTCCTTTTCGCTCTAGGACGCATATTTAAGGAGATATGGGCAAAAGAAGTTTTTCATATAAACATTTTATTTTTTTTTAGGTTTTGGGTGGATTTTTCAATTTTTTGAGGGTGGTCACGAATTAAAGTCCTTTTCGCTCTAGGACGCATATTTAAGGAGATATGGGCAAAAGAAGTTTTTCATATAAAAATTTTAATTTTTTAAGGTTTGGGTGGATTTTTCAATTTTTTGAGGGTGGTCACGGATTAAAGTCCTTTTCGCTCTAGGACGCATATTTAAGGAGATATGGGCAAAAGAAGTTTTTCATATAAAAATTTCAATTTTTTTAGGTTTTGGGTGGATTTTTAAATTTTTTGGGGGTGGTCACGAATTAAAGTCCTTTTCGCTCTAGGACGCATATTTAAGGAGATATGGGCAAAAGAAGTTTTTCATATAAAAATTTCAATTTTTTTAGGTTTTGGGTGGATATCTAAATTTTTTGGGGGTGGTCACGAATTAAAGTCCTTTTCGCTCTAGGACGCATATTTAAGGAGATATGGGCAAAAGAAGTTTTTCATATAAAAATTTTAATTTTTTTAGGTTTTGGGTGGATTTCTAAATTTTTTGGGGGTGGTCACGAATTAAAGTCCTTTTCGCTCTAGGACGCATATTTAAGGAGATATGGGCAAAAGAAGTTTTTCATATAAAAATTTCAATTTTTTTAGGTTTTGGGTGGATTTTTCAATTTTTTGGGGGTGGTCACGAATTAAAGTCTTTTTCGCTCTAGGACGCATATTTAAGGAGATATGGGCAAAAGAAGTTTTTCATATAAAAATTTTAATTTTTTTAGGTTTTGGGTGGATTTTTCAATTTTTTGAGGCTGGTTACGAATTAAAGTCCTTTTCGCTCTAGGACGCATATTTAAGGAGATATGGGCAAAAGAAGTTTTTCATATAAAAATTTCAATTTTTTAGGTTTTGGGTGGATTTGTCAATTTTTTGAGGGTGGTCACAAATTAAAGTCCTTTTCGCTCTAGGACGCATATTTAAGGAGATATGGGCAAAAGAAGTTTTTCATATAAAAATTTCAATTTTTTTAGGTTTTGGGTGGATTTGTCAATTTTTTGAGGGTGGTCACAAATTAAAGTCCTTTTCGCTCTAGGACGCATATTTAAGGAGATATGGGCAAACGAAGTTTTTCATATAAAAATTTCAATTTTTTTAGGTTTTGGGTGGATTTTTCAATTTTTGGGGGTGGTCACGAATTAAAGTCCTTTTCGCTCTAGGACGCATATTTAAGAAGATATGGGCAAAAGAAGTTTTTCATATAAAAATTTAAATTTTTTAGGTTTTGGGTGGATTTTTCAATTTTTTGGGGGTGGTCACGAATTAAAGTCCTTTTCGCTCTAGGACGCATATTTAAGGAGATATGGGCAAAAGAAGTTTTTCATATAAAAATTTCAATTTTCTTAGGTTTTGGGTGGATTTTTCAATTTTTGGGGGTGGTCACGAATTAAAGTCCTTTTCGCTCTAGGACGCATATTTAAGAAGATATGGGCAAAAGAAGTTTTTCATATAAAAATTTCAATTTTTTTAGGTTTTGGGTGGATTTTTCAATTTTTTGAGGGTGGTCACGAATTAAAGTCCTTTTCGCTCTAGGACGCATATTTAAGGAGATATGGGCAAAAGAAGTTTTTCATATAAAAATTTTATTCTTTTTTAGGTTTTGGGTGGATTTTTCAATTTTTTGAGGGTGGTCACGAATTAAAGTCCTTTTCGCTCTAGGACGCATATTTAAGGAGATATGGGCAAAAGAAGTTTTTCATATAAAAATTTTAATTTTTTTAGGTTTTGGGTGGATTTTTCAATTTTTTGAGGGTGGTCACGGATTAAAGTCCTTTTCGCTCTAGGACGCATATTTAAGGAGATATGGGCAAAAGAAGTTTTTCATATAAAAATTTCAATTTTTTTAGGTTTTGGGTGGATTTCTAAATTTTGTTGGGGGTGGTCACGAATTAAAGTCCTTTTCGCTCTAGGACGCATATTTAAGGAGATATGGGCAAAAGAAGTTTTTCGTATAAAAATTTTAATTTTTTTTAGGTTTTGGGTGGATTTATAAATTTTTTGGGGGTGGTCACGAATTAAAGTCCTTTTCGCTCTAGGACGCATATTTAAGGAGATATGGGCAAAAGAAGTTTTTCATATAAAAATTTCAATTTTTTTAGGTTTTGGGTGGATTTTTCAATTTTTTGGGGGTGGTCACGAATTAAAGTCTTTTTCGCTCTAGGACGCATATTTAAGGAGATATGGGCAAAAGAAGTTTTTCATATAAAAATTTAAATTTTTTTAGGTTTTGGGTGGATTTTTAAATTTTTTGAGGGTGGTCACAAATTAAAGTCCTTTTCGCTCTAGGACGCATATTTAAGGAGATATGGGCAAAAGAAGTTTTTCATATAAAAATTTCAATTTTTTAGGTTTTGGGTGGATTTTTCAATTTTTTTAGGGGTGGTCACGAATTAAAGTCCTTTTCGCTCTAGGACGCATATTTAAGGAGATATGGGCAAAAGAAGTTTTTCATATAAAAATTTCAATTTTTTAGGTTTTGAGTGGATTTTTCAATTTTTTGGGGGTGGTCACGAATTAAAGTCCTTTTCGCTCTAGGACGCATATTTAAGGAGATATGGGCAAAAGAAGTTTTTCATATAATAATTTCAATTTTTTTAGGTTTTGGGTGGATTTTTCAATTTTTGGGGGTGGTCACGAATTAAAGTCCTTTTCGCTCTAGGACGCATATTTAAGAAGATATGGGCAAAAGAAGTTTTTCATATAAAAATTTCAATTTTTTAGGTTTTGGGTGGATTTTTCAATTTTTTGGGGGTGGTCACGAATTAAAGTCCTTTTCGCTCTAGGACGCATATTTAAGGAGATATGGGCAAAAGAAGTTTTTCATATAAAAATTTCAATTTTTTTAGGTTTTGGGTGGATTTTTCAATTTTTGGGGGTGGTCACGAATTAAAGTCCTTTTCGCTCTAGGACGCATATTTAAGAAGATATGGGCAAAAGAAGTTTTTCATATAAAAATTTCAATTTTTTTAGGTTTTGGGTGGATTTGTCAATTTTTTGAGGGTGGTCACGAATTAAAGTCCTTTTCGCTCTAGGACGCATATTTAAGGAGATATGGGCAAAAGAAGTTTTTCATATAAAAATTTTATTTTTTTTTAGGTTTTGGGTGGAATTTTCAATTTTTTGAGGGTGGTCACGAATTAAAGTCCTTTTCGCTCTAGGACGCATATTTAAGGAGATATGGGCAAAAGAAGTTTTTCAAATAAAAATTTTAATTTTTTTAGGTTTTGGGTGGATTTTTCAATTTTTTGAGGGTGGTCACGGATTAAAGTCCTTTTCGCTCTAGGACGCATATTTAAGGAGATATGGGCAAAAGAAGTTTTTCATATAAAAATTTCAATTTTTTTAGGTTTTGGGTGGATTTCTAAATTTTTTGGGGGTGGTCACGAATTAAAGTCCTTTTCGCTCTAGGACGCATATTTAAGGAGATATGGGCAAAAGAAGTTTTTCATATAAAAATTTCAATTTTTTTAGGTTTTGGGTGGATTTTTCAATTTTTTGGGGGTGGTCACGAATTAAAGTCTTTTTCGCTCTAGGACGCATATTTAAGGAGATATGGGCAAAAGAAGTTTTTCATATAAAAATTTTAATTTTTTTAGGTTTTGGGTGGATTTTTCAATTTTTTGAGGGTGGTCACGGATTAAAGTCCTTTTCGCTCTAGGACGCATATTTAAGGAGATATGGGCAAAAGAAGTTTTTCATATAAAAATTTTAATTTTTTTAGGTTTTGGGTGGATTTTTCAATTTTTTGAGGGTGGTCACGGATTAAAGTCCTTTTCGCTCTAGGACGCATATTTAAGGAGATATGGGCAAAAGAAGTTTTTCATATAAAAATTTCAATTTTTTTAGGTTTTGGGTGGATTTCTAAATTTTTTGGGGGTGGTCACGAATTAAAGTCCTTTTCGCTCTAGGACGCATATTTAAGGAGATATGGGCAAAAGAAGTTTTTCATATAAAAATTTTAATTTTTTTTAGGTTTTGGGTGGATTTATAAATTTTTTGGGGGTGGTCACGAATTAAAGTCTTTTTCGCTCTAGGACGCATATTTAAGGAGATATGGGCAAAAGAAGTTTTTCATATAAAAATTTCAATTTTTTTAGGTTTTGGGTGGATTTTTAAATTTTTTGGGGGTGGTCACGAATTAAAGTCCTTTTCGCTCTAGGACGCATATTTAAGGAGATATGGGCAAAAGAAGTTTTTCATATAAAAATTTAAATTTTTTTAGGTTTTGGGTGGATTTTTAAATTTTTTGAGGGTGGTCACAAATTAAAGTCCTTTTCGCTCTAGGACGCATATTTAAGGAGATATGGGCAAAAGAAGTTTTTCATATAAAAATTTCAATTTTTTAGGTTTTGGGTGGATTTTTCAATTTTTTGGGGGTGGTCACGAATTAAAGTCCTTTTCGCTCTAGGACGCATATTTAAGGAGATATGGGCAAAAGAAGTTTTTCATATAAAAATTTCAATTTTTTAGGTTTTGAGTGGATTTTTCAATTTTTTGGGGGTGGTCACGAATTAAAGTCCTTTTCGCTCTAGGACGCATATTTAAGGAGATATGGGCAAAAGAAGTTTTTCATATAATAATTTCAATTTTTTTAGGTTTTGGGTGGATTTTGCAATTTTTGGGGGTGGTCACGAATTAAAGTCCTTTTCGCTCTAGGACGCATATTTAAGAAGATATGGGCAAAAGAAGTTTTTCATATAAAAATTTCAATTTTTTAGGTTTTGGGTGGATTTTTCAATTTTTTGGGGGTGGTCACGAATTAAAGTCCTTTTCGCTCTAGGACGCATATTTAAGGAGATATGGGCAAAAGAAGTTTTTCATATAAAAATTTCAATTTTTTTAGGTTTTGGGTGGATTTTTCAATTTTTGGGGGTGGTCACGAATTAAAGTCCTTTTCGCTCTAGGACGCATATTTAAGAAGATATGGGCAAAAGAAGTTTTTCATATAAAAATTTCAATTTTTTTAGGTTTTGGGTGGATTTTTCAATTTTTTGAGGGTGGTCACGAATTAAAGTCCTTTTCGCTCTAGGACGCATATTTAAGGAGATATGGGCAAAAGAAGTTTTTCATATAAAAATTTTATTTTTTTTTAGGTTTTGGGTGGATTTTTCAATTTTTTGAGGGTGGTCACGAATTAAAGTCCTTTTCGCTCTAGGACGCATATTTAAGGAGATATGGGCAAAAGAAGTTTTTCAAATAAAAATTTTAATTTTTTTAGGTTTTGGGTGGATTTTTCAATTTTTTGAGGGTGGTCACGGATTAAAGTCCTTTTCGCTCTAGGACGCATATTTAAGGAGATATGGGCAAAAGAAGTTTTTCATATAAAAATTTCAATTTTTTTAGGTTTTGGGTGGATTTCTAAATTTTTTGGGGGTGGTCACGAATTAAAGTCCTTTTCGCTCTAGGACGCATATTTAAGGAGATATGGGCAAAAGAAGTTTTTCATATAAAAATTTCAATTTTTTTAGGTTTTGGGTGGATTTTTCAATTTTTTGGGGGTGGTCACGAATTAAAGTCTTTTTCGCTCTAGGACGCATATTTAAGGAGATATGGGCAAAAGAAGTTTTTCATATAAAAATTTCAATTTTTTTAGGTTTTGGGTGGATTTTTCAATTTTTTGGGGGTGGTCACGAATTAAAGTCTTTTTCGCTCTAGGACGCATATTTAAGGAGATATGGGCAAAAGAAGTTTTTCATATAAAAATTTCAATTTTTTTAGGTTTTGGGTGGATTTTTAAATTTTTTGGGGGTGGTCACGAATTAAAGTCCTTTTCGCTCTAGGACGCATATTTAAGGAGATATGGGCAAAAGAAGTTTTTCATATAAAAATTTAAATTTTTTTAGGTTTTGGGTGGATTTTTAAATTTTTTGAGGGTGGTCACAAATTAAAGTCCTTTTCGCTCTAGGACGCATATTTAAGGAGATATGGGCAAAAGAAGTTTTTCATATAAAAATTTCAATTTTTTAGGTTTTGGGTGGATTTTTCAATTTTTTGGGGGTGGTCACGAATTAAAGTCCTTTTCGCTCTAGGACGCATATTTAAGGAGATATGGGCAAAAGAAGTTTTTCATATAAAAATTTCAATTTTTTTAGGTTTTGGGTGGATTTTTCAATTTTTTGGGGGTGGTCACGAATTAAAGTCTTTTTCGCTCTAGGACGCATATTTAAGGAGATATGGGCAAAAGAAGTTTTTCATATAAAAATTTCAATTTTTTTAGGTTTTGGGTGGATTTTTAAATTTTTTGGGGGTGGTCACGAATTAAAGTCCTTTTCGCTCTAGGACGCATATTTAAGGAGATATGGGCAAAAGAAGTTTTTCATATAAAAATTTAAATTTTTTTAGGTTTTGGGTGGATTTTTAAATTTTTTGAGGGTGGTCACAAATTAAAGTCCTTTTCGCTCTAGGACGCATATTTAAGGAGATATGGGCAAAAGAAGTTTTTCATATAAAAATTTCAATTTTTTAGGTTTTGGGTGGATTTTTCAATTTTTTGGGGGTGGTCACGAATTAAAGTCCTTTTCGCTCTAGGACGCATATTTAAGGAGATATGGGCAAAAGAAGTTTTTCATATAAAAATTTCAATTTTTTAGGTTTTGAGTGGATTTTTCAATTTTTTGGGGGTGGTCACGAATTAAAGTCCTTTTCGCTCTAGGACGCATATTTAAGGAGATATGGGCAAAAGAAGTTTTTCATATAATAATTTCAATTTTTTTAGGTTTTGGGTGGATTTTTCAATTTTTGGGGGTGGTCACGAATTAAAGTCCTTTTCGCTCTAGGACGCATATTTAAGAAGATATGGGCAAAAGAAGTTTTTCATATAAAAATTTCAATTTTTTAGGTTTTGGGTGGATTTTTCAATTTTTTGGGGGTGGTCACGAATTAAAGTCCTTTTCGCTCTAGGACGCATATTTAAGGAGATATGGGCAAAAGAAGTTTTTCATATAAAAATTTCAATTTTTTTAGGTTTTGGGTGGATTTTTCAATTTTTGGGGGTGGTCACGAATTAAAGTCCTTTTCGCTCTAGGACGCATATTTAAGAAGATATGGGCAAAAGAAGTTTTTCATATAAAAATTTCAATTTTTTTAGGTTTTGGGTGGATTTTTCAATTTTTTGAGGGTGGTCACGAATTAAAGTCCTTTTCGCTCTAGGACGCATATTTAAGGAGATATGGGCAAAAGAAGTTTTTCATATAAAAATTTTATTTTTTTTTAGGTTTTGGGTGGATTTTTCAATTTTTTGAGGGTGGTCACGAATTAAAGTCCTTTTCGCTCTAGGACGCATATTTAAGGAGATATGGGCAAAAGAAGTTTTTCAAATAAAAATTTTAATTTTTTTAGGTTTTGGGTGGATTTTTCAATTTTTTGAGGGTGGTCACGGATTAAAGTCCTTTTCGCTCTAGGACGCATATTTAAGGAGATATGGGCAAAAGAAGTTTTTCATATAAAAATTTCAATTTTTTTAGGTTTTGGGTGGATTTCTAAATTTTTTGGGGGTGGTCACGAATTAAAGTCCTTTTCGCTCTAGGACGCATATTTAAGGAGATATGGGCAAAAGAAGTTTTTCATATAAAAATTTCAATTTTTTTAGGTTTTGGGTGGATTTTTCAATTTTTTGGGGGTGGTCACGAATTAAAGTCTTTTTCGCTCTAGGACGCATATTTAAGGAGATATGGGCAAAAGAAGTTTTTCATATAAAAATTTCAATTTTTTTAGGTTTTGGGTGGATTTTTAAATTTTTTGGGGGTGGTCACGAATTAAAGTCCTTTTCGCTCTAGGACGCATATTTAAGGAGATATGGGCAAAAGAAGTTTTTCATATAAAAATTTAAATTTTTTTAGGTTTTGGGTGGATTTTTAAATTTTTTGAGGGTGGTCACAAATTAAAGTCCTTTTCGCTCTAGGACGCATATTTAAGGAGATATGGGCAAAAGAAGTTTTTCATATAAAAATTTCAATTTTTTAGGTTTTGGGTGGATTTTTCAATTTTTTGGGGGTGGTCACGAATTAAAGTCCTTTTCGCTCTAGGACGCATATTTAAGGAGATATGGGCAAAAGAAGTTTTTCATATAAAAATTTCAATTTTTTAGGTTTTGAGTGGATTTTTCAATTTTTTGGGGGTGGTCACGAATTAAAGTCCTTTTCGCTCTAGGACGCATATTTAAGGAGATATGGGCAAAAGAAGTTTTTCATATAATAATTTCAATTTTTTTAGGTTTTGGGTGGATTTTTCAATTTTTGGGGGTGGTCACGAATTAAAGTCCTTTTCGCTCTAGGACGCATATTTAAGAAGATATGGGCAAAAGAAGTTTTTCATATAAAAATTTCAATTTTTTAGGTTTTGGGTGGATTTTTCAATTTTTTGAGGGTGGTCACAAATTAAAGTCCTTTTCGCTCTAGGACGCATATTTAAGGAGATATGGGCAAAAGAAGTTTTTCATATAAAAATTTCAATTTTTTAGGTTTTGGGTGGATTTTTCAATTTTTTGGGGGTGGTCACGAATTAAAGTCCTTTTCGCTCTAGGACGCATATTTAAGAAGATATGGGCAAAAGAAGTTTTTCATATAAAAATTTCAATTTTTTTAGGTTTTGGGTGGATTTTTCAATTTTTTGAGGGTGGTCACGAATTAAAGTCCTTTTCGCTCTAGGACGCATATTTAAGGAGATATGGGCAAAAGAAGTTTTTCATATAAAAATTTTATTTTTTTTAGGTTTTGGGTGGATTTTTCAATTTTTTGAGGGTGTTCACGAATTAAAGTCCTTTTCGCTCTAGGACGCATATTTAAGGAGATATGGGCAAAAGAAGTTTTTCATATAAAAATTTTAATTTTTTCAGGTTTTGGGTGGATTTTTAAATTTTTTGGGGGTGGTCACGAATTAAAGTCCTTTTCGCTCTAGGACGCATATTTAAGGAGATATGGGCAAAAGAAGTTTTTCATATAAAAATTTAAATTTTTTTAGGTTTTGGGTGGATTTTTAAATTTTTTGAGGGTGGTCACAAATTAAAGTCCTTTTCGCTCTAGGACGCATATTTAAGGAGATATGGGCAAAAGAAGTTTTTCATATAAAAATTTCAATTTTTTAGGTTTTGGGTGGATTTTTCAATTTTTTGGGGGTGGTCACGAATTAAAGTCCTTTTCGCTCTAGGACGCATATTTAAGGAGATATGGGCAAAAGAAGTTTTTCATATAAAAATTTCAATTTTTTTAGGTTTTGGGTGGATTTTTCAATTTTTGGGGGTGGTCACGAATTAAAGTCTTTTTCGCTCTAGGACGCATATTTAAGGAGATATGGGCAAAAGAAGTTTTTCATATAAAAATTTTAATTTTTTTAGGTTTTGGGTGGATTTTTCAATTTTTTGAGGGTGGTCACGGATTAAAGTCCTTTTCGCTCTAGGACGCATATTTAAGGAGATATGGGCAAAAGAAGTTTTTCGTATAAAAATTTTAATTTTTTTTAGGTTTTGGGTGGATTTATAAATTTTTTGGGGGTGGTCACGAATTAAAGTCCTTTTCGCTCTAGGACGCATATTTAAGGAGATATGGGCAAAAGAAGTTTTTCATATAAAAATTTCAATTTTTTTAGGTTTTGGGTGGATTTTTCAATTTTTTGGGGGTGGTCACGAATTAAAGTCTTTTTCGCTCTAGGACGCATATTTAAGGAGATATGGGCAAAAGAAGTTTTTCATATAAAAATTTCAATTTTTTTAGGTTTTGGGTGGATTTTTAAATTTTTTGGGGGTGGTCACGAATTAAAGTCCTTTTCGCTCTAGGACGCATATTTAAGGAGATATGGGCAAAAGAAGTTTTTCATATAAAAATTTAAATTTTTTTAGGTTTTGGGTGGATTTTTAAATTTTTTGAGGGTGGTCACAAATTAAAGTCCTTTTCGCTCTAGGACGCATATTTAAGGAGATATGGGCAAAAGAAGTTTTTTATATAAAAATTTCAATTTTTTAGGTTTTGGGTGGATTTTTCAATTTTTTGGGGGTGGTCACGAATTAAAGTCCTTTTCGCTCTAGGACGCATATTTAAGGAGATATGGGCAAAAGAAGTTTTTCATATAAAAATTTCAATTTTTTAGGTTTTGAGTGGATTTTTCAATTTTTTGGGGGTGGTCACGAATTAAAGTCCTTTTCGCTCTAGGACGCATATTTAAGGAGATATGGGCAAAAGAAGTTTTTCATATAATAATTTCAATTTTTTTAGGTTTTGGGTGGATTTTTCAATTTTTGGGGGTGGTCACGAATTAAAGTCCTTTTCGCTCTAGGACGCATATTTAAGAAGATATGGGCAAAAGAAGTTTTTCATATAAAAATTTCAATTTTTTAGGTTTTGGGTGGATTTTTCAATTTTTTGGGGGTGGTCACGAATTAAAGTCCTTTTCGCTCTAGGACGCATATTTAAGGAGATATGGGCAAAAGAAGTTTTTCATATAAAAATTTCAATTTTTTTAGGTTTTGGGTGGATTTTTCAATTTTTGGGGGTGGTCACGAATTAAAGTCCTTTTCGCTCTAGGACGCATATTTAAGAAGATATGGGCAAAAGAAGTTTTTCATATAAAAATTTCAATTTTTTTAGGTTTTGGGTGGATTTTTCAATTTTTTGAGGGTGGTCACGAATTAAAGTCCTTTTCGCTCTAGGACGCATATTTAAGGAGATATGGGCAAAAGAAGTTTTTCATATAAAAATTTTATTTTTTTTTTAGGTTTTGGGTGGATTTTTCAATTTTTTGAGGGTGGTCACGAATTAAAGTCCTTTTCGCTCTAGGACGCATATTTAAGGAGATATGGGCAAAAGAAGTTTTTCAAATAAAAATTTTAATTTTTTTAGGTTTTGGGTGGATTTTTCAATTTTTTGAGGGTGGTCACGGATTAAAGTCCTTTTCGCTCTAGGACGCATATTTAAGGAGATATGGGCAAAAGAAGTTTTTCATATAAAAATTTCAATTTTTTTAGGTTTTGGGTGGATTTCTAAATTTTTTGGGGGTGGTCACGAATTAAAGTCCTTTTCGCTCTAGGACGCATATTTAAGGAGATATGGGCAAAAGAAGTTTTTCATATAAAAATTTCAATTTTTTTAGGTTTTGGGTGGATTTTTCAATTTTTTGGGGGTGGTCACGAATTAAAGTCTTTTTCGCTCTAGGACGCATATTTAAGGAGATATGGGCAAAAGAAGTTTTTCATATAAAAATTTCAATTTTTTTAGGTTTTGGGTGGATTTTTAAATTTTTTGGGGTGGTCACGAATTAAAGTCCTTATCGCTCTAGGACGCATATTTAAGGAGATATGGGCAAAAGAAGTTTTTCATATAAAAATTTAAATTTTTTTAGGTTTTGGGTGGATTTTTAAATTTTTTGAGGGTGGTCACAAATTAAAGTCCTTTTCGCTCTAGGACGCATATTTAAGGAGATATGGGCAAAAGAAGTTTTTCATATAAAAATTTCAATTTTTTAGGTTTTGGGTGGATTTTTCAATTTTTTGGGGGTGGTCACGAATTAAAGTCCTTTTCGCTCTAGGACGCATATTTAAGAAGATATGGGCAAAAGAAGTTTTTCATATAAAAATTTCAATTTTTTTAGGTTTTGGGTGGATTTTTCAATTTTTTGAGGGTGGTCACGAATTAAAGTCCTTTTCGCTCTAGGACGCATATTTAAGGAGATATGGGCAAAAGAAGTTTTTCATATAAAAATTTTATTTTTTTTAGGTTTTGGGTGGATTTTTCAATTTTTTGAGGGTGTTCACGAATTAAAGTCCTTTTCGCTCTAGGACGCATATTTAAGGAGATATGGGCAAAAGAAGTTTTTCATATAAAAATTTTAATTTTTTCAGGTTTTGGGTGGATTTTTCAATTTTTTGAGGGTGGTCACGGATTAAAGTCCTTTTAGCTCTAGGACGCATATTTAAGGAGATATGGGCAAAAGAAGTTTTTCATATAAAAATTTTAATTTTTTTAGGTTTTGGGTGGATTTTTCAATTTTTTGAGGCTGGTCCCGAATTAAAGTCCTTTTCGCTCTAGGACGCATATTTAAGGAGATATGGGCAAAAGAAGTTTTTCATATAAAAATTTTAATTTTTTTTAGGTTTTGGGTGAATTTTTCAATTTTTTGAGGGTGGTCACGAATTAAAGTCCTTTTCGCTCTAGGACGCATATTTAAGGAGATATGGGCAAAAGAAGTTTTTCATATAAAAATTTTAATTTTTTCAGGTTTTGGGTGGATTTTTCAATTTTTTGAGGGTGGTCACGGATTAAAGTCCTTTTCGCTCTAGGACGCATATTTAAGGAGATATGGGCAAAAGAAGTTTTTCATATAAAAATTTCAATTTTTTTAGGTTTTGGGTGGATTTTTCAATTTTTTGAGGGTGGTCACGAATTAAAGTCCTTTTCGCTCTAGGACGCATATTTAAGGAGATATGGGCAAAAGAAGTTTTTCATATAAAAATTTAAATTTTTTTAGGTTTTGGGTGGATTTTTCAATTTTTTGGGGGTGGTCACGAATTAAAGTCCTTTTCGCTCTAGGACGCACATTTAAGGAGATATGGGCAAAAGAAGTTTTTCATACAAAAATTTCAATTTTTTTAGGTTTTCGGTGGATTTTTCAATTTTTTGAGGGTGGTCACGAATTAAAGTCCTTTTCGCTCTAGGACGCATATTTAAGGAGATATGGGCAAAAGAAGTTTTTCATATAAAAATTTTAATTTTTTTAGGTTTTGGGTGGATTTTTCAATTTTTTGAGGCTGGTCACGAATTAAAGTCCTTTTCGCTCTAGGACGCATATTTAAGGAGATATGAGCAAACGAAGTTTTTCATATAAAAATTTTAATTTTTTAGGTTTTGGGTGGATTTTACAATTTTTTGAGGGTGGTCACGAATTAAAGTCCTTTTCGCTCTAGGACGCATATTTAAGGAGATATGGGCAAAAGAAGTTTTTCATATAAAAATTTCAATTTTTTTAGGTTTTGGGTGGATTTTTCAATTTTTTGGGGGTGGTCACGAATTAAAGTCCTTTTCGCTCTAGGACGCATATTTAAGGAGATATGGGCAAAAGAAGTTTTTCATATAAAAATTTCAATTTTTTTAGGTTTTGGGTGGATTTTTCAAATTTATGGGGGTGGTCACGAATTAAAGTCCTTTTCGCTCTAGGACGCATATTTAAGAAGATATGGGCAAAATAAGTTTTTCATATAAAAATTTAAATTTTTTTAGGTTTTGGGTGGATTTTTCAATTTTTTGGGGGTGGTCACGAATTAAAGTCCTTTTCGCTCTAGGACGCATATTTAAGGAGATAAGGGCAAAAGAAGTTTTTCATATAAAAATTTAAATTTTTTTAGGTTTTGGGTGGATTATTCAATTTTTTGGGTGTGGTCACGAATTAAAGTCCTTTTCGCTCTAGGACGATTAGTTTAGGAGATATTGGCAAAAGAAGTTTTTCATATAAAAGTTTAATTTTTTTTTAGGTTTTGGGTGGATTTTTCATTTTATTGGGGCTGGTCACGAATTAAAGTCCTTTTCGCTCTAGGACGCATATTTAAGGAGATATGGGCAAAAGAAGTTTTTCATATACAAATTTTAATTTTTTTAGGTTTTGGGTGGATTTTTAAAATTTTGAGGGTGGTCACGAATTAAAGTCCTTTTCGCTCTAGGACGCATATTTAAGGAGATATGGGCAAAAGAAGTTTTTCATATAAAAATTTCAAATTTTTTAGGTTTTGGGTGGATTTTTCAATTTTATGGGGGTGGTCACGAATTAAAGTCTTTTCGCTCTAGGACGCATATTTAAGGAGATATGGGCAAAAGAAGTTTTTCATATAAAAATTTTAATTTTTTTATGTTTTGGGTGGATTTTTCAATTTTTTGAGGGTGGTCACGAATTAAAGTCCTTTTCGCTCTAGGACGCATATTTAAGGAGATATGGGCAAAAGAAGTTTTTCATATAAAAATTTCAATTTTTTTAGGTTCTTTGAGGGTGGTCACAAATTAAAGTCCTTTTCGCTCTAGGACGCATATTTAAGGAGATATGTGCAAAAGAAGTTTTTCATATAAAAATTTAAATTTTTTAGGTTTTGGGTGGAGTTTTCAATATTTTGGGGGTGGTCACGAATTAAAGTCCTTTTCGCTCTAGGACGCATATTTAAGGAGATATGAGCAAAAGAAGTTTTTCATATAAAAATTTCAATTTTTTTAGGGTTTGAGTGGATATTTCAATTTTTTGGGGGTGGTCACGAATTAAAGCCCTTTTCGCTCTAGGACGCGTATTTAAGGAGATATGGGCAAAAGAAGTTTTTCATGTCAAAATTTCAATTTTTTTAGGTTTTGGGTGGATTTTCCAATTTTTTGGGTGTGGTCACGATTTAAAGTCCTTTTCGCTCTAGGACGCATATTTAAGGAGATATAGGCAAAAGAAGTTTTTCATATAAAAATTTCAATTTTTTTAGGTTTTGGGTGGATTTTTCAATTTTTTGGGGGTGGTCACGAATTAAAGTCCTTTTCGCTCTAGGACGCATATTTAAGGAGATATGGGCAAAAGAAGTTTTTCATATAAAAATTTTAAATTTTTTAGGTTTTGGGTGTATTTTTCAATTTTTTGAGGGTGGTCGCGAATTAAAGTCCTTGTCGGTCTAGGACGCATATTTAAGGAGATATGGGCAAAAGAAGTTTTTCATATAAAAATTTTAATTTTTTTAGGTTTTGGGTGAATTTTTCAATTTTTTGAGGGTGGTCACGAATTAAAGTCCTTTTCGCTCTAGGAAGCATATTTAAGGAGATATGGGCAAAAGAAGTTTTTCATATAAAAATTTCAATTTTTTTAGGTTTTGGGTGGATTTTTCAATTTTTTGGGGGTGGTCACGAATTAAAGTCCTTTTCGCTCTAGGACGCATATTTAATGAGATATGGGCAAAAGAAATTTTTCATTTAAAAAAATCAATTTTTTTAGGTTTTGGGTGGATTTTTCAATTTTTTGGGGGTGGTCACGAATTAAAGTCCTTTTCGCTCTAGGACGCATATTTAAGGAGATATGGGCAAAAGAAGTTTTTCATATAAAAATTTTAATTTTTTGATGTTTTGGGTGGATTTTGCAATTTTTTGAGGGTGGTCACGAATTAAAGTCCTTTTCGCTCTAGGACGCATATTTAATGAGATATGGGCAAACGAAGTTTTTCATATAAAAATTTCAATTTTTTTAGGTTTTGGGTGGATTTTTCAATTTTTTGGGGGTGGTCATGAATTAAAGTCCTTTTCGCTCTAGGACGCATATTTAAGGAGATATGGGCAAAAGAAGTTTTTCATATAAAAATTTCAATTTTTTTAGGGTTTGAGTGGATTTTTCAATTTTTTGGGGGTGGTCACGAATTAAAGCCCTTTTTGCTCTAGGACGCGTATTTAAGGAGATATGGGCAAAAGAAGTTTTTCATGTCAAAATTTCAATTTTTTTAGGTTTTGGGTGGATTTTCCAATTTTTTGGGAGTGGTCACGATTTAAAGTCCTTTTCGCTCTAGGACGCATATTTAAGGAGATATAGGCAAAAGAAGTTTTTCATATAAAAATTTCAATTTTTTTAGGTTTTGGGTGGATTTTTCAATTTTTTGGGGGTGGTCACGAATTAAAGTCCTTTTCGCTCTAGGACGCATATTTAAGGAGATATGGGCAAAAGAAGTTTTTCATATAAAAATTTTAAATTTTTTAGGTTTTGGGTGTATTTTTCAATTTTTTGAGGGTGGTCGCGAATTAAAGTCCTTGTCGGTCTAGGACGCATATTTAAGGAGATATGGGCAAAAGAAGTTTTTCATATAAAAATTTTAATTTTTTTAGGTTTTGGGTGAATTTTTCAATTTTTTGAGGGTGGTCACGAATTAAAGTCCTTTTCGCTCTAGGAAGCATATTTAAGGAGATATGGGCAAAAGAAGTTTTTCATATAAAAATTTCAATTTTTTTAGGTTTTGGGTGGATTTTTAAATTTTTTGGGGGTGGTCACGAATTAAAGTCCTTTTCGCTCTAGGACGCATATTTAAGGAGATATGGGCAAAAGAAATTTTTCATTTAAAAAAATCAATTTTTTTAGGTTTTGGGTGGATTTTTCAATTTTTTGGGGGTGGTCACGAATTAAAGTCCTTTTCGCTCTAGGACGCATATTTAAGGAGATATGGGCAAAAGAAGTTTTTCATATAAAAATTTTAATTTTTTGATGTTTTGGGTGGATTTTGCAATTTTTTGAGGGTGGTCACGAATTAAAGTCCTTTTCGCTCTAGGACGCATATTTAATGAGATATGGGCAAACGAAGTTTTTCATATAAAAATTTCAATTTTTTTAGGTTTTGGGTGGATTTTTCAATTTTTTGGGGGTGGTCATGAATTAAAGTCCTTTTCGCTCTAGGACGCATATTTAAGGAGATATGGGCAAAAGAAGTTTTTCATATAAAAATTTCAATTTTTTTAGGGTTTGAGTGGATTTTTCAATTTTTTGGGGGTGGTCACGAATTAAAGCCCTTTTTGCTCTAGGACGCATATTTAAGGAGATATGGGCAAAAGAAGTTTTTCATATAAAAATTTCATTTTTTTTAGGTTTTGGGTGGATTTTTCAATTTTTGGGGGTGGTCACGAATTAAAGTCCTTTTCGCTCTAGGACGCATATTTAAGAAGATATGGGCAAAAGAAGTTTTTCATATAAAAATTTCAATTTTTTTAGGTTTTGGGTGGATTTTTCAATTTTTTGAGGGTGGTCACGAATTAAAGTCCTTTTCGCTCTAGGACGCATATTTAAGGAGATATGGGCAAAAGAAGTTTTTCATATACAAATTTTAATTTTTTTAGGTTTTGGGTGGATTTTTAAAATTTTGAGGGTGGTCACGAATTAAAGTCCTTTTCGCTCTAGGACGCATATTTAAGGAGATATGGGCAAAAGAAGTTTTTCATATAAAAATTTCAAATTTTTTAGGTTTTGGGTGGATTTTTCAATTTTATGGGGGTGGTCACGAATTAAAGTCTTTTCGCTCTAGGACGCATATTTAAGGAGATATGGGCAAAAGAAGTTTTTCATATAAAAATTTTAATTTTTTTATGTTTTGGGTGGATTTTTCAATTTTTTGAGGGTGGTCACGAATTAAAGTCCTTTTCGCTCTAGGACGCATATTTAAGGAGATATGGGCAAAAGAAGTTTTTCATATAAAAATTTCAATTTTTTTAGGTTCTTTGAGGGTGGTCACAAATTAAAGTCCTTTTCGCTCTAGGACGCATATTTAAGGAGATATGTGCAAAAGAAGTTTTTCATATAAAAATTTAAATTTTTTAGGTTTTGGGTGGAGTTTTCAATATTTTGGGGGTGGTCACGAATTAAAGTCCTTTTCGCTCTAGGACGCATATTTAAGGAGATATGAGCAAAAGAAGTTTTTCATATAAAAATTTCAATTTTTTTAGGTTTTGGGTGGATTTTTCAATTTTTTGGGGGTGGTCACGAATTAAAGTCCTTTTCGCTCTAGGACGCATATTTAAGGAGATAAGGGCAAAAGAAGTTTTTCATATAAAAATTTAAATTTTTTTAGGTTTTGGGTGGATTATTCAATTTTTTGGGTGTGGTCACGAATTAAAGTCCTTTTCGCTCTAGGACGATTAGTTTAGGAGATATTGGCAAAAGAAGTTTTTCATATAAAAGTTTAATTTTTTTTTAGGTTTTGGGTGGATTTTTCATTTTATTGGGGCTGGTCACGAATTAAAGTCCTTTTCGCTCTAGGACGCATATTTAAGGAGATATGGGCAAAAGAAGTTTTTCATATACAAATTTTAATTTTTTTAGGTTTTGGGTGGATTTTTCAAATTTATGGGGGTGGTCACGAATTAAAGTCCTTTTCGCTCTAGGACGCATATTTAAGAAGATATGGGCAAAATAAGTTTTTCATATAAAAATTTAAATTTTTTTATGTTTTGGGTGGATTTTTCAATTTTTTGAGGGTGGTCACGAATTAAAGTCCTTTTCGCTCTAGGACGCATATTTAAGGAGATATGGGCAAAAGAAGTTTTTCATATAAAAATTTTAATTTTTTTATGTTTTGGGTGGATTTTTCAATTTTTTGAGGGTGGTCACGAATTAAAGTCCTTTTCGCTCTAGGACGCATATTTAAGGAGATATGGGCAAAAGAAGTTTTTCATATAAAAATTTCAATTTTTTTAGGTTCTTTGAGGGTGGTCACAAATTAAAGTCCTTTTCGCTCTAGGACGCATATTTAAGGAGATATGTGCAAAAGAAGTTTTTCATATAAAAATTTAAATTTTTTAGGTTTTGGGTGGAGTTTTCAATATTTTGGGGGTGGTCACGAATTAAAGTCCTTTTCGCTCTAGGACGCATATTTAAGGAGATATGAGCAAAAGAAGTTTTTCATATAAAAATTTCAATTTTTTTAGGGTTTGAGTGGATATTTCAATTTTTTGGGGGTGGTCACGAATTAAAGCCCTTTTCGCTCTAGGACGCGTATTTAAGGAGATATGGGCAAAAGAAGTTTTTCATGTCAAAATTTCAATTTTTTTAGGTTTTGGGTGGATTTTCCAATTTTTTGGGTGTGGTCACGATTTAAAGTCCTTTTCGCTCTAGGACGCATATTTAAGGAGATATAGGCAAAAGAAGTTTTTCATATAAAAATTTCAATTTTTTTAGGTTTTGGGTGGATTTTTCAATTTTTTGGGGGTGGTCACGAATTAAAGTCCTTTTCGCTCTAGGACGCATATTTAAGGAGATATGGGCAAAAGAAGTTTTTCATATAAAAATTTTAAATTTTTTAGGTTTTGGGTGTATTTTTCAATTTTTTGAGGGTGGTCGCGAATTAAAGTCCTTGTCGGTCTAGGACGCATATTTAAGGAGATATGGGCAAAAGAAGTTTTTCATATAAAAATTTTAATTTTTTTAGGTTTTGGGTGAATTTTTCAATTTTTTGAGGGTGGTCACGAATTAAAGTCCTTTTCGCTCTAGGAAGCATATTTAAGGAGATATGGGCAAAAGAAGTTTTTCATATAAAAATTTCAATTTTTTTAGGTTTTGGGTGGATTTTTCAATTTTTTGGGGGTGGTCACGAATTAAAGTCCTTTTCGCTCTAGGACGCATATTTAATGAGATATGGGCAAAAGAAATTTTTCATTTAAAAAAATCAATTTTTTTAGGTTTTGGGTGGATTTTTCAATTTTTTGGGGGTGGTCACGAATTAAAGTCCTTTTCGCTCTAGGACGCATATTTAAGGAGATATGGGCAAAAGAAGTTTTTCATATAAAAATTTTAATTTTTTGATGTTTTGGGTGGATTTTGCAATTTTTTGAGGGTGGTCACGAATTAAAGTCCTTTTCGCTCTAGGACGCATATTTAATGAGATATGGGCAAACGAAGTTTTTCATATAAAAATTTCAATTTTTTTAGGTTTTGGGTGGATTTTTCAATTTTTTGGGGGTGGTCATGAATTAAAGTCCTTTTCGCTCTAGGACGCATATTTAAGGAGATATGGGCAAAAGAAGTTTTTCATATAAAAATTTCAATTTTTTTAGGGTTTGAGTGGATTTTTCAATTTTTTGGGGGTGGTCACGAATTAAAGCCCTTTTTGCTCTAGGACGCGTATTTAAGGAGATATGGGCAAAAGAAGTTTTTCATGTCAAAATTTCAATTTTTTTAGGTTTTGGGTGGATTTTCCAATTTTTTGGGAGTGGTCACGATTTAAAGTCCTTTTCGCTCTAGGACGCATATTTAAGGAGATATAGGCAAAAGAAGTTTTTCATATAAAAATTTCAATTTTTTTAGGTTTTGGGTGGATTTTTCAATTTTTTGGGGGTGGTCACGAATTAAAGTCCTTTTCGCTCTAGGACGCATATTTAAGGAGATATGGGCAAAAGAAGTTTTTCATATAAAAATTTTAAATTTTTTAGGTTTTGGGTGTATTTTTCAATTTTTTGAGGGTGGTCGCGAATTAAAGTCCTTGTCGGTCTAGGACGCATATTTAAGGAGATATGGGCAAAAGAAGTTTTTCATATAAAAATTTTAATTTTTTTAGGTTTTGGGTGAATTTTTCAATTTTTTGAGGGTGGTCACGAATTAAAGTCCTTTTCGCTCTAGGAAGCATATTTAAGGAGATATGGGCAAAAGAAGTTTTTCATATAAAAATTTCAATTTTTTTAGGTTTTGGGTGGATTTTTCAATTTTTTGGGGGTGGTCACGAATTAAAGTCCTTTTCGCTCTAGGACGCATATTTAATGAGATATGGGCAAAAGAAATTTTTCATTTAAAAAAATCAATTTTTTTAGGTTTTGGGTGGATTTTTCAATTTTTTGGGGGTGGTCACGAATTAAAGTCCTTTTCGCTCTAGGACGCATATTTAAGGAGATATGGGCAAAAGAAGTTTTTCATATAAAAATTTTAATTTTTTGATGTTTTGGGTGGATTTTGCAATTTTTTGAGGGTGGTCACGAATTAAAGTCCTTTTCGCTCTAGGACGCATATTTAATGAGATATGGGCAAACGAAGTTTTTCATATAAAAATTTCAATTTTTTTAGGTTTTGGGTGGATTTTTCAATTTTTTGGGGGTGGTCATGAATTAAAGTCCTTTTCGCTCTAGGACGCATATTTAAGGAGATATGGGCAAAAGAAGTTTTTCATATAAAAATTTCAATTTTTTTAGGGTTTGAGTGGATTTTTCAATTTTTTGGGGGTGGTCACGAATTAAAGCCCTTTTTGCTCTAGGACGCATATTTAAGGAGATATGGGCAAAAGAAGTTTTTCATATAAAAATTTCATTTTTTTTAGGTTTTGGGTGGATTTTTCAATTTTTGGGGGTGGTCACGAATTAAAGTCCTTTTCGCTCTAGGACGCATATTTAAGAAGATATGGGCAAAAGAAGTTTTTCATATAAAAATTTCAATTTTTTTAGGTTTTGGGTGGATTTTTCAATTTTTTGAGGGTGGTCACGAATTAAAGTCCTTTTCGCTCTAGGACGCATATTTAAGGAGATATGGGCAAAAGAAGTTTTTCATATAAAAATTTTATTTTTTTTTAGGTTTTGGGTGGATTTTTCAATTTTTTGAGGGTGTTCACGAATTAAAGTCCTTTTCGCTCTAGGACGCATATTTAAGGAGATATGGGCAAAAGAAGTTTTTCATATAAAAATTTTAATTTTTTCAGGTTTTGGGTGGATTTTTCAATTTTTTGAGGGTGGTCACGGATTAAAGTCCTTTTAGCTCTAGGACGCATATTTAAGGAGATATGGGCAAAAGAAGTTTTTCATATAAAAATTTTAATTTTTTTAGGTTTTGGGTGGATTTTTCAATTTTTTGAGGCTGGTCCCGAATTAAAGTCCTTTTCGCTCTAGGACGCATATTTAAGGAGATATGGGCAAAAGAAGTTTTTCATATAAAAATTTTAATTTTTTTTAGGTTTTGGGTGAATTTTTCAATTTTTTGAGGGTGGTCACGAATTAAAGTCCTTTTCGCTCTAGGACGCATATTTAAGGAGATATGGGCAAAAGAAGTTTTTCATATAAAAATTTTAATTTTTTCAGGTTTTGGGTGGATTTTTCAATTTTTTGAGGGTGGTCACGGATTAAAGTCCTTTTCGCTCTAGGACGCATATTTAAGGAGATATGGGCAAAAGAAGTTTTTCATATAAAAATTTCAATTTTTTTAGGTTTTGGGTGGATTTTTCAATTTTTTGAGGGTGGTCACGAATTAAAGTCCTTTTCGCTCTAGGACGCATATTTAAGGAGATATGGGCAAAAGAAGTTTTTCATATAAAAATTTAAATTTTTTTAGGTTTTGGGTGGATTTTTCAATTTTTTGGGGGTGGTCACGAATTAAAGTCCTTTTCGCTCTAGGACGCACATTTAAGGAGATATGGGCAAAAGAAGTTTTTCATACAAAAATTTCAATTTTTTTAGGTTTTCGGTGGATTTTTCAATTTTTTGAGGGTGGTCACGAATTAAAGTCCTTTTCGCTCTAGGACGCATATTTAAGGAGATATGGGCAAAAGAAGTTTTTCATATAAAAATTTTAATTTTTTTAGGTTTTGGGTGGATTTTTCAATTTTTTGAGGCTGGTCACGAATTAAAGTCCTTTTCGCTCTAGGACGCATATTTAAGGAGATATGAGCAAAAGAAGTTTTTCATATAAAAATTTTAATTTTTTAGGTTTTGGGTGGATTTTACAATTTTTTGAGGGTGGTCACGAATTAAAGTCCTTTTCGCTCTAGGACGCATATTTAAGGAGATATGGGCAAAAGAAGTTTTTCATATAAAAATTTCAATTTTTTTAGGTTTTGGGTGGATTTTTCAATTTTTTGGGGGTGGTCACGAATTTTTCAATTTTTTTAGGTTTTGGGTGGATTTTTCAAATTTATGGGGGTGGTCACGAATTAAAGTCCTTTTCGCTCTAGGACGCATATTTAAGAAGATATGGGCAAAATAAGTTTTTCATATAAAAATTTAAATTTTTTTAGGTTTTGGGTGGATTTTTCAATTTTTTGGGGGTGGTCACGAATTAAAGTCCTTTTCGCTCTAGGACGCATATTTAAGGAGATAAGGGCAAAAGAAGTTTTTCATATAAAAATTTAAATTTTTTTAGGTTTTGGGTGGATTATTCAATTTTTTGGGTGTGGTCACGAATTAAAGTCCTTTTCGCTCTAGGACGATTAGTTTAGGAGATATTGGCAAAAGAAGTTTTTCATATAAAAGTTTAATTTTTTTTTAGGTTTTGGGTGGATTTTTCATTTTATTGGGGCTGGTCACGAATTAAAGTCCTTTTCGCTCTAGGACGCATATTTAAGGAGATATGGGCAAAAGAAGTTTTTCATATACAAATTTTAATTTTTTTAGGTTTTGGGTGGATTTTTAAAATTTTGAGGGTGGTCACGAATTAAAGTCCTTTTCGCTCTAGGACGCATATTTAAGGAGATATGGGCAAAAGAAGTTTTTCATATAAAAATTTCAAATTTTTTAGGTTTTGGGTGGATTTTTCAATTTTATGGGGGTGGTCACGAATTAAAGTCTTTTCGCTCTAGGACGCATATTTAAGGAGATATGGGCAAAAGAAGTTTTTCATATAAAAATTTTAATTTTTTTATGTTTTGGGTGGATTTTTCAATTTTTTGAGGGTGGTCACGAATTAAAGTCCTTTTCGCTCTAGGACGCATATTTAAGGAGATATGGGCAAAAGAAGTTTTTCATATAAAAATTTCAATTTTTTTAGGTTCTTTGAGGGTGGTCACAAATTAAAGTCCTTTTCGCTCTAGGACGCATATTTAAGGAGATATGTGCAAAAGAAGTTTTTCATATAAAAATTTAAATTTTTTAGGTTTTGGGTGGAGTTTTCAATATTTTGGGGGTGGTCACGAATTAAAGTCCTTTTCGCTCTAGGACGCATATTTAAGGAGGTATGAGCAAAAGAAGTTTTTCATATAAAAATTTCAATTTTTTTAGGGTTTGAGTGGATATTTCAATTTTTTGGGGGTGGTCACGAATTAAAGCCCTTTTCGCTCTAGGACGCGTATATAAGGAGATATGGGCAAAAGAAGTTTTTCATGTCAAAATTTCAATTTTTTTAGGTTTTGGGTGGATTTTTCAATTTTTTGGGTGTGGTCACGATTTAAAGTCCTTTTCGCTCTAGGACGCATATTTAAGGAGATATGGGCAAAAGAAGTTTTTCATATAAAAATTTCAATTTTTTTAGGTTTTGGGTGGATTTTTCAATTTTTTGGGGGTGGTCACGAATTAAAGTCCTTTTCGCTCTAGGACGCATATTTAAGGAGATATGGGCAAAAGAAGTTTTTCATATAAAAATTTTAAATTTTTTAGGTTTTGGGTGTATTTTTCAATTTTTTGAGGGTGGTCGCGAATTAAAGTCCTTGTCGGTCTAGGACGCATATTTAAGGAGATATGGGCAAAAGAAGTTTTTCATATAAAAATTTTAATTTTTTTAGGTTTTGGGTGAATTTTTCAATTTTTTGAGGGTGGTCACGAATTAAAGTCCTTTTCGCTCTAGGAAGCATATTTAAGGAGATATGGGCAAAAGAAGTTTTTCATATAAAAATTTCAATTTTTTTAGGTTTTGGGTGGATTTTTCAATTTTTTGGGGGTGGTCACGAATTAAAGTCCTTTTCGCTCTAGGACGCATATATAATGAGATATGGGCAAAAGAAATTTTTCATTTAAAAAAATCAATTTTTTTAGGTTTTGGGTGGATTTTTCAATTTTTTGGGGGTGGTCACGAATTAAAGTCCTTTTCGCTCTAGGACGCATATTTAAGGAGATATGGGCAAAAGAAGTTTTTCATATAAAAATTTTAATTTTTTGATGTTTTGGGTGGATTTTGCAATTTTTTGAGGGTGGTCACGAATTAAAGTCCTTTTCGCTCTAGGACGCATATTTAATGAGATATGGGCAAACGAAGTTTTTCATATAAAAATTTCAATTTTTTTAGGTTTTGGGTGGATTTTTCAATTTTTTGGGGGTGGTCATGAATTAAAGTCCTTTTCGCTCTAGGACGCATATTTAAGGAGATATGGGCAAAAGAAGTTTTTCATATAAAAATTTCAATTTTTTTAGGGTTTGAGTGGATTTTTCAATTTTTTGGGGGTGGTCACGAATTAAAGCCCTTTTCGCTCTAGGACTCGTATTTAAGGAGATATGGGCAAAAGAAGTTTTTCATATAAAAATTTCAATTTTTTTAGGTTTTGGGTGGATTTTTCAATTTTTTGGGTGTGGTCACGAATTAAAGTCCTTTTCGCTCTAGGACGCATATTTAAGGAGATATAGGCAAAAGAAGTTTTTCATATAAAAATTTCAATTTTTTTAGGTTTTGGGTGGATTTTTCAATTTTTTGGGTGGATTTTTCATGAATTAAAGTCCTTTTCGCTCTAGGACGCATATTTAAGGAGATATGGGCAAAAGAAGTTTTTCATATAAAAATTTCAATTTTTTAGGTTTTGGGTGGATTTTTCAATTTTTTGGGGGTGGTCACGAATTAAAGCCCTTTTCGCTCTAGGACGCGTATTTAAGGAGATATGGGCAAAAGAAGTTTTTCATATAAAAATTTCAATTTTTTTAGGTTCTTTGAGGGTGGTCACAAATTAAAGTCCTTTTCGCTCTAGGACGCATATTTAAGGAGATATGTGCAAAAGAAGTTTTTCATATAAAAATTTAAATTTTTTTAGGTTTTGGGTGGATTTTTCAATATTTTGGGGGTGGTCACGAATTAAAGTCCTTTTCGCTCTAGGACGCATATTTAAGGAGATATGGGCAAAAGAAGTTTTTCATATAAAAATTTCAATTTTTTTAGGTTTTGGGTGGATTTTTCAATTTTATGGGGGTGGTCACGAATTAAAGTCTTTTCGCTCTAGGATGCATATTTAAGGAGATATGGGCAAAAGAAGTTTTTCATATAAAAATTTTAATTTTTTTATGTTTTGGGTGGATTTTTCAATTTTTTGAGGGTGGTCACGAATTAAAGTCCTTTTCGCTCTAGGACGCATATTTAAGGAGATATGGGCAAAAGAAGTTTTTCATATAAAAATTTCAATTTTTTTAGGTTCTTTGAGGGTGGTCACAAATTAAAGTCCTTTTCGCTCTAGGACGCATATTTAAGGAGATATGTGCAAAAGAAGTTTTTCATATAAAAATTTAAATTTTTTAGGGTTTGGGTGGATTTTTCAATATTTTGGGGGTGGTCACGAATTAAAGTCCTTTTCGCTCTAGGACGCATATTTAAGGAGATATGAGCAAAAGAAGTTTTTCATATAAAAATTTCAATTTTTTTAGGGTTTGAGTGGATTTTTCAATTTTTTGGGGGTGGTCACGAATTAAAGCCCTTTTCGCTCTAGGACGCGTATTTAAGGAGATATGGGCAAAAGAAGTTTTTCATATAAAAATTTCAATTTTTTTAGGATTTGGGTGGATTTTTCAATGTTTTGGGTGTGGTCACGAATTAAAGTCCTTTTCGCTCTAGGACGCATACTTAAGAAGATATAGGCAAAAGAAGTTTTTCATATAAAAATTTCAATTTTTTTAGGTTTTGGGTGGATTTTTCAATTTTTTGGGGGTGGTCACGAATTAAAGTCCTTTTCGCTCTAGGACGCATATTTAAGGAGATATGGGCAAAAGAAGTTTTTCATATAAAAATTTCAATTTTTTTAGGTTTTGGGTGGATTTTTCAATTTTATGGGGGTGGTCACGAATTAAAGTCCTTTTCGCTCTAGGACGCATATTTAAGGAGATATGGGCAAAAGAAGTTTTTCATATAAAAATTTTAATTTTTTTAGGTTTTGGGTGAATTTTTCAATTTTTTGAGGGTGGTCACGAATTAAAGTCCTTTTCGCTCTAGGACGCATATTTAAGGAGATATGGGCAAAAGAAGCTTTTCATATAAAAATTTTAATTTTTTTAGGTTTTGAGTGGATTTTTCAATTTTTTGAGGGTGGTCACGAATTAAAGTCCTTTTCGCTCTAGGACGCATATTTAAGGAGATATGGGCAAAAGAAGTTTTTCATATAAAAATTTCAATTTTTTTAGGTTTTGAGTGGATTTTTCAATTTTTTGGGGGTGGTCACGAATTAAAGTCCTTTTCGCTCTAGGACGCTTAGTTTAGGAGATATGGGCAAAAGAAGTTTTTCATATAAAAATTTCAATTTTTTTAGGTTTTGGGTGGATTTTTAAATTTTTTGGGTGTGGTCACGAATTAAAGTCCTTTTCGCTCTAGGACGCTTAGTTTAGGAGTTATGGGCAAAAGAAGTTTTTAATATAAAAATTTAATTTTTTTTTGATTTTTCAATTTTTTGGGTTTGGTCACGAATTAAAGTCCTTTTCGCTCTAGGACGCATATTTAATGAGATATGGGCAAAAGAAGTTTTTCATATAAAAATTTAAATTTTTTTTGGTTTTGGGTGGATTTTTCAATTTTTTGAGGGTGGTCACGAATTAAAGTCCTTTTCGCTCTAGGACGGAGATATGGGCAAAAGAAGTTTTTCATATAAAAATTTCAATTTTTTTAGGTTTTGGGTGGATTTTTAAATTTTATGGGGTTGGTCACGAATTCAAGTCCTTTTCGCTCTAGGACGCATATTTAAGGAGATATGGGCAAAAGAAGTTTTTCATATAAAAATTTTAATTTTTTTAGGTTTTGGGTGGATTTTTCAATTTTTTGGGTGTGGTCACGAATTAAAGTCCTTTTCGCTCTAGGACGCATATTTAAGGAGATATGGGCAAAAAAAGTTTTTCATATAAAAAATTCAATTTTTTAGGTTTTGGATGGATTTTTCAATTTTTTGGGGGTGGTCACGAATTAAAGTCCTTTTCGCTCTAGAACGCATAAGGAGATATGGGCAAAAGAAGTTTTTCATATTTTTTAGTGGATTTTTTAATTGTTGGGGGTGGTCACGAATTAAAGTCCTTTTCGCTCTAGGACGCTTAGTTTAGGAGATATGGGCAAAAGAAGTTTTTCATATAAAAATTTAAATTTTTTTAGGTTTTGGGTGGATTTTTCAATTTTTTTGGGTGTGTTCACGAATTAAAGTCCTTTTCGCTCTAGGACGCTTAGTTTAGGAGATATGGGCAAAAGAAGTTTTTCATATAAAAATTTAATTTTTTTAGGTTTTGGGTGGATTTTTTCAATTTTTTGGGGGTGGTCACGAATTAAAGTCCTTTTCGCTCTAGGACGCATATTTAAGGAGATATGGGCAAAAGAAGTTTTTCATATAAAAATTTAAATTTTTTTAGGTTTTGGGTGGATTTTTCAATTTTTTGGGGGTGGTCACGTATTAAAGTCCTTTTCGCTCTAGGACGCATATTTAAGGAGATATGAGCAAAAGAAGTTTTTCATATAAAAATTTCAATTTTTTCAGGTTTCGGGGGGAGTTTTCAATTTTTTGGGGGTGGTCACAAATTAAAGTCCTTTTCGCTCTAGGACGCATATTTAATGAGATATGGGCAAAAGAAGTTTTTCATATAAAAATTTAAATTTTTTTAGGTTTTGGGTGGATTTGTAATTTTTTTGGGTGTGGTCACGAATTAAAGTCCTTTTCGCTCTAGGACGCAATTTTAAGGATATATGCGCAAAAGAAGTTTTTCATATAAAAATTTAAATTTTTTTAGGTTTTGGGTGGATTTTTAAATTTTTTGGGTGTGGTCACGAATTAAAGTCCTTTTCGCTCTAGGACGCATATTTAAGGAGATATGGGCAAAAGAAGTTTTTCATGTAAAAATTTAAATTTTTTTTTAGGTTTTAGGTGGATTTTTCAATTTTTTGGGGGCGGTCACGAATTAAAGTCCTTTTCGCTCTAGGACGCATATTTAAGGAGATGTGGGTAAAAGAAGTTTTTCATATAAAAATTTCAATTTTTTTTTAGGTTTTGGGTGTATTTTTCAATTTTTTGAGGGTGGTCACAAATTAAAGTCCTTTTCGCTCTAGGACGCATATTTAAGGAGATATGTGCAAAAGAAGTTTTTCATATAAAAATTTAAATTTTTTTAGGTTTCGGGTGTATTTATAAATTTTTTGGGGTGGTCACGAATTAAAGTCCTTTTCGTTCTAGGACGCATATTTAAGGAGATATGGGCAAAAGAAGTTTTTCATATAAAAATTTAAATTTTTTTAGGTTTTGGGTGAATTTTTCAATTTTTTGAGGGTGGTCACGAATTAAAGTCCTTTTCGCTCTAGGACGCTTAGTTTAGGAGATATGGGCAAAAGAAGTTTTTCATATAAAAATTTCAATTTTTTTAGGTTTTGGGTGAATTTTTCAATTTTTTGGGGGTGGTCACGAATTAAAGTCCTTTTCGCTCTAGGACGCATATTTAAGGAGATATGGGCAAAATAAGTTTTTCATATAAAAATTTCAATTTTTTTAGGTTTTGAGTGGATTTTTCAATTTTTTGGGGGTGGTCACGAATTAAAGTCCTTTTCGCTCTAGGACGCTTAGTTTAGGAGATATGGGCAAAAGAAGTTTTTCATATAAAAATTTCAATTTTTTTTAGGTTTTGGACGCATATTTAAGGAGATATGGGCAAAAGAAGTTTTTCATATAAAAATTTTAATTTTTTTAGGTTTTGGGTGGATTTTTCAATTTTTTGGGGGCGGTCACGAATTAAAGTCCTTTTCGCTCTAGGACGCATATTTAAGGAGATGTGGGCAAAAGAAGTTTTTCATATAAAAATTTCAATTTTTTTAGGTTTTGGGTGTATTTTTCAATTTTTTGAGGGTGGTCACAAATTAAAGTCCTTTTCGCTCTAGGACGCATATTTAAGGAGATATGTGCAAAAGAAGTTTTTCATATAAAAATTTAAATTTTTTTAGGTTTCGGGTGTATTTATAAATTTTTTGGGGTGGTCACGAATTAAAGTCCTTTTCGCTCTAGAACGCATATTTAAGGAGATATGGGCAAAAGAAGTTTTTCATATAAAAATTTAAATTTTTTAGGTTTTTGGTGGATTTTTCAATTTTTGGGGGTGGTCACGAATTAAAGTCCTTTTCGATCTAGGACGCTTAGTTTAGGAGATATGAGCAAAAGAAGTTTTTCATATAAAAATTTAAATTTTTTTAGGTTTTGAGTGGATTTTTCAATTTTTTGGGGGTGGTCACGAATTCAAGTCCTTTTCGCTCTAGGACGCATATTTAAGGAGATATGGGCAAAAGAAGTTTTTCATATAAAAATTTTAATTTTTTTAGGTTTTGGGTGGATTTTTAAATTTTATGGGGTTGGTCACGAATTCAAGTCCTTTTCGCTCTAGGACGCATATTTAAGGAGATATGGGCAAAAGAAGTTTTTCATATAAAAATTTCAATTTTTTTAGGTTTTGAGTGGATTTTTCAATTTTTTGGGGGTGGTCACGAATTAAAGTCCTTTTCGCTCTAGGACGCTTAGTTTAGGAGATATGGGCAAAAGAAGTTTTTCATATAAAAATTTCAATTTTTTTAGGTTTTGGGTGGATTTTTAAATTTTTTGGGTGTGGTCACGAATTAAAGTCCTTTTCGCTCTAGGACGCTTAGTTTAGGAGTTATGGGCAAAAGAAGTTTTTAATATAAAAATTTAATTTTTTTTTGATTTTTCAATTTTTTGGGTTTGGTCACGAATTAAAGTCCTTTTCGCTCTAGGACGCATATTTAATGAGATATGGGCAAAAGAAGTTTTTCATATAAAAATTTAAATTTTTTTAGGTTTTGGGTGGATTTTTCAATTTTTGAGGGTGGTCACGAATTAAAGTCCTTTTCGCTCTAGGACGGAGATATGGGCAAAAGAAGTTTTTCATATAAAAATTTCAATTTTTTTAGGTTTTGGGTGGATTTTTAAATTTTATGGGGTTGGTCACGAATTCAAGTCCTTTTCGCTCTAGGACGCATATTTAAGGAGATATGGGCAAAAGAAGATTTTCATATAAAAATTTTAATTTTTTTAGGTTTTGGTGGATTTTTCAATTTTTTGGGTGTGGTCACGAATTAAAGTCCTTTTCGCTCTAGGACGCATATTTAAGGAGATATGGGCAAAAAAAGTTTTTCATATAAAAATTTCAATTTTTTAGGTTTTGGATGGATTTTTCAATTTTTTGGGGGTGGTCACGAATTAAAGTCCTTTTCGCTCTAGAACGCATAAGGAGATATGGGCAAAAGAAGTTTTTCATATAAAAATTTAAATTTTTTAGATTTTTAGTGGATTTTTTAATTGTTGGGGGTGGTCACGAATTAAAGTCCTTTTCGCTCTAGGACGCTTAGTTTAGGAGATATGGGCAAAAGAAGTTTTTCATATAAAAATTTAAATTTTTTTAGGTTTTGGGTGGATTTTTCAATTTTTTTGGGTGTGTTCACGAATTAAAGTCCTTTTCGCTCTAGGACGCTTAGTTTAGGAGATATGGGCAAAAGAAGTTTTTCATATAAAAATTTAATTTTTTTAGGTTTTGGGTGGATTTTTCAATTTTTTGGGGGTGGTCACGAATTAAAGTCCTTTTCGCTCTAGGACGCATATTTAAGGAGATATGGGCAAAAGAAGTTTTTCATATAAAAATTTAAATTTTTTTAGGTTTTGGGTGGATTTTTCAATTTTTTGGGGGTGGTCACGTATTAAAGTCCTTTTCGCTCTAGGACGCATATTTAAGGAGATATGAGCAAAAGAAGTTTTTCATATAAAAATTTCAATTTTTTCAGGTTTCGGGGGGAGTTTTCAATTTTTTGGGGGTGGTCACAAATTAAAGTCCTTTTCGCTCTAGGACGCATATTTAATGAGATATGGGCAAAAGAAGTTTTTCATATAAAAATTTAAATTTTTTTAGGTTTTGGGTGGATTTGTAATTTTTTTGGGTGTGGTCACGAATTAAAGTCCTTTTCGCTCTAGGACGCAATTTTAAGGATATATGCGCAAAAGAAGTTTTTCATATAAAAATTTAAATTTTTTTAGGTTTTGGGTGGATTTTTAAATTTTTTGGGTGTGGTCACGAATTAAAGTCCTTTTCGCTCTAGGACGCATATTTAAGGAGATATGGGCAAAAGAAGTTTTTCATGTAAAAATTTAAATTTTTTTTTAGGTTTTGGGTGGATTTTTCAATTTTTTGGGGGCGGTCACGAATTAAAGTCCTTTTCGCTCTAGGACGCATATTTAAGGAGATGTGGGTAAAAGAAGTTTTTCATATAAAAATTTCAATTTTTTTTTAGGTTTTGGGTGTATTTTTCAATTTTTTGAGGGTGGTCACAAATTAAAGTCCTTTTCGCTCTAGGACGCATATTTAAGGAGATATGTGCAAAAGAAGTTTTTCATATAAAAATTTAAATTTTTTTAGGTTTCGGGTGTATTTATAAATTTTTTGGGGTGGTCACAAATTAAAGTCCTTTTCGCTCTAGGACGCATATTTAAGGAGATATGGGCAAAAGAAGTTTTTCATATAAAAATTTAAATTTTTTTAGGTTTTGGGTGAATTTTTCAATTTTTTGAGGGTGGTCACGAATTAAAGTCCTTTTCGCTCTAGGACGCTTAGTTTAGGAGATATGGGCAAAAGAAGTTTTTCATATAAAAATTTAAATTTTTTTAGGTTTTGGGTGAATTTTTCAATTTTTTGGGGGTGGTCACGAATTAAAGTCCTTTTCGCTCTAGGACGCATATTTAAGGAGATATGGGCAAAATAAGTTTTTCATATAAAAATTTCAATTTTTTTAGGTTTTGAGTGGATTTTTCAATTTTTTGGGGGTGGTCACGAATTAAAGTCCTTTTCGCTCTAGGACGCTTAGTTTAGGAGATATGGGCAAAAGAAGTTTTTCATATAAAAATTTCAATTTTTTTTAGGTTTTGGACGCATATTTAAGGAGATATGGGCAAAAGAAGTTTTTCATATAAAAATTTTAATTTTTTTAGGTTTTGGGTGGATTTTTCAATTTTTTGGGGGCGGTCACGAATTAAAGTCCTTTTCGCTCTAGGACGCATATTTAAGGAGATGTGGGCAAAAGAAGTTTTTCATATAAAAATTTCAATTTTTTTAGGTTTTGGGTGTATTTTTCAATTTTTTGAGGGTGGTCACAAATTAAAGTCCTTTTCGCTCTAGGACGCATATTTAAGGAGATATGTGCAAAAGAAGTTTTTCATATAAAAATTTAAATTTTTTTAGGTTTCGGGTGTATTTATAAATTTTTTGGGGTGGTCACGAATTAATGTCCTTTTCGCTCTAGAACGCATATTTAAGGAGATATGGGCAAAAGAAGTTTTTCATATAAAAATTTAAATTTTTTAGGTTTTTGGTGGATTTTTCAATTTTTGGGGGTGGTCACGAATTAAAGTCCTTTTCGATCTAGGACGCTTAGTTTAGGAGATATGAGCAAAAGAAGTTTTTCATATAAAAATTTAAATTTTTTTAGGTTTTGAGTGGATTTTTCAATTTTTTGGGGGTGGTCACGAATTCAAGTCCTTTTCGCTCTAGGACGCATATTTAAGGAGATATGGGCAAAAGAAGTTTTTCATATAAAAATTTTAATTTTTTTAGGTTTTGGGTGGATTTTTAAATTTTATGGGGTTGGTCACGAATTCAAGTCCTTTTCGCTCTAGGACGCATTTTAAGGAGATATGGGCAAAAGAAGTTTTTCATATAAAAATTTTAATTTTTTTAGGTTTTGGGTGGATTTTTAAATTTTTTGGGGGTGGTCACGAATTAAAGTCCTTTTCGCTCTAGGACGCATATTTAAGGAGATATGGGCAAAAGAAGTTTTTCATATAAAAATTTAAATTTTTTTAGGTTTTGGGTGGATTTGTAATTTTTTTGGGTGTGGTCACGAATTAAAGTCCTTTTCGCTCTAGGACGCATATTTAAGGATATATGCGCAAAAGAAGTTTTTCATATAAAAATTTAAATTTTTTTAGGTTTTGGGTGGATTTTTCAATTTTTTGGGTGTGGTCACGAATTGAAGTCCTTTTCGCTCTAGGACGCATATTTAAGGAGATATGGGCAAAAGAAGTTTTTCATGTAAAAATTTAAATTTTTTTTTAAGTTTTGGGTGGATTTTTCAATTTTTTGGGGTGGTCACGAATTAATGTCCTTTTCGCTCTAGGACGCATATTTAAGGAGATATGGGCAAAAAAAGTTTTTCATATAAAAATTTAAATTTTTTAGGTTTTGGGTGAATTTTTCAATTTTTTGAGGGTGGTCACGAATTAAAGTCCTTTTCGCTCTAGGACGCATATTTAAGGAGATATGGGCAAAAGAAGTTTTTCATATAAAAATTTAAATTTTTTTAGGTTTTGGGTGGATTTTTCAATTTTTTGGGGGTGGTCACGAATTAAAGTCCTTTTCGCTCTAGGACGCATATTTAAGGAGATATGGGCAAAAGAAGTTTTTCATATAAAAATTTCAATTTTTTTAGGTTTTGGGTGGATTTTTCAATTTTTTGGGTGTGGTCACGAATTAAAGTCCTTTTCGCTCTAGGACGCATATTTAAGGAGATATTGGCAAAAGAAGTTTTTCATACAAAAATTTAAATTTTTTTAGGTTTTGGGTAGATTTTTAAATTTTTTGGGTGTGGTCACGAATTGAAGTCCTTTTCGCTCTAGGACGCATATTTAAGGAGATATGGGCAAAAGAAGTTTTTCATGTAAAAATTTAAATTTTTTTTAGGTTTTGGGTGGATTTTTCAATTTTTTTGGGGGTGGTCACGAATTAAAGTCCTTTTCGCTCTAGGACGCATATTTAAGGATATGTGGGCAAAAGAAGTTTTTCATATAAAAATTTCAATTTTTTTAGGTTTTGGGTGGATTTTTCAATTTTTTGGGGGCGGTCACGAATTAAAGTCCTTTTCGCTCTAGGACGCATATTTAAGGAGATGTGGGCAAAAGAAGTTTTTCATATAAAAATTTCAATTTTTTTAGGTTTTGGGTGTATTTTTCAATTTTTTGAGGGTGGTCACAAATTAAAGTCCTTTTCGCTCTAGGACGCATATTTAAGGAGATATGTGCAAAAGAAGTTTTTCATATAAAAATTTAAATTTTTTTAGGTTTCGGGTGGATTTGTAATTTTTTTGGGTGTGGTCACGAATTAAAGTCCTTTTCGCTCTAGGACGCATATTTAAGGAGATATGGGCAAAAGAAGTTTTTCATATAAAAATTTAAATTTTTTAGGTTTTTGGTGGATTTTTCAATTTTTGGGGGTGGTCACGAATTAAAGTCCTTTTCGATCTAGGACGCTTAGTTTAGGAGATATGAGCAAAAGAAGTTTTTCATATAAAAATTTAAATTTTTTTAGGTTTTGAGTGGATTTTTCAATTTTTTGGGGGTGGTCACGAATTCAAGTCCTTTTCGCTCTAGGACGCATATTTAAGGAGATATGGGCAAAAGAAGTTTTTCATATAAAAATTTTAATTTTTTTTAGGTTTTGGGTGGATTTTTAAATTTTATGGGGTTGGTCACGAATTCAAGTCCTTTTCGCTCTAGGACGCATATTTAAGGAGATATGGGCAAAAGAAGTTTTTCATATAAAAATTTTAATTTTTTTAGGTTTTGGGTGGATTTTTAAATTTTTTGGGGGTGGTCACGAATTAAAGTCCTTTTCGCTCTAGGACGCATATTTAAGGAGATATGGGCAAAAGAAGTTTTTCATATAAAAATTTAAATTTTTTTAGGTTTTGGGTGGATTTGTAATTTTTTTGGGTGTGGTCACGAATTAAAGTCCTTTTCGCTCTAGGACGCATATTTAAGGAGATATGGGCAAAAGAAGTTTTTCATATAAAAATTTAAATTTTTTTAGGTTTTGGGTGGATTTTTCAATTTTTTGGGTGTGGTCTCGAATTAAAGTCCTTTTCGCTCTAGGACGCATATTTAAGGAGATATGGGCAAAAGAAGTTTTTCATATAAAAATTTCAATTTTTTTAGGTTTTGGGTGGATTTTTCAATTTTTTGGGGGTGGTCACGATTTAAAGTCCTTTTCGCTCTAGGACGCATATTTAAGGAGATGTGGGCAAAAGAAGTTTTTCATATAAAAATTTAAATTTTTTTAGGTTTTGGGTGGATTTTGCCATTTTTTGAGGGTGGTCACGAATTAAAGTCCTTTTCGCTCTAGGACGCATATTTGAGGAGATATGGGCAAAATAAGTTTTTCATATCAAAATTTCATTTTTTTAGGTTTTGGGTAAATTTTTCAATTTTTTTAGGGTGGTCGCGAATTAAAGTCCTTTTCGCTCTAGAACGCATATTTAAGGAGATATGGGCAAAAGAAGTTTTTCATATAAAAATTTAAATTTTTTTAGGTTTTGGGTGGACTTTTCAATTTTTTGGGGTGGTCACGAATTAAAGTCCTTTTCGCTCTAGGACGCATATTTAAGGAGATATGGGCAAAAGAAGTTTTTCATATAAAAATTTTAATTTTTTTAGGTTTTGGGTGAATTTTTCAATTTTTTGAGGGTGGTCAGGAATTAAAGGCCTTTTCGCTCTAGGACGCATATTTAAGGAGATATGGGCAAAAGAAGTTTTTCATATAAAACTTTCAATTTTTTTAGGTTTTGGGTGGATTTTTCAATTTTATGGGGGTGGTCACGAATTAAAGTCCTTTTCGCTCTAGGACGCATATTTAAGGAGATATGGGCAAAAGAAGTTTTTCATATAAAAATTTAATTTTTTTAGGTTTTGGGTGGATTTTTCAAATTTTTGGGTGTGGTCACGAATTAAAGTCCTTTTCGCTCTAGGACGCTTAGTTTAGGAGATATGGGCAAAAGAAGCTTTTCATATAAAAATTTAAATTTTTTTAGGTTTTGGGTGGATTTTTCAATTTTTTGGGGGTGGTAACGAATTAAAGTCCTTTTCGCTCTAGGACGCATATTTAAGGAGATATGGGCAAAAGAAGTTTTTCATATAAAAATTTCAATTTTTTAGGTTTTGGGTGGATTTTTCAATTTTTTGGGGTGGTCACGAATTAAAGTCCTTTTCGCTCTAGGACGCATATTTAAGGAGATATGGGCAAAAGAAGTTTTTCATATAAAAATTTAAATTTTTTTAGGTTTTGGGTGGATTTTTCAAATTTTTGGGTGTGGTCACGAATTAAAGTCCTTTTCGCTCTAGGACGCTTAGTTTAGGAGATATGGGCAAAAGAAGCTTTTCATATAAAAATTTAAATTTTTTTACGTTTTGGGTGGATTTTTCAATTTTTTGGGGGTGGTCACGAATTAAAGTCCTTTTCGCTCTAGGACGCATATTTAAGGAGATATGGGCAAAAGAAGTTTTTCATATAAAAATTTCAATTTTTTAGGTTTTGGGTGGATTTTTCAATTTTTTGGGGTGGTCACGAATTAAAGTCCTTTTCGCTCTAGGACGCATATTTAAGGAGATATGGGCAAAAGAAGTTTTTCATATAAAAATTTCAATTTTTTTAGGTTTTGGGTGGATTTTTCAATTTTTTGGGGGTGGTCACGAATTAAAGTCCTTTTCGTTCTAGGACGCATTTTTAAGGAGATATGGGCAAAAGAAGTTTTTCGTATAAAAATTTCAATTTTTGTAGGTTTTGGGTGGATTTTTCAATTTTTTGAGGGGGGTCACAAATTAAAGTCCTTTTCGCTCTAGGACGCATATTTAAGGAGATATGGGCAAAAGAAGTTTTTCATATAAAAATTTAAATTTTTTAGGTTTTGGGTGGATTTTTCAATTTTTTGGGGGTGGTCACGAATTAAAGTCCTTTTCGCTCTAGGACATATTTAAGGAGATATGGGCAAAAGAAGTTTTTCATATAAAAATTTCAATTTTTTTAGGTTTTGGGTGGATTTTTCAATTTTGTGGGGGTGGTCACGATTTAAAGTCCTTTTCGCTCTAGGACGCATATTTAAGGAGATGTGGGCAAAAGAAGTTTTTATATAAAAATTTCAATTTTTTTATGTTTTGGGTGGATTTTTCAATTTTTTGGGGGTGGTCACGAATTAAAGTCCTTTTCGCTCTAGGACATATTTAAGGAGATATGGGCAAAAGAAGTTTTTTTTTTAATTTAAATATTTTTAGGTTTTGGGCGGATTTTTCAATTTTTTGGGGGTGGTCACGATTTAAAGTCCTTTTCGCTCTAGGACGCATATTTAAGGAGATGTGGACAAAAGAAGTTTTTCATATAAAAATTTCAATTTTTTTAGGTTTTGGGTGGATTTTTCAATTTTTTGGGGTGGTCACGAATTAAAGTCCTTTTCGCTCTAGGACGCATATTTAAGGAGATATGGGCAAAAGAAGTTTTTCATATAAAAATTTAAATTTTTTTAGGTTTTGGGTGGATTTTTCAATTTTTTGGGGTGGTCACGAATTAAAGTCCTTTTCGCTCTAGGACGCATATTTAAGGAGATATGGGCAAACGAAGTTTTTCATATAAAAATTAAAATTTTTTAGGTTTTGGGTGGATTTTTCAATTTTTTGAGGGTGGTCACGAATTAAAGTCCTTTTCGCTCTAGGACGCATATTTAAGGAGATATGGGCAAAAGAAGGTTTTCATATAAAAATTTCAATTTTTTTAGGTTTTGGGTGGATTTTTTAATTTTTTGGGGGTGGTCACGAATTAAAGTCCTTTTCGCTCTAGGACGCATATTTAAGGAGATATGGGCAAAAGAAGTTTTTCATATAAAAATTTTAATTTTTTTAGGTTTTGGGTGGATTTTGCAATTTTTTGAGGGTGGTCACGAATTAAAGTCCTTTTCGCGCTAGGACGCATATTTAAGGAGATATGGGCAAAAGAAGTTTTTCATATAAAAATTTAAATTTTTTTAGGTTTTTTTATGTTTTGGGTGGATTTTTAAATTTTTTGGGGGTGGTCACGAATTAAAGTCCTTTTCGCTCTAGGACGCATATTTAAGGAGATATGGGCAAAAGAAGTTTTTCATATAAAAATTTAATTTTTTTTAGATTTTGGGTGGATTTTGCAATTTTTTGGGGGTGGTCGCGAATTAAAGTCCTTTTCGCTCTATGACGCATATTTAAGGAGATGTGGGCAAAAGAAGTTTTTCATATAAAAATTTAAATTTTTTTAGGTTTTGGGTGGATTTTTCAATTTTTTGGGTGTGGTCACGAATTAAACTCCTTTTCGCTCTAGGACGCTTAGTTTAGGAGATATGGGCAAAAGAAGCTTTTCATATAAAAATTTAATTTTTTTTAGGTTTTGGGTGGATTTTTCAATTTTTTGGGGGTGGTCACGAATTCAAGTCCTTTTCGCTCTAGGACGCATATTTAAGGAGATATGGGCACAAGAAGTTTTTCATATAAAAATTTCAATTTTTTAGGTTTTGGGTGGATTTTTGAATTTTTTGGGGTGGTCACGAATAAAAGTCCTTTTCGCTCTAGGACGCATATTTAAGGAGATATGGGCAAAAGAAGTGTTTCATATAAAAATTTCAATTTTTTTAGGTTTTGGGTGGATTTTTCAATTTTTTGGGGGTGGTCACGAATTAAAGTCCTTTTCGCTCTAGGACGCATATTTAAGGAGATATGGGCAAAATAAGTTTTTCATATAAAAATTTAATTTTTTTAGGTTTTGTGTAAATTTTTCAGTTTTTTTAGGGTGGTCACGAATTAAAGTCCTTTTCGCTCTAGGACGCATATTTAAGGAGATATGGGCAAAAGAAGTTTTTCATATAAAAATTTAAATTTTTTAGATTTTGGGTGGATTTTTCAATTTTTTGGGTGTGGTCACGAATTAAAGTCCTTTTCGCTCTAGGACGCATATTTAAGGAGATATGGGCAAAAGAAGTTTTTCATATAAAAATTTCAATTTTTTAGGTTTTGGGTGGATTTTTCAATTTTTTGGGTGTGGTCACGAATTAAAGTCCTTTTCGCTCTAGGACGCATATTTAAGGAGATATGGGCAAAAGAAGTTTTTCATATAAAAATTTAAATTTTTTAGGTTTTGGGTGGATTTTTAAATTTTTTGGGTGTGGTCACGAATTAAAGTCCTTTTCGCTCTAGGACGCATATTTAAGGAGATATGGGCAAAAGAAGTTTTTCATATAAAAATTTAAATTTTTTTAGGTTTTGGGTGGATTTTTGAATTTTTTGGGGGTGGTCACGAATTAAAGTCCTTTTCGCTCTAGGACGCATATTTAAGGAGATATGGGCAAAAGAAGTTTTTCATATAAAAATTTTAACTTTTTTAGGTTTTGGGTGGATTTTTCAATTTTTTTGAGGGTGGTCACGAATTAAAGTCCTTTTCGCTCTAGGACGCATATTTAAGGAGGTATGGGCAAAAGAAGTTTTCCATATAAAAATTTTAATTTTTTTAGGTTTTGGGTAGATTTTTCAATTTTTTGGGAGTGGTCACGAATTAAAGTCCTTTTCGCTCTAGGACGCTTAGTTTAGGAGATATGGGCAAAAGAAGTTTTTCATATAAAAATTTAAATTTTTTTAGGTTTTGGGTGGATTTTTCAATTTTTTGGGGGTGGTCACGAATTAAAGTCCTTTTCGCTCTAGGACGCATATTTAAGGAGATATGGGCAAAAGAAGTTTTTCATATAAAAATTTTAACTTTTTTAGGTTTTGGGTGGATTTTTCAATTTTTTTGAGGGTGGTCACGAATTAAAGTCCTTTTCGCTCTAGGACGCATATTTAAGGAGATATGGGCAAAAGAACTTTTTCATATAAAAATTTTAATTTTTTTAGGTTTTGGGTGGATTTTTCACTTTTATGGGGGTGGTCACGAATTAAAGTCCTTTTCGCTCTAGGACGCATATTTAAGGAGATATGGACAAAAGAAGTTTTTCATATAAAAATTTTAATTTTTTTAGGTTTTGGGTGGATTTTTCAATTTTTTGGGAGTGGTCACGAATTAAAGTCCTTTTCGCTCGAGGACGCATATTTAAGGAGGTATGGGCAAAAGAAGTTTTCCATATAAAAATTTTAATTTTTTTAGGTTTTGGGTGGATTTTTCAATTTTTTGAGGGTGGTCACGAATTAAAGTCCTTTTCGCTCTAGGACGCATATTTAAGGAGGTATGGGCAAAAGAAGTTTTCCATATAAAAATTTTAATTTTTTTAGGTTTTGGGTAGATTTTTCAATTTTTTGGGAGTGGTCACGAATTAAAGTCCTTTTCGCTCTAGGACGCTTAGTTTAGGAGATATGGGCAAAAGAAGTTTTTCATATAAAAATTTAAATTTTTTTAGGTTTTGGGTGGATTTTTCAATTTTTTGGGTGTGGTCACGAATTAAAGTCCTTTTCGCTCTAGGACGCATATTTAAGGAGATATGGGCAAAAGAAGTTTTTCATATAAAAATTTCAATTTTTTAGGTTTTGGGTGGATTTTTCAGTTTTTTGGGGGTGGTCACGAATTAAAGTCCTTTTCGTTCTAGAACGCATATTTAAGGAGATATGGGCAAAAGAAGTTTTTCATATAAAAATTTAAATCTTTTTAGGTTTTGGGTTGATTTTTAAATTTTTTGGTTGTGGTCACGAACTAAAGTCCTTTTCGCTCTAGGACGCTTAGTTTAGGAGATATGGGCAAAAGAAGTTTTTTATATAAAAATTTCAATTTTTTTAGGTTTTGGGTGGATTTTTCAATTTTTTGGGGGTGGTCACGTATTAAAGTCCTTTTCGCTCTAGGACGCATATTTAAGGAGATATGGGCAAAAGAAGTTTTTCATATAAAAATTTAAATTTTTTTAGGTTTTGGGTGGATTTTTAAATTTTTTGGGGGTGGTCACGAATTAAAGTCCTTTTCGCACTAGGACGCATATTTAAGGAGATATGGGCAAAAGAAGTTTTTCATATAAAAATTTAAATTTTTTTAGGTTTTGGGTGGATTTTTCAATTTTTTGGGGGTGGTCACGAATTAAAGTCCTTTTCGCTCTAGGACGCTTAGTTTAGGAGATATGGGCAAAAGAAGTTTTTCATATAAAAATTTCAATTTTTTTAGGTTTTGAGTAGATTTTTCATTTTTTTGGGGGTGGTCACGAATTAAAGTCCTTTTCGCTCTAGGACGCATATTTAACGAGATATGGGCAAAAAAAGTTTTTCATATAAAAATTTTAAATTTTTATGTTTTGGGTGGATTTTTCATTTTTTTGGGGGTGGTCACGAATTAAAGTCCTTTTCGCTCTAGGACGCATATTTAAGGAGATATGGGCAAAAGAAGTTTTTCATATAAAAATTTAATTTTTTTTTTGGTTTTGGGTGGATTTTTCAATTTTTTGGGTGTGGTCACGAATTAATGTCCTTTTCGCTCTAGGACGCTTAGTTTAGGAGATATGGGCAAAAGAAGTTTTTCATATAAAAATTTAATTTTTTTTAGGTTTTGGGTGGATTTTTCAATTTTTTGAGGGTGGTCACGAATTAAAGTCCTTTTCGCTCTAGGACGCATATTTAAGGAGATATGGGCAAAAGAAGTTTTTCATATAAAAATTGAAATCTTTTTAGGTTTTGGGTTGATTTTTAAATTTTTTGGTTGTGGTCACGAACTAAAGTCCTTTTCGCTCTAGGACGCTTAGTTTAGGAGATATGGGCAAAAGAAGTTTTTTATATAAAAATTTCAATTTTTTTAGGTTTTGGGTGGATTTTTAAATTTTTTGGGGGTGGTCACGAATTAAAGTCCTTTTCGCTCTAGGACGCATATTTAAGGAGATATGGGCAAAAGAAGTTTTTCATATAAAAATTTAAATTTTTTTAGGTTTTGGGTGGATTTTTGAATTTTTTGGGGGTGGTCACGAATTAAAGTCCTTTTCGCTCTAGGACGCATATTTAAGGAGATATGGGCACAAGAAGTTTTTCATATAAAAATTTAAATTTTTTAGGTTTTGGGTGGATTTTTCAATTTTTTTGGGGTGGTCACGAATTAAAGTCCTTTTCGCTCTAGGACGCATATTTAAGGAGATATGGGCAAAAGAAGTTTTTCATATAAAAATTTAAATTTTTTTAGGTTTTGGGTGGATTTTTAAATTTTTTGAGGGTGGTCACGAATTAAAGTCCTTTTCGCTCTAGGACGCATATTTAAGGAGATATGGGCAAAAGAAGTTTTTCGTATAAAAATTTCAATTTTTGTGGGTTTTGGGTGGATTTTTCAATTTTTTGAGGGTGGTCACAAATTAAAGTCCTTTTCGCTCTAGGACGCATATTTAAGGAGATATGGACAAAAGAAGTTTTTCATATAAAAATTTAAATTTTTTTTTTGGTTTTGGGTGGATATTTCAATTTTTTGGGGGTGGTCACGAATTAAAGTCCTTTTCGCTCTAGGACGCATATTTAAGGAGATATGGGCAAAATAAGTTTTTCATATAAAAATTTCATTTTTTTTAGGTTTTGGGTAAATTTTTCAATTTTTTTAGGGTGGCCACGAATTAAAGTCCTTTTCGTTCTAGGACGCATATTTAAGGAGATATGGGCAAAAGAAGTTTTTCATATAAAAATTTCAATTTTTTTAGGTTTTGGGTGGATTTTTAAATTTTTTGGGTGTGGTCAAGAATTAAAGTCCTTTTCGCTCTAGGACGCATATTTAAGGAGATATGGGCAAACGAAGTTTTTCATTTAAAAATTTAAATTTTTTAGGTTTTGGGTGGATTTTTCAATTTTTTGAGGGTGGTCACGAATTAAAGTCCTTTTCGCTCTAGGACGCATATTTAAGGAGATATGGGCAAAAGAAGTTTTTCATATAAAAATTTCAATTTTTTTAGGTTTTGGGTGGATTTTTTAATTTTTTGGGGGTGGTAACGAATTAAAGTCCTTTTCGCTCTAGGACGCATATTTAAGGAGATATGGGCAAAAGAAGTTTTTCATATAAAAATTTCAATTTTTTTAGGTTTTGGGTGGATTTTTCAATTTTTTGAGGGTGGTCACGAATTAAAGTCCTTTTCGCTCTAGGACGCATATTTAAGGAGATATGGGCAAAAGAAGTTTTTCATATAAAAATTTAATTTTTTTTAGGTTTTGGGTGGATTTTTCAATTTTTTGGGGGTGGTCACGAATTAAAGTCCTTTTCGCTCTAGGACGCATATTTAAGGAGATATGGGCAAAAGAAGTTTTTCATATAAAAATTTCAATTTTTTTATGTTTTGGGTGGATTTTTAAATTTTTTGGGGGTGGTCACGAATTAAAGTCCTTTTCGTTCTAGGACGCATATTTAAGGAGATATGGGCAAAAGAAATTTTTCATATAAAAATTTAATTTTTTTTTAGGTTTTGGGTGGATTTTTCAATTTTTTGGGGGTGGTCGCGAATTAAAGTCCTTTTCGCTCTAGGACGCATATTTAAGGAGATGTGGGCAAAAGAAGTTTTTCATATAAAAATTTCAATTTTTTTAGGTTTTGGGTGGATTTTTAAATTTTTTGAGGGTGATCACAAATTAAAGTCCTTTTCGCTCTAGGACGCATATTTAAGGAGATATGTGCAAACGAAGTTTTTCATATAAAAGTTTAAATTTTTTTAGGTTTTGGGTGGATTTTTCAATTTTTTGGGGGTGGTCACGAATTAAAGTCCTTTTCGCTCTAGGACGCATATTTAAGGAGATATGGGCAAAATAAGTTTTTCATATAAAAATTTTAATTTTTTTAGGTTTTGGGTGGATTTTTCAATTTTTTGAGGGTGGTCAGGAATTAAAGACCTTTTCGCTCTAGGACGCATATTTAAGGAGATATGGGCAAAAGAAATTTTTTGGTTGTGGTCACGAATTAAAGTCCTTTTCGCTCTAGGACGCATATTTAAGGAGATATGGGCAAAAGAAGTTTTTCATATAAAAATTTTAATTTTTTTAGGTTTTGGGTGGATTTTTAAATTTTTTGAGGGTGGTCACGAATTAAAGTCCTTTTCGCTCTAGGACGCATATTTAAGGAGATATGGGCAAAAGAAGTTTTTCATATAAAAATTTTAATTTTTTTTAGGTTTTGGGTGAATTTTTTGAGGGTGGTCACGAATTAAAGTCCTTTTTGCTCTAGGACGCATATTTAAGGAGATATGGACAAAAGAACTTTTTCATATAAAAATTTAAATTTTTTTAGGTTTTGGGTGGATTTTTCAATTTTATGGGGGTGGTCACGAATTAAAGTCCTTTTCGCTCTAGGACGCATATTTAAGGAGATATGGGCAAAAGAAGTTTTTCATATAAAAATTTAATTTTTTTTAGGTTTTGGGTTGATTTTTCAATTTTTTGGGTGTGGTCACGAATTAAAGTCCTTTTCGCTCTAGGACGCTTAGTTTAGGAGATATGGGCAAAAGAATTTTTTCATATAAAAATTTAAATTTTTTTTGGTTTTGGGTGGATTTTTCAATTTTATGGGGGTGGTCACGAATTAAAGTCCTTTTCGCTCTAGGACGCATATTTAAGGAGATATGGGCAAAAGAAGTTTTTCATATAAAAATTTTAATTTTTTTAGGTTTTGGGTGGATTTTTCAATTTTTTGAGGGTGGTCACGAATTAAAGTCCTTTTCGCTCTAGGACGCATATTTAAGGAGGTATGGGCAAAAGAAGTTTTCCATATAAAAATTTTAATTTTTTTAGGTTTTGGGTGGATTTTTCAATTTTTTGGGAGTGGTCACGAATTAAAGTCCTTTTCGCTCTAGGACGCTTAGTTTAGGAGATATGGGCAAAAGAAGTTTTTCATATAAAAATTTCAATTTTTTTAGGTTTTGAGTAGATTTTTCATTTTTTTGGGGGTGGTCACGAATTAAAGTCCTTTTCGCTCTAGGACGCATATTTAAGGAGATATGGGCAAAAGAAGTTTTTCATATAAAAATTTAAAATTTTTAGGTTTTGGGTGGATTTTTCATTTTTTTGGGGGTGGTCACGAATTAAAGTCCTTTTCGCTCTAGGACGCATATTTAAGGAGATATGGGCAAAAGAAGTTTTTCATATAAAAATTTAATTTTTTTTAGGTTTTGGGTTGATTTTTCAATTTTTTGGGTGTGGTCACGAATTAAAGTCCTTTTCGCTCTAGGACGCTTAGTTTAGGAGATATGGGCAAAAGAAGTTTTTCATATAAAAATTTTAATTTTTTTAGGTTTTGGGTGGATTTTTCAATTTTTTGAGGGTGGTCACGAATTAAAGTCCTTTTCGCTCTAGGACGCATATTTAAGGAGATATGGGCAAAAGAAGTTTTTCATATAAAAATTTAAATCTTTTTAGGTTTTTGGTTGTGGTCACGAATTAAAGTCCTTTTCGCTCTAGGACGCTTAGTTTAGGAGATATGGGCAAAAGAAGTTTTTCATATAAAAATTTTAAATTTTTAGGTTTTGGGTGGATTTTTCATTTTTTTGGGGGTGGTCACGAATTAAAGTCCTTTTCGCTCTAGGACGCATATTTAAGGAGATATGGGCAAAAGAAGTTTTTCATATAAAAATTTAATTTTTTTTAGGTTTTGGGTTGATTTTTCAATTTTTTGGGTGTGGTCACGAATTAAAGTCCTTTTCGCTCTAGGACGCTTAGTTTAGGAGATATGGGCAAAAGAAGTTTTTTATATAAAAATTTCAATTTTTTTAGGTTTTGGGTGGATTTTTGAATTTTTTGGGGGTGGTCACGTATTAAAGTCCTTTTCGCTCTAGGACGCATAGTTGAGGAGATATGGGCAAAAGAAGTTTTTCATATAAAAATTTAAATTTTTTTAGGTTTTGGGTGGATTTTTGAATTTTTTGGGGGTGGTCACGAATTAAAGTCCTTTTCGCTCTAGGACGCATATTTAAGGAGATATGGGCAAAAGAAGTTTTTCATATAAAAATTTAAATTTTTTTAAGGTTTGGGTGGATTTTTCAATTTTTTGGGTGTGGTCACGAATTAAAGTCCTTTTCGCTCTAGGACGCTTAGTTTAGGAGATATGGGCAAAAGAAGTTTTTCATATAAAAATTTTAATTTTTTTAGGTTTTGGGTGGATTTTTCAATTTTTTGGGTGTGGTCACGAATTAAAGTCCTTTTCGCTCTAGGACGCATATTTAAGGAGATATGGGCAAAAGAAGTTTTTCATATAAAAATTTCAATTTTTTAGGTTTTGGGTGGATTTTTCAATTTTTTGAGGGTGGTCACGGATTAAAGTCCTTTTCGCTCTAGGACGCATATTAAAGAGATATGGGCAAAAGAAGTTTTTCATATAAAAATTTTAATTTTTTTAGGTTTTGGGTGGATTTTTCAATTTTTTGGGTGTGGTCACGAATTAAAGTCCTTTTCGCTCTAGGACGCTTAGTTTAGGAGATATGGACAAAAGAAGTGTTTCATATAAAAATTTAATTTTTTTTTGGTTTTGGGTGGATTTTTCAATTTTTTGGGGGTGGTCACGAATTAAAGTCCTTTTCGCTCTAGGACGCATATTTAAGGAGATATGGGCAAAAGAAGTTTTTCATATAAAAATTTTAATTTTTTTAGGTTTTGGGTGGATTTTTCAATTTTTTTGAGGGTGGTCACGAATTAAAGTCCTTTTCGCTCTAGGACGCATATTTAAGGAGATATGGGCAAAAGAAGTTTTTCATATAAAAATTTTAATTTTTTTAGGTTTTGGGTGGATTTTTCAATTTTTTGAGGGTGGTCACGAATTAAAGTCCGTTTTGCTCTAGGACGCATATTTAAGGAGATATGGGCAAAAGAACTTTTTCATATAAAAATTTTAATTTTTTTAGGTTTTGGGTGGATTTTTCAATTTTATGGGGGTGGTCACGAATTAAAGTCCTTTTCGCTCTAGGACGCATATTTAAGGAGATATGGGCAAAAGAAGTTTTTCATATAAAAATTTTAATTTTTTTAGGTTTTGGGTGGATTTTTCAATTTTTTGAGGGTGGTCACGAATTAAAGTCCTTTTCGCTCTAGGACGCATATTTAAGGAGGTATGGGCAAAAGAAGTTTTTCATATAAAAATTTTAATTTTTTTAGGTTTTGGGTGGATTTTTCAATTTTTTGGGAGTGGTCACGAATTAAAGTCCTTTTCGCTCTAGGACGCTTAGTTTAGGAGATATGGGCAAAAGAAGTTTTTCATATAAAAATTTCAATTTTTTTAGGTTTTGAGTAGATTTTTCATTTTTTTGGGGGTGGTCACGAATTAAAGTCCTTTTCGCTCTAGGACGCATATTTAACGAGATATGGGCAAAAGAAGTTTTTCATATAAAAATTTTAAATTTTTAGGTTTTGGGTGGATTTTTCATTTTTTTGGGGGTGGTCACGAATTAAAGTCCTTTTCGCTCTAGGACGCATATTTAAGGAGATATGGGCAAAAGAAGTTTTTCATATAAAAATTTAATTTTTTTTTGGATTTGGGTTGATTTTTCAATTTTTTGGGTGTGGTCACGAATTAAAGTCCTTTTCGCTCTAGGACGCTTAGTTTAGGAGATATGGGCAAAAGAAGTTTTTCATATAAAAATTTTAATTTTTTTAGGTTTTGGGTGGATTTTTCAATTTTTTGAGGGTGGTCACGAATTAAAGTCCTTTTCGCTCTAGGACGCATATTTAAGGAGATATGGGCAAAAGAAGTTTTTCATATAAAAATTTAAATCTTTTTAGGTTTTTGGTTGTGGTCACGAATTAAAGTCCTTTTCGCTCTAGGACGCTTAGTTTAGGAGATATGGGCAAAAGAAGTTTTTTATATAAAAATTTAAATTTTTTTAGGTTTTGGGTGGATTTTTGAATTTTTTGGGGGTGGTCACGTATTAAAGTCCTTTTCGCTCTAGGACGCATATTTAAGGAGATATGGGCAAAAGAAGTTTTTCATATAAAAATTTAAATTTTTTTAGGTTTTGGGTGGATTTTTGAATTTTATGGGGGTGGTCACGAATTAAAGTCCTTTTCGCTCTAGGACGCATATTTAAGGAGATATGGGCAAAAGAAGTTTTTCATATAAAAATTTTAATTTTTTTAGGTTTTGGGTGGATTTTTCAATTTTTTGGGTGTGGTCACGAATTAAAGTCCTTTTCGCTCTAGGACGCTTAGTTTAGGAGATATGGGCAAAAGAAGTTTTTCATATAAAAATTTAATTTTTTTTTGATTTTGGGTGGATTTTTCAATTTTTTGGGGGTGGTCACGAATTAAAGTCCTTTTCGCTCTAGGACGCATATTTAAGGAGATATGGGCAAAAGAAGTTTTTCATATAAAAATTTTAATTTTTTTAGGTTTTGGATGGATTTTTCAATTTTTTGAGGGTGGTCACGAATTAAAGTCCTTTTTGCTCTAGGACGCATATTTAAGGAGATATGGGCAAAAGAACTTTTTCATATAAAAATTTAAATTTTTTTAGGTTTTGGGTGGATTTTTCAATTTTATGGGGGTGGTCACGAATTAAAGTCCTTTTCGCTCTAGGACGCATATTTAAGGAGATATGGGCAAAAGAAGTTTTTCATATAAAAATTTTAATTTTTTTAGGTTTTGGGTGGATTTTTCAATTTTTTGAGGGTGGTCACGAATTAAAGTCCTTTTCGCTCTAGGACGCATATTTAAGGAGGTATGGGCAAAAGAAGTTTTCCATATAAAAATTTTAATTTTTTTAGGTTTTGGGTGGATTTTTCAATTTTTTGGGAGTGGTCACGAATTAAAGTCCTTTTCGCTCTAGGACGCTTAGTTTAGGAGATATGGGCAAAAGAAGTTTTTCATATAAAAATTTCAATTTTTTTAGGTTTTGAGTAGATTTTTCATTTTTTTGGGGGTGGTCACGAATTAAAGTCCTTTTCGCTCTAGGACGCATATTTAACGAGATATGGGCAAAAGAAGTTTTTCATATAAAAATTTTAAATTTTTAGGTTTTGGGTGGATTTTTCATTTTTTTGGGGGTGGTCACGAATTAAAGTCCTTTTCGCTCTAGGACGCATATTTAAGGAGATATGGGCAAAAGAAGTTTTTCATATAAAAATTTAAATCTTTTTAGGTTTTTGGTTGTGGTCACGAATTAAAGTCCTTTTCGCTCTAGGACGCTTAGTTTAGGAGATATGGGCAAAAGAAGTTTTTTATATAAAAATTTCAATTTTTTTAGGTTTTGGGTGGATTTTTGAATTTTTTGGGGGTGGTCACGTATTAAAGTCCTTTTCGCTCTAGGACGCATATTTAAGGAGATATGGGCAAAAGAAGTTTTTCATATAAAAATTTAAATTTTTTTAGGGTTTGGGTGGATTTTTCAATTTTTTGGGTGTGGTCACGAATTAAAGTCCTTTTCGCTCTAGGACGCTTAGTTTAGGAGGTATGGGCAAAAGAAGTTTTTCATATAAAAATTTAATTTTTTTTTAGGTTTTGGGTGGATTTTTCAATTTTTTGGGTGTGGTCACGAATTAAAGTCCTTTTCGCTCTAGGACGCATATTTAAGGAGATATGGGCAAAAGAAGTTTTTCATATAAAAATTTCAATTTTTTAGGTTTTGGGTGGATTTTTCAATTTTTTGGGGGTGGTCACGAATTAAAGTCCTTTTCGCTCTAGAACGCATATTTAAGGAGATATGGGCAAAAGAACTTTTTCATATAAAAATTTAAATTTTTTTAGGTTTTGGGTGGATTTTTCAATTTTATGGGGGTGGTCACGAATTAAAGTCCTTTTCGCTCTAGGACGCATATTTAAGGAGATATGGGCAAAAGAAGTTTTTCATATAAAAATTTTAATTTTTTTAGGTTTTGAGTGGATTTTTCAATTTTTTGAGGGTGGTCACGAATTAAAGTCCTTTTCGCTCTAGGACGCATATTTAAGGAGATATGGGCAAAAGAAGTTTTTCATATAAAAATTTAATTTTTTTTAGGTTTTGGGTGGATTTTTCAATTTTTTGGGTGTGGTCACGAATTAAAGTCCTTTTCGCTCTAGGACAATTAGTTTAGGAGATATAGGCAAAAGAAGTTTTTCATATAAAAATTTTAATTTTTTTAGGTTTTGGGTGGATTTTTCAATTTTTTGAGGGTGGTCACGAATTAAAGTCCTTTTCGCTCTAGGACGCATATTTAAGGAGATATGGGCAAAAGAAGTTTTTCATATAAAAATTTAAATCTTTTTAGGTTTTGGGTGGATTTTTCAATTTTTTGGGGGTGGTCACGAATTAAAGTCCTTTTCGCTCTAGGACGCATATTTAAGGAGATATGGGCAAAATAAGTTTTTCATATAAAAATTTTAATTTTTTTAGGTTTTGGGTGGATTTTTCAATTTTTTGAGGGTGGTCACGAATTAAAGTCCTTTTCGCTCTAGGACGCTTAGTTTAGGAGATATGGGCAAAAGAAGTTTTTCATATAAAAATTTAATTTTTTTTTAGGTTTTGGGTCGATTTTTAATTTTTTTTTGGGGTGGTCACGAATTTAAGTCCTTTTCGCACTAGGACGCATATTTAAGGAGATATGGGCAAAAGAAGTTTTTCATATAAAAATTTCAATTTTTTTAGGTTTTGGGCAGGGATCCGGAGCGGTCCATTTTTTTCTGAAATTTTGCAGACTTGAAGGGCGATGAAAAAGATTACCTTTTGCCAAATTTGGCGACGATCCGTTTGACGATCCGTTTCCGTTTGTCGAAATCGGGCGATACATATATATGGGAGCTATATCTAAATTTGATCCGATTTCTTCCAAATTCAATAGCGTTCGTCGTTGTGCCCAAAAACTCCCTGTACCAAATTTCATCAAAATCGGTTAATAATTGCCACCGGAATCCTGTGAACAACAAATACATGGACAGACGGACGGACGGACACCAAGCGCTAGATCGACTCAGGAGGTGATTCTGAGTCGATCGGTATATATTTTATGGGGTCTAAAATCAATATTTCTGGTAGGCACATTTTTTGGCAGATCAAATTTATTATACCCTAACCACTATGTGGTTTAGGGTATAATGACTTTAAAACAATGTGTTGAAACATTTTATTAATTTTGAAGATTTTTTCAGAAATATTAAATCCATTTTGACTTCATTAAAACGAAATTTTCATTCATGTTAGGATACACATTTTTATGTCGAATCACTTAGCTATAAGGACAAACTGACTTCATTGAAAAGTTTAGAGACTTTAAGACAAGGAAAAAACTTTATATCAGAGAAATACGTCTTCTATTCTAAGCAAAATTCGTATTCGTATTTTAAGCATGTGAAATATTTGGCCTCCCGACAATATTCTTTGCGGTGCACCATCTACTATTTAATATGTGATAGAAACCAAATTTATGAAAATGGACCAAAATGGACCAAATTTAAAAATTAGAAATCTTTTGGACCAATTTTGGTCCGATCGGACCAAAACGGCAACGCTGATTGGAATTGAAAGTCTATACACAGAGTAGAAGTAACTACTCTCCGAAAGTTTTTTTTTTTGTTTTGCAACAGACGTAGAGAAAAGGTTTTGTAATATTTGATGATTTGGCTTAAAAATGGGTATCTTAACATGAAACAAAAAATTTATAGGCTAAGGTCAATTTGACTTTAATAATTCAGAAAAATTCTTTAAATTTAATGAAATTGTCTTTAAATTTGTTGTCTTTTTGCATATAGACTACAAAGCAAAAAATCGTTCAAATATAGGACATGTTTTTCAAAACTTTATTTTAAAGAAGTTTTTTACTTCAAACATAGCATAATTTCTACTGGAAGTCGAGTCCTAATTTGGAAAATAATGTTGCCATTAACTCGTTTTTAAAGGACTTTGATAGCATATGAAGAAAAAAAGCTGAGAAAGCGAAAAATTAAAATTTGCTTCCTAGAAGCAAGTACACAAAACCTAAATTTAAAAGAGAATTGTGTTTTAAAAGTGTCCTTGCTTGTATTCTCCGCTTCTTTGCCTCGGAATCAATACCAAATTTTTTAAAGTAAAGACAAAATCTTTGGAACCGAGTATGCCTTTTTTCAGTGTATGTTTGCAACAACCTCCATCGAAATCAGTCCGTGGTATACCTACGAATATTCTTACTCAGATCTAGTGTTACCTAATTTCGCTTTTTTCCCCTTTATTGTAAAAATACATTTTCGAACAGCGTTTTTAAGAAATGTTCGTTCTCAAAAAAGTAGATAACATACAATAATAAAATCAAGTCATTAGTTTTCAATGTGAGAAAAAATTAAAATAAATGTATATGCGCATATTTTTCAACCAAAATTGAAACTATCCATAATTTTAATTAAATTTTCTAGAACTAATATCAGAAATAAGAGAATGCTAGGGTATAGTACAATAGTAAAGCAAATATGAATGTCCTTACACTGAAAAAACGCATGCCGGTTCCAAAGATTTTGTCTTTACTTTAACAGTTTGGGTATTAATTCCGAGCCAAAGAAGCGGAGAATACAAGTAAGTATACTTTAAAGACGCAATTCTCTTTTAAATTTGGGGTTATGTACTTGCTTCTAGGAAGCAAATGCTAATTTTTAATTTTTTTTAGATTTTTTTCGTCAGTTGTTATCAAAATCCTTTAAAAACGAGTTAACGACAATTTTATTTTCCATATTAAGACTCGACTTCCAGTAGAAATTATGCTATGTTTCAAGTAACAAGCGTCTTTAATATAAAGTGTTGAAAAACTTGTCTTATTTTTTAACGATTTGTTGCTTTGCAGGCAAGATGCAAAAAGGAAACAAATTTAAATACAATTTTATTAATTTTAAAGAATTTTTCTTAATTATTAAAGTCACGTTGACCTTACCTCAAAAATTTTATCTTTCATGTTATGATACACATTTTTAAGTAAAATCACTTTATTATAAGGACATTACAACTTCATTCAAAAGTTTATTGACTTTTGGACAAGGAAAAAAACTTTATTTTAGAGAAATGCGTCTTCCATGTTAAGCAAAATTTGTATTCTTATTCTAAGGACATGAAATCTTTGACTTCACGACAATATTTTTTTCAGTGTAGAAAACTAAAAAATTAAATATAAATAAGATTGTTTAATTGCATTTATTTGGCGTTCCTTACAAACATCTTTGTAGTAATACGGGATGAAATTGATCGAAAGTACTGTTGTTACTTTTACAACACATACTAGAGATATATTTTGACATTTGCCGTTTTTGAAAACAATTACTAAAAAACACTTTGTGTTTTCCCCAATGTACGTACGTACAAAAATACATATCGTACATTTTAAACGTTTACTCACACTACGCTAAGTACTAAGTAATTTCAAAGTTACACATTTCATTCAAGTAATATTTTATTCGGAGCGGAGCGGTTTTTCATTTGGAAACCGCTTCGCTCCCGCTCCGCTCCGGATTTTAGAAATGCCGCTCCCGCTCCGCTCCGCTCCCGCTCCGGCAAAAAAAGGGCTTGCTCCGCTCCGCTCACCGCTCCGATCCGCTCCGCTCCGGATCCCTGGTTTTGGGTGGATTTTTCAATTTTTTGAGGGTGGTCACAAATTGAAGTCCTTTTCGCTCTAGGACGCATATTTAAGGAGATATGGGCAAAAGAAGTTTTTCATATAAAAATTTTATTTTTTTTAGGTTTTGGGTGGATTTTTCAATTTTTAGAGGGTGGTCACGACTTAAAGTCCTTTTCGCTCTAGGACGCATATTTAAGGAGATATGGGCAAAAGAAGTTTTTCATATAAAAATTTAAATTTTTTAGGTTTTGGGTGGATTTTTCAATTTTTTGAGGGTGGTCACGAATTAAAGTCGTTTTCGCTCTAGGACGCATATTTAAGGAGATATGGGCAAAAGAAGTTTTTCATATAAGAATTTCAATTTTTTTAGGTTTTGGGTGGATTTTTCAATTTTTTGGGGGTGGTCACGAATTAAAGTCCTTTTCGCTCTAGGACGCATATTTAAGGAGATATGAGCAAAAGAAGTTTTTCATATAAAAATTTAAATTTTTTTAGGTTTTGAGTGGATTCTTCAATTTTTTGGGGGTGGTCACGAATTAAAGTCCTTTTCGCTCTAGGACGCATATTTAAGGAGATATGGGCAAAAGAAGTTTTTCATATAAAAATTTCATTTTTTTTATGTTTTGGGAGGATTTTTCAATTTTTTGGGGGTGGTCACGAATTAAAGTCCTTTTCGCTCTAGGACGCATATTTAAGGAGATATGGGCAACAGAAGTTTTTCATATAAAAATTTTAATTTTTTTAGGTTTTGGGTGGATTTTTAAATTTTTGAGGGTGTTCACGAATTAAAGTCCTTTTCGCTCTAGGACGCATATTTAAGGATATATGGGCAAAAGAAGTTTTTCATATAAAAATTTTAATTTTTTTAGGTTTTGGGTGGATTTTTCAATTTTTTGGGTGTGGTCACGAATTAAAGTCCTTTTCGCTCTAGGACGCTTAGTTTAGGAGATATGGGCAAAAGAAGTTTTTCATATAAAAATTTCAATTTTTTAGGTTTTGGGTGGATTTTTCAATTTTTTGAGGGTAGTCACGAATTAAAGTCCTTTTCGCTCTAGGACGCATATTTAAGGAGATATGGGCAAAAGAAGTTTTTCATTTAAAAATTTAAATTTTTTAGGTTTTAAGTGGATTTTTCAATTTTTTGAGGGTGGTCACAAATTAAAGTCCTTTTCGCTCTAGGACGCCTATTTAAGGAGATATGGGCAAAAGAAGTTTTTCATATAAAAATTTAAATTTTTTTAGGTTTTGGGTGGATTTTTCAATTTTTTGGGGGTGGTCACGAATTAAAGTCCTTTTCGCTCTAGGACGCATATTTAAGGAGATATGGGCAAAAGAAGTCTTTCATATAAAATTTTCAATTTTTTTAGGTTTTGGGCGGATTTTTCAATTTTTTGAGGGTGGTCACAAATTAAAGTCCTTTTCGCTCTAGGACGCATATTTAAGGAGATATGGGCAAAAGAAGGTTTTCATATAAAGATTTCAATTTTTTTAGGTTTTGGGTGATTTTTCCATTTTTTGGGGGTGGTCACGAATTAAAGTCCTTTTCGCTCTAGGACGCTTAGTTTAGGAGATATGGGCAAAAGAAGTTTTTCATATAAAAATTTCAATTTTTTTAGGTTTTGGGTGGATTTTTTAACTTTTTGGGGGTGGTCACGAATTAAAGTCCTATTCGCTCTAGGACGCATATTTAAGGATATATGGGCAAAAGAAGTTTTTCATATAAAAATTTCAATTTTTTTAGGTTTTGGGTGGATTTTTCAATTTTTTGAGGGTGGTCACGAATTAAAGTCCTTTTCGCTCTAGGACGCATATTTAAGGAGATATGAGCAAAAGAAGTATTTCATATAAAAATTTCAATTTTTTTAGGTTTTGAGTGGATTTTTCAATTTTTTGGGGGTGGTCACGAATTAAAGTCCTTTTCGCTCTAGGACGCATATTTAAGGAGATATGAGCAAAAGAAGTTTTCCATATAAAAATTTCAATTTTTTTAGGTTTTGGGTGGATTTGTCAATTTTTTGAGGGTGGTCACAAATTAAAGTCCTTTTCGCTCTAGGACGCATATTTAAGGAGATATGGGCAAAAGAAGTTTTTCATATAAAAATTTAAATTTTTTTTAGGTTTTGGGTGGATTTTTCAATTTTTTGGGGGTGGTCACGAATTAAAGTCCTTTTCGCTCTAGGACGCACATTTAAGGAGATATGGGCAAAAGAAGTTTTTCATATAAAAATTTCAATTTTTTTAGGTTTTGGGTGGATTTTTCAATTTTTTGGGGGTGGTCACGAATTAAAGTCCTTTTCGCTCTAGGACGCATATTTAAGGAGATATGGGCAAAAGAAGTTTTTCATATAAAAATTTAAATTTTTTTAGGTTTTGGGTGGATTTTTAAATTTTTTGAGGCTGGTCACGAATTAAAGTCCTTTTCGCTCTAGGACGCATATTTAAGGAGATATGGGCAAAAGAAGTTTTTCATATACAAATTTTATTTTTTTTTAGGTTTTGGGTGGATTTTTCAATTTTTTGAGGGTGGTCACGAATTAAAGTCCTTTTCGCTCTAGGACGCATATTTAAGGAGATATGGGCAAAAGAAGTTTTTCATATAAAAATTTCAATTTTTGTAGGTTTTGGGTGGATTTTTCAATTTTTTGGGGGTGGTCACGAATTAAAGTCCTTTTCGCTCTAGGACGCATATTTAAGGAGATATGGGCAAAAGAAGTTTTTCATATAAAAATTTCAATTTTTTTAGGTTTTGGGTGGATTTTTCAATTTTTTGAGTGTGGTCACGAATTAAAGTCCTTTTCGCTCTAGGACGATTAGTTTAGGAGATATGGGCAAAAGAAGTTTTTCATATAAAAATTTAATTTTTTTAGGTTTTGGGTGGATTTTTCAATTTGTTGGGGTGGTCACGAATTAAAGTCCTTTTCGCTCTAGGACGCATATTTAAGGAGATATGGGAAACAGAAGTTTTTCATATAAAAATTTTAATTTTTTTAGGTTTTGGGTGGATTTTAAAATTTTTGAGGGTGGTCACGAATTAAAGTCCTTTTCGCTCTAGGACGCATATTTAAGGAGATATGGGCAAAAGAAGTTTTTCATATAAAAATTTCAATTTTTTAGGTTTTGGGTGGATTTTTCAATTTTTTGGGGGTGGCCACGAATTAAAGTCCTTTTCGCTCTAGGACGCATATTTAAGGAGATATGGGCAAAAGATGTTTTTCATATAAAAATTTCAATTTTTTTAGGTTTTGGGTGGTTTTTTAAATTTTTTGGGGGTGGTCACGAAATAAAGTCCTTTTCGCTCTAGGACGCATATTTAAAGAGATATGAGCAAAAGAAGTTTTTCATATAAAATTTTTTAGGTTTTGGGTGGATTTTTCAATTTTTTGGGTGTGGTCACGAATTAAAGTCCTTTTTGCTCTAGGACGCATATTTAAGGAGATATGGGCAAAAGAAGTTTTTCATATAAAAATTTAATTTTTTTTAGGTTTTGGGTGGATTTTTCAATTTTTTGAGGCTGGTCACGAATTAAAGTCCTTTTCGCTCTAGGACGCACATTTAAGGAGATATGGGCAAAAGAAGTTTTTCATATAAAAATTTTAATTTTTTTAGGGTTTTGGTGGATTTCTAATTTTTTTGGGGGTGGTCACGAATTAAAGTCCTTTTCGCTCTAGGACGCACATTTAAGGAGATATGGGCAAAAGAAGTTTTTCATATAAAAATTTCAATTTTTTTAGGTTTTGGGTGGATTTTTAAATTTTTTGGGGGTGGTCACGAATTAAAGTCCTTTTCGCTCTAGAACGCATATTTAAGGAGATATGGGCAAAAGAAGTTTTTCATATAAAAATTTAAATTTTTTTAGGTTTTGGGTGGATTTTTCAATTTTTTGAGGCTGGTCACGAATTAAAGTCCTTTTCGCTCTAGGACGCATATTTAAGGAGATATGGGCAAAAGAAGTTTTTCATATACAAATTTTAATTTTTTTAGGTTTTGGGTGGATTTTTCAATTTTTTGGGGGTGGTCACGAATTAAAGTCGTTTTCGCTCTAGGACGCATATTTAAGGAGATATGGGCAAAATAAGTTTTTTATATAAAAATTTTAATTTTTTTTAGGTTTTGGGTGGATTTTTCAATTTTTTGAGGGTGGTCACGAATTAAAGTCCTTTTCGCTCTAGGACGCATATTTAAGGAGATATGGGCAAAAGAAGTTTTTCATATAAAAATTTCAATTTTTTTAGGTTTTGGGTGGATTTCTAAATTTTTTGGGGGTGGTCACGAATTAAAGTCCTTTTCGCTCTAGGACGCATATTTAAGGAGATATGGGCAAAAGAAGTTTTTCATATAAAAATTAAAATTTTTTTAGGTTTTGGGTGGATTTTTCAATTTTTTGGTTGTGGTCACGAATTAAATTCCTTTTCGCTCTAGGACGCTTAGTTTAGGAGATATGGGTAAAAGAAGTTTTTCATATAAAAATTTAATTTTTTTTTGTTTTGGGTGGATTTTTCAATTTTTTGGGGGTGGTCACGAATTAAAGACCTTTTCGCTCTAGGACGCATATTTAAGGAGATATGGGCAAAAGAAGTTTTTCATATAAAAATTTCAATTTTTTTAGGTTTTGGGTGGATTTTTCAATTTTTTGGGGGTGGTCACGAATTAAAGTCCTTTTCGCTCTAGGACGCATATTTAAGGAGATATGGGCAAAAGAAGTTTTTCATATAAAAATTTCATTTTTTAGGTTTTGTGTGGATTTTTCAATTTTTTGAGGGTGGTCACAAACTAAAGTCCTTTTCGCTCTAGGACGCATATTTAAGGAGATATGGGCAAAAGAAGTTTTTCATATAAAAATTTCAATTTTTTTAGGTTTTGGGTGTATTTTTCAATTTTTGGGGGTGGTCACGAATTAAAGTCCTTTTCGCTCTAGGACGCATATTTAAGAAGATATGGGCAAAAGAAGTTTTTCATATAAAAATTTAATTTTTTTTTATGTTTTGGGTGGATTTTTCAATTTTTTGGGGGTGGTCACGAATTAAAGTCCTTTTCGCTCTAGGACGCATATTTAAGGAGATATGGGCAAAAGAAGTTTTTCATATAAAAATTTAATTTTGTTTATGTTTTGGGTGGATTTTTCAATTTTTTGGGGGTTGCCACGAATTAAAGTCCTTTTCGCTCTAGGACGCATATTTAAGGAGATATGGGCAAAAGAAGTTTTTCATATAAAAATTTCAATTTTTTTAGGTTTTGGGTGGATTTTTCAATTTTTTGAGGCTGGTCACGAATTAAAGTCCTTTTCGCTCTAGGACGCATATTTAAAGAGATATGAGCAAAAGAAGTTTTTCATATAAAAATTTTTAGGTTTTGGGTGGATTTTTCAATTTTTTGGGTGTGGTCACGAATTAAAGTCCTTTTCGCTCTAGGACGCATATTTAAGGAGATATGGGCAAAAGAAGTTTTTCATATAAAAATTTCAATTTTTTTAGGTTTTGGGTGGATTTTTCAATTTTTTGGAGGTGGTCACGAATTAAAGTCCTTTTCGCTCTAGGACGCATATTTAAGGAGATATGGGCAAAAGAAGTTTTTCATATAAAAATTTCAATTTTTTTAGGTTTTGGGTGGATTTTTAAATTGTTTGGGGGTGGTCACGAATTAAAGTACTTTTCGCTCTAGGACGCATATTTAAGGAGATATGGGCAAAAGAAGTTTTTCATATAAAAATTTCAATTTTGTTAGGTTTTGGGTGGATTTTTCAATTTTTTGAGGCTGGTCACGAATTAAAGTCCTTTTCGCTCTAGGACGCATATTTAAAGAGATATGAGCAAAAGAAGTTTTTCATATAAAAATTTTAATTTTTTTTAGGTTTTGGGTGAATTTTTCAATTTTTTGAGGTTGGTCACGAATTAAAGTCCTTTTCGCTCTAGGACGCATATTTAAGGAGATATGGGCAAAAGAAGTTTTTCATATAAAAATTTTAATTTTTTTAGGTTTTGGGTGGATTTTTCAATTTTTTGGGGGTGGTCACGAATTAAAGTCCTTTTCGCTCTAGGACGCATATTTAAGGAGATATGGACAAACGAAGTTTTTCATATAAAAATTTCAATTTTTTTAGGTTTTGGGTGGATTTTTAAATTTTTTGGGGGTGGTCACGAATTAAAGTCCTTTTCGCTCTAGGACGCATATTTAAGGAGATATGGGCAAAAGAAGTTTTTCATATAAAAATTTAAATTTTTTTTAGGTTTTCGGTGGATTTTTAAATTTTTTGGGGGTGGTCACGAATTAAAGTCCTTTTCGCTCTAGGACGCATATTTAAGGAGATATGGGCAAACGAAGTTTTTCATATAAAAATTTTAATTTTTTTAGGTTTTGGGTGGATTTGTCAATTTTTTGAGGCCGGTCACGAATTAAAGTCCTTTTCACTCTAGGACGCATATTTAAGGAGATATGGGCAAAAGAAGTTTTTCATATAAAAATTTTAATTTTTTTTAGGTTTTGGGTGAATTTTTCAATTTTTTGAGGGTGGTCACGAATTAAAGTCCATTTCGCTCTAGGACGCATATTTAAGGAGATATGGGCAAAAGAAGTTTTTCATATAAAAATTTTAATTTTTTTTAGGTTTTGGGTGAATTTTTCAATTTTTTGAGGGTGGTCACGAATTAAAGTCCTTTTCGCTCTAGGACGCATATTTAAGGAGATATGGGCAAAAGAAGTTTTTCATATAAAAATTTAATTTTTTTTAGGTTTTGGGTGGATTTTTCAATTTTTTGGGGGTGGTCACGAATTAAAGTCCTTTTCGCTCTAGGACGCACATTTAAGGAGATATGGGCAAAAGAAGTTTTTCATATAAAAATTTCAATTTTTTTTAGGTTTTCGGTGGATTTTTCAATTTTTTGAGGGTGGTCACGAATTAAAGTCCTTTTCGCTCTAGGACGCATATTTAAGGAGATATGGGCAAAAGAAGTTTTTCATATAAAAATTTCAATGTTTTTAGGTTTTGGGTGGATTTTTAAATTTTTTGGGGGTGGTCACGAATTAAAGTCCTTTTCGCTCTAGGACGCATATTTAAGGAGATATGGGCAAAAGAAGTTTTTCATATAAAAATTTTAATTTTTTTTAGGTTTTGGGTGAATTTTTCAATTTTTTGAGGGTGGTCACGAATTAAAGTCCTTTTCGCTCTAGGACGCATATTTAAGGAGATATGGGCAAAAGAAGTTTTTCATATAAAAATTTTAATTTTTTTTAGGTTTTGGGTGAATTTTTCAATTTTTTGAGGGTGGTCACGAATTAAAGTCCTTTTCGCTCTAGGACGCATATTTAAGGAGATATGGGCAAAAGAAGTTTTTCATATAAAAATTTAATTTTTTTTTAGGTTTTGGGTGGATTTTTCAATTTTTTGAGGGTGGTCACGAATTAAAGTCCTTTTCGCTCTAGGACGCATATTTAAGGAGATATGGACAAACGAAGTTTTTCATATAAAAATTTCAATTTTTTTAGGTTTTGGGTGGATTTTTAAATTTTTTGGGGGTGGTCACGAATTAAAGTCCTTTTCGCTCTAGGACGCATATTTAAGGAGATATGGGCAAAAGAAGTTTTTCATATAAAAATTTAAATTTTTTTTAGGTTTTCGGTGGATTTTTAAATTTTTTGGGGGTGGTCACGAATTAAAGTCCTTTTCGCTCTAGGACGCATATTTAAGGAGATATGGGCAAACGAAGTTTTTCATATAAAAATTTTAATTTTTTTAGGTTTTGGGTGGATTTGTCAATTTTTTGAGGCCGGTCACGAATTAAAGTCCTTTTCACTCTAGGACGCATATTTAAGGAGATATGGGCAAAAGAAGTTTTTCATATAAAAATTTTAATTTTTTTTAGGTTTTGGGTGAATTTTTCAATTTTTTGAGGGTGGTCACGAATTAAAGTCCATTTCGCTCTAGGACGCATATTTAAGGAGATATGGGCAAAAGAAGTTTTTCATATAAAAATTTTAATTTTTTTTAGGTTTTGGGTGAATTTTTCAATTTTTTGAGGGTGGTCACGAATTAAAGTCCTTTTCGCTCTAGGACGCATATTTAAGGAGATATGGGCAAAAGAAGTTTTTCATATAAAAATTTAATTTTTTTTAGGTTTTGGGTGGATTTTTCAATTTTTTGGGGGTGGTCACGAATTAAAGTCCTTTTCGCTCTAGGACGCACATTTAAGGAGATATGGGCAAAAGAAGTTTTTCATATAAAAATTTCAATTTTTTTTAGGTTTTCGGTGGATTTTTCAATTTTTTGAGGGTGGTCACGAATTAAAGTCCTTTTCGCTCTAGGACGCATATTTAAGGAGATATGGGCAAAAGAAGTTTTTCATATAAAAATTTCAATGTTTTTAGGTTTTGGGTGGATTTTTAAATTTTTTGGGGGTGGTCACGAATTAAAGTCCTTTTCGCTCTAGGACGCATATTTAAGGAGATATGGGCAAAAGAAGTTTTTCATATAAAAATTTTAATTTTTTTTAGGTTTTGGGTGAATTTTTCAATTTTTTGAGGGTGGTCACGAATTAAAGTCCTTTTCGCTCTAGGACGCATATTTAAGGAGATATGGGCAAAAGAAGTTTTTCATATAAAAATTTTAATTTTTTTTAGGTTTTGGGTGAATTTTTCAATTTTTTGAGGGTGGTCACGAATTAAAGTCCTTTTCGCTCTAGGACGCATATTTAAGGAGATATGGGCAAAAGAAGTTTTTCATATAAAAATTTAATTTTTTTTTAGGTTTTGGGTGGATTTTTCAATTTTTTGAGGGTGGTCACGAATTAAAGTCCTTTTCGCTCTAGGACGCATATTTAAGGAGATATGGGCAAAAGAAGTTTTTCATATAAAAATTTCAATTTTTTTAGGATTTGGGTGGATTTTTAATTTTTTTGGGGGTGGTCACGAATTAAAGTCCTTTTCGCTCTATGACGCATATTTAAGGAGATATGGGCAAAAGAAGTTTTTCATATAAAAATTTAAATTTTTTTAGGTTTTGGGTGGATTTTTCAATTTTTTGAGGGTGGTCACAAATTAAAGTCCTTTTCGCTCTAGGACGCATATTTAAGGAGATATGGGCAAAAGAAGTTTTTCATATAAAAATTTCAATTTTTTAGGTTTTGGGTGGATTTTTCAATTTTTTGGAATTGAATTAAAGTCGAATTAAAGTCCTTTTTGCTCTAGGACGCATATTTAAGGAGATATGGGCAAAAGAAGTTTTTCATATAAAAATTTCAATTTTTTTAGGTTTTGGGTGAATTTTTCAATTTTTGGGGGTGGTCACGAATTAAAGTCCTTTTCGCTCTAGGACGCATATTTAAGAAGATATTGTAAAATGGTTTTTATTGTAAAGATAATCTATTACTAAATTTATACTGTAATTATTTTGTAACGAATGCGTAGACACCGATAATACATATATAAAATCGATAAAACATTCAAGGTATGCTTGAATATTTTATCGAAAAGTACCGGCTACTTTACATATAAGATGACAAATGTTAGACTTAAGAAGAGAAAATATGAATAAAGGAGGGTCAGTCTTGTATCAAGCATACAACGAGTCGTTACAATTTCAGAAGTGGTTGGTCACGCCTGTTTTAGTGAAAACAAATTAAAATATGATTGTGGCCGAGGAACATACTTTGCAACAATTAAAACTTTATTGTGAAAAATTAAACCTACCATCAAATGGAACAAAGGCAACATTAGTTTCGAGACTAAATAATATACCGTCCGGAGAGCTGCAAATATGCATTGACGCTATTAATGAAACAACAAAAACCCAAAAAGGTGTGGTTGATCCTAAATCCGTTACTTTAGTCGTCGAAGAATTGCAAACATGTATTGACGCTAATAATGAAGCAACGAAAAACCAACAAACTTTGATTGATCTCGATACCGTTACTTTAGTTGCAGAGTACGAAAATAAAGCAGTACGCAACAACAAAGAAAGCAGCACGCAACAACAGGTGGATACCGATGACGAAAAGAGTAGCAAAGAAATCAGAGACAAAGTTGCCTACAACAACGACGATAACGAATTGAAGTCTCAAACCGAAAAAGGGGACAGAACAGAACTTAAAAGTGATGCAAATTTAAGAGAAAAGAATATGAATTTAGAAGAGAACAACGGAAATATTATGCACAATGGAAATGTAAACAATGTAAATGAAAGAGTGTACAACGAACAGAACAATGATGGAAATGAAACAATGCAAAGACTAAACGAAGCGGTTGGAAACGACATCAATCTTGGATTGACAGATGACAAAGAGAAACAATTGCTGCTAAGAGAGTTGAATATTTTAAAGAAGGAACGTGATTTGTTGATTCGAGAAAATATGTTGCTAAACAAAACTAGATCTCCAATAATGGGGAGAAATGAAGTCGATATTCCCCTTACCACCCTAAAAGAACTTTTACCTCAATGTAGTGGTGGTCCAGAATTTAAAACATGGTTTGCACAATTAAACAGCATTAGAAACACATATGATGTTTCAGAAAAAAATCTTCGTGCGTTAATTTGCTCTAAGTTAGAAGGCAATGCTAAGGACTGGCTTTACTCGAAACCGCACTACCTTGATTTATCTGTAGATGACCTTATGCAACAAATGAAAGACATGTTTGACGTTAAAGAAAACCGAATAATTGCTCGTCGAAATTTCGAAGATAGAAAATGGAAATACAATGAAAAGTTTGTCGATTACTTTAATGCGAAAGTAATTTTGTCAAACCCTCTGCGAATGCAAGACGATGAGCTCTTGGAATATCTGGTAGAAGGAATTTCCAATCTCCAATTACGTACTCAAGCCAAATTACAAAATTACAAATCTAAGGAAGATTTTTTTCAAACATTTAAAAATATCGAACAGCAACCTAGACAGAGTTTGTCGCGTTCCCAAGCAGAAAATACTACTGGTACTAGTAAAGGCAGTACTCCAATGAAATGTTTCAATTGCAACTGTTCGGGTCATATAGCAGCAGAGTGCCGCAAACCACGACGTGAGACTGGATCCTGTTATGCTTGTGGACAATTTGGACATATGGCCAAAGATTGCAGTCAATATAAGAAAAGTGTTTTGAATAAACCCCAGACTAATGAATATGTAAGATTTTTATGTATTACTTTAAATTCTAATGCTAATATAAGTTTTTTCGCAGAATGTCTCTTAGACTCAGGAAGCCCCATAAGTCTAATTAAAGATTCATATATTCCTTCAAGTGCGGTTAGATGTGAAATATTTGATAATTTTTATTTTGGTGTAAATCACAGCAAACTTAACATTCTTGGAAAGATTTTTGGTTACATTTTAATAAATGAAAAAAATATAAATATTGAGCTGCACATTGTTTCAAATAATTCTATGGGCTTTCCTGTTGTTCTGGGTAGAGATTTTTTAAAGGCAAGCGATGCTAAACTAGTTTTAACTAACTCTAGTACACAAAGTGTAAGCAATGTAATTGATGATAAACTAGAATTGATTCCATCGACTAAAAATCTTCAATCTTATGATATTTTAAGTAGTATACCTTTAAGTAGAAAACATATATTCGAAGATGGAAATAATGTGAAAAATGTTTCAAAAGAAGATGGAGATTTTGAAAGCCAGGTTTTAATGATAGAATACGATGTTAACATTGGGAATGATTTCATTATCGCAGAGAATGTAGATTTTAGAATCAGAGATCATCTCATGCGGATATTTCACGATTGTTATGTTTCTCCTCGGAGACCAGTTGAACCGAAAACGAGATGCGAAATGGTTCTCAATTTGAACGACACTAAACCATTTAACTGTCCACCTAGGAGGCTTTCTTATGTGGAAAGAAATACATTGCAGGAAATATTAGACGGGTATTTGCAAAAGGGCTACATACGCAGCAGTATTTCTGAATTCGTTTCTCCAATTGTGTTAGTCAAGAAAAAGACTGGCGAGACAAGAATGTGCGTTGACTTTCGCAAGTTGAACAAAGTCACCACAAAAGATAACTTTCCGATCCCGCTTATCGACGATTTATTAGATAGGCTGGTGAATAAGAAAATTTTTTCTAAACTAGACTTAAAGAACGGATTTTATCATGTGTTTATGCACGAGGATTCAATTAAGTACACGTCTTTCACCACCCCTTTAGGACAATATGAATTTTTGCGTATGCCATTTGGCCTTAAAAACGCCCCATCTACTTTCCAAAGATTTATTAGTACCATTTTTATGGATATGATTAGGTCTGGAAACGTTACGATATATTTAGATGACATTTTAGTTGCGACTATGGATATGGATGAACATTTTCGAATTTTAGAAGAGATTTTTAAACGGTTAGTGGAGAATAAGCTAGAACTTAGAGAGGACAAATGTGAATTCTTGTTGAATGAGGTAAAATATTTGGGATATACTATTACGGGCAATGGAATAAAGGCGGATGATAGGGGCATAGAGGCGGTAAGGAACTTTCCAATACCAACCAAGGTCCACGAAGTCCAAAGTTTTATTGGTCTCTGTTCATATTTTCGTAGATTTATACAAAATTTTTCTATAATAGCCACACCCTTATATGACTTAACACGAAAGAACTCGAAATTTACATTTGGCCCAAAGGAACTTAGGTGTTTCGAACAGTTAAAAAATATGTTGATAGAAGCTCCCATTTTGGCGATTTATGACCCCAGAGACCAAACCGAGCTACACTGTGATGCTAGCTCACTCGGCTTTGGGGCCATACTTATGCAAAGGAAGAAGGATAATTTTTTCCACCCAATATTCTACTTTTCGAAGAGGACTACTCCAACGGAGTCGAAATACCATAGTTTCGAGTTAGAAACCCTATCAATCGTATACGCTTTGAAACGTTTCAGGGTTTATTTACATGGTATAACATTCAAAATAGTTACGGATTGCAATGCCTTGACCTTGACGCTTAATAAAAAGGAACTCAATCCCAGAATAGCGCGGTGGGCTCTCGAGCTCCAGAATTTTGATTACGTCTTGGAACATAGGTCGGGGAAAAGGATGATGCACGTAGATTCTCTTAGCAGAAACTTCAATGTTCTAGTGATCGAAACGAACACCTTCGAGGAAAATCTTATTATTTGCCAGGGGAGAGATGAAAGACTGAATGAGATTAGGAGAAGTTTGGAACGGGAAGAGCATGATCTATACGAAATGAGAAATGGATTAATTTACAGGAAGAAAGGGAATCGAATACTCTTCTGTGTGCCAGAGACCATGGAACAACACGTCCTCTATAAATACCATGACGAAATGGGTCATGTTGGTGTAGAAAAGGTAATCGATCTGATTTCGAAAAATTATTGGTTCCCGAAAATTAAGGAAAAAACGGTTGCACATATCGGTAATTGTCTTAAGTGCGTGGCATTTTCTCCGAAATATGGTAAAAGCGAAGGATTTTTGCATTCAATTCCAAAGGGAAGTGTTCCATTCGAAGTCGTTCACATCGACCACTATGGTCCGATTAATGATAAGCACACAACGAAGAGACATATTTTGGTTGTAATCGATGCCTACACAAAGTTAGTTAAGTTATATTCGACGAAGACGACTAGTTCTAAGGAGGCGATAGTTGCACTTAAAGAATATTTTCGTTATTACAGCCGCCCCAGGTGTATAATATCTGATAGGGGTTCTTGTTTCACATCGCACGAATTTGAGAATTTTTTGAGTGAAAATAATGTGAAACATGTGAAAATCGCTACGGGATCTCCGGAAGCAAATGGTCAGGTTGAGCGCGTTAATAGGAGTTTGGGTCCTATGATTTCAAAACTAGTTGACGAGGAGAATGGAGTTCACTGGGATAAAACATTAGAGACAGTTGAATTCACATTGAACAATACGATGCAAAGCTCAATTAGGGAACACCCTAGCGTTATGCTCTTCGGCACTAACCAAAGAGGCAATGTTTTGGATACTTTAAGAGAAAATGTGATAGAAGAAGAGGTTAGGCATGATGTAGATAGGGAGTATACAAGGTTACAAGCCGAAATGCATCAGAATCGGTCTCAGAATTATAATAAGGCATATGTGAACTCGAGACGTCGACCCCCTTCTAAGTATGAGATAGGAGAATATGTAATGATAAAGAATTTTAATACAGATACTGGTGGATCAAGTAAACTTATTCCAAGATATAGGGGTCCATACAAAATTACAAAGATTCTCGAAAATGATAGATATCTTTTAGAAGACGTCGAAGGTTTCCAACAAACCCAAATACCATACAAAGGTGTTTGGGCTGTATCTAACATTAAACCCTGGCTTAAGGAAAATATTAAGTTCAATAAAAAACAAAATTCGAAATCTAACGAAAGCAGTCATGACAATATTAGAGATGACGCGATCAATGATAAAAACTGAAATATTGTAATGTAATATTTTAAGTAAAAATAAACACGATATATTTTTTTGTCGAATATTTCAAAAGGATCAGGAGATCCTTAGTGTCAGAATGGCCGAATTGTAAAATGGTTTTTATTGTAAAGATAATCTATTACTAAATTTATACTGTAATTATTTTGTAACGAATGCGTAGACACCGATAATACATATATAAAATCGATAAAACATTCAAGGTATGCTTGAATATTTTATCGAAAAGTACCGGCTACTTTACATATAAGATGACAAATGTTAGACTTAAGAAGAGAAAATATGAATAAAGGAGGGTCAGTCTTGTATCAAGCATACAACGAGTCGTTACAATATGGGCAAAAGAAGTTTTTCATATAAAAATTTCAATTTTTTTAGGTTTTGGGTGGATTTTTCAATTTTTTGAGGGTGGTCACGAATTAAAGTCCTTTTTGCTCTAGGACGCATATTTAAGGAGATATGGGCAAAAGAAGTTTTTCATATAAAAATTTTTTTTTTTTTTAGGTTTTGGGTGGATTTTTCAATTTTTGAGGGTGGTCACGAATTAAAGTCCTTTTCGCTCTAGGACGCATATTTAAGGAGATATGGGCAAAAGAAGTTTTTCATATAAAAATTTTATTTTTTTTAGGTTTTGGGTGGATTTTTCAATTTTTTGAGGGTGGTCACGAATTAAAGTCCTTTTCGCTCTAGGACGCATATTTAAGGAGATATGGGCAAAAGAAGTTTTTCATATAAAAATTTTAATTTTTTTAGGTTTTGGGTGGATTTTTCAATTTTTTGAGGGTGGTCACGGATTAAAGTCCTTTTCGCTCTAGGACGCATATTTAAGGAGATATGGGCAAAAGAAGTTTTTCATATAAAAATTTTAATTTTTTTAGGTTTTGGGTGGATTTTTCAATTTTTTGAGGCTGGTCACGAATTAAAGTCCTTTTCGCTCTAGGACGCATATTTAAGGAGATATGGGCAAAAGAAGTTTTTCATATAAAAATTTTAATTTTTTTTAGGTTTTGGGTGAAATTTTCAATTTTTTGAGGGTGGTCACGAATTAAAGTCCTTTTCGCTCTAGGACGCATATTTAAGGAAATATGGGCAAAAGAAGTTTTTCATATAAAAATTTCAATTTTTTTAGGTTTTGGGTGGATTTTTCAATTTTTGGAGGGTGGTCACGAATTAAAGTCCTTTTCGCTCTAGGACGCATATTTAAGGAGATATGGGCAAAAGAAGTTTTTCATATAAAAATTTTAATTTTTTTTAGGTTTTGGGTGAATTTTTCAATTTTGTGAGGGTGGTCACGAATTAAAGTCCTTTTCGCTCTAGGACGCATATTTAAGGAGATATGGGCAAAAGAAGTTTTTCATATAACAATTTAATTTTTTTTAGGTTTTGGGTGGATTTTCCAATTTTTTGGGGGTGGTCACGAATTAAAGTCCTTTTCGCTCTAGGACGCACATTTAAGGAGATATGGGCAAAAGAAGTTTTTCATATAAAAATTTCAATTTTTTTTAGGTTTTCGGTGGATTTTTCAATTTTTTGAGGGTGGTCACGAATTAAAGTCCTTTTCGCTCTAGGACGCATATTTAAGGAGATATGGGCAAAAGAAGTTTTTCATATAAAAATTTCAATTTTTTTAGGTTTTGGGTGGATTTTTAAATTTTTTTGGGGGTGGTCACGAATTAAAGTCCTTTTCGCTCTAGGACGCATATTTAAGGAGATATGGGCAAAAGAAGTTTTTCATATAAAAATTTAAATTTTTTTTAGGTTTTGGGTGGATTTTTCAATTTTTTGAGGGTGGTCACGAATTAAAGTCCTTTTCGCTCTAGGACGCATATTTAAGGAGATATGGGCAAAAGAAGTTTTTCATATAAAAATTTTAATTTTTTTTAGGTTTTGGGTGAATTTTTCAATTTTTTGAGGGTGGTCACAAATTAAAGTCCTTTTCGCTCTAGGACGCATATTTAAGGAGATATGGGCAAAAGAAGTTTTTCATATAAAAATTTCAATTTTTTTAGGTTTTGGGTGGATTTTTCAATTTTTTGAGGGTGGTCACAAATTAAAGTCCTTTTCGCTCTAGGACGCATATTTAAGGAGATATGGGCAAAAGAAGTTTTTCATATAAAAATTTCAATTTTTTAGGTTTTGGGTGGATTTTTCAATTTTTTGGGGGTGGTCACGAATTAAAGTCCTTTTTGCTCTAGGACGCATATCTAAGGAGATATGGGCAAAAGAAGTTTTTCATATAAAAATTTCAATTTTTTAGGTTTTGGGTGGATTTTTCAATTTTTAGGGGTGGTCACGAATTAAAGTCCTTTTCGCTCTAGGACCCATATTTAAGAAGATATGGGCAAAAGAAGTTTTTCATATAAAAATTTCAATTTTTTTAGGTTTTGGGTGGATTTTTCAATTTTTTGAGGGTGGTCACGAATTAAAGTCCTTTTCGCTCTAGGACGCATATTTAAGGAGATATGGGCAAAAGAAGTTTTTCATATAAAAATTTTATTTTTTTTTAGGTTTTGGGTGGATTTTTCAATTTTTTGAGGGTGGTCACGAATTAAAGTCCTTTTCGCTCTAGGACGCATATTTAAGGAGATATGGGCAAAAGAAGTTTTTCATATAAAAATTTTAATTTTTTTAGGTTTTGGGTGGATTTTTCAATTTTTTGAGGGTGGTCACGGATTAAAGTCCTTTTCGCTCTAGGACGCATATTTAAGGAGATATGGGCAAAAGAAGTTTTTCATATAAAAATTTTAATTTTTTTAGGTTTTGGGTTGATTTTTCAATTTTTGGAGGCTGGTCACGAATTAAAGTCCTTTTCGCTCTAGGACGCATATTTAAGGAGATATGGGCAAAAGAAGTTTTTCATATAAAAACTTTAATTTTTTTTAGGTTTTGGGTGAATTTTTCAATTTTTTGAGGGTGGTCACGAAGTAAAGTCCTTTTCGCTCTAGGACGCATATTTAAGGAGATATGGGCAAAAGAAGTTTTTCATATAAAAATTTCAATTTTTTTAGGTTTTGGGTGGATTTTTCAATTTTTTGAGGGTGGTCACGAATTAAAGTCCTTTTCGCTCTAGGACGCATATTTAAGGAGATATGGGCAAAAGAAGTTTTTCATATAAAAATTTTAATTTTTTTAGGTTTTGGGTGGATTTTTCAATTTTTTGAGGGTGGTCACGAATTAAAGTCCTTTTCGCTCTAGGACGCATATTTAAGGAGATATGGGCAAAAGAAGTTTTTCATATAAAAATTTCAATTTTTTTAGGTTTTCGGTGGATTTTTAAATTTTTTGGGGGTGGTCACGAATTAAAGTCCTTTTCGCTCTAGGACGCATATTTAAGGAGATATGGGCAAAAGAAGTTTTTCATATAAAAATTTCAATTTTTTTAGGTTTTGGGTGGATTTTTCAATTTTTTGAGGGTGGTCACAAATTAAAGTCCTTTTCGCTCTAGGACGCATATTTAAGGAGATATGGGCAAAAGAAGTTTTTCATATAAAAATTTAAATTTTTTTAGGTTTTGGGTGGATTTTTCAATTTTTTGGGGGTGGTCACGAATTAAAGTCCTTTTTGCTCTAGGACGCATATTTAGGAGATATGGGCAAAAGAAGTTTTTCATATAAAAATTTCAATTTTTGTAGGTTTTGGGTGGATTTTTGAATTTTTGGGGGTGGTCACGAATTAAAGTCCTTTTCGCTCTAGGACGCATATTTAAGAAGATATGGGCAAAAGAAGTTTTTCATATAAAAATTTCATTTTTTTTAGGTTTTGGGTGGATTTTTCAATTTGTTGAGGGTGGTCACGAATTAAAGTCCTTTTCGCTCTAGGACGCATATTTAAGGAGATATGGGCAAAAGAAGTTTTTCATATAAAAATTTTATTTTTTTTTAGGTTTTGGGTGGATTTTTCAATTTTTTGGGGGTGGTCACGAATTAAAGTCCTTTTTGCTCTAGGACGCATATTTAAGGAGATATGGGCAAAAGAAGTTTTTCATATAAAAATTTTAATTTTTTTTAGGTTTTGGGTGGATTTTTCAATTTTTTGAGGGTGGTCACGGATTAAAGTCCTTTTCGCTCTAGGACGCATATTTAAGGAGATATGGGCAAAAGAAGTTTTTCATATAAAAATTTTAATTTTTTAGGTTTTGGGTGGATTTTTCAATTTTTTGAGGCTGGTCACGAATTAAAGTCCTTTTCGCTCTAGGACGCATATTTAAGGAGATATGGGCAAAAGAAGTTTTTCATATAAAAATTTAAATTTTTTTTAGGTTTTGGGTGAATTTTTCAATTTTTTGAGGGTGGTCACGAATTAAAGTCCTTTCGCTCTAGGACGCATATTTAAGGAGATATGGGCAAAAGAAGTTTTTCATATAAAAATTTAATTTTTTTTAGGTTTTGGGTGGATTTTTCAATTTTTTGGGGGTGGTCACGAATTAAAGTCCTTTTCGCTCTAGGACGCACATTTAAGGAGATATGGGCAAAAGAAGTTTTTCATATAAAAATTTCAATTTTTTTTAGGTTTTCGGTGGATTTTTCAGTTTTTTGAGGGTGGTCACGAATTAAAGTCCTTTTCGCTCTAGGACGCATATTTAAGGAGATATGGGCAAAAGATGTTTTTCATATAAAAATTTCAATTTTTTTAGGTTTTGGGTGGATTTTTAAATTTTTTGGGGGTGGTCACGAATTAAAGTCCTTTTCGCTCTAGGACGCATATTTAAGGAGATATGGGCAAAAGAAGTTTTTCATATAAAAATTTAAATTTTTTTAGGTTTTGGGTGGATTTTTCAATTTTTTGAGGGTGGTCACAAATTAAAGTCCTTTTCGCTCTAGGACGCATATTTAAGGAGATATGGGCAAAAGAAGTTTTTCATATAAAAATTTCAATTTTTTAGGTTTTGGGTGGATTTTTCAATTTTTTGGGGGTGGTCACGAATTAAAGTCCTTTTTGCTCTAGGACGCATATTTAAGGAGATATGGGCAAAAGAAGTTTTTCATATAAAAATTTCAATTTTTTTAGGTTTTGGTGGATTTTTCAATTTTTGGGGGTGGTCACGAATTAAAGTCCTTTTCTCTCTAGGACGCATATTTAAGAAGATATGGGCAAAAGAAGTTTTTCATATAAAAATTTCAATTTTTTTAGGTTTTGGGTGGATTTTTCAATTTTTTGAGGGTGGTCACGTATTAAAGTCCTTTTCGCTCTAGGACGCATATTTAAGGAGATATGGGCAAAAGAAGTTTTTCATATAAAAATTGTAATTTTTTTAGGTTTTGGTTGGATTTTTCAATTTTTTGAGGCTGGTCACGAATTAAAGTCCTTTTCGCTCTAGGACGCATATTTAAGGAGATGTGGGCAAAAGAAGTTTTTCATATAAAAATTTTAATTTTTTTTAGGTTTTGGGTGAATTTTTCAATTTTTTGAGGGTGGTCACGAATTAAAGTCCTTTTCGCTCTAGGACGCATATTTAAGGAGATATGGGCAAAAGAAATTTTTCATATAAAAATTTCAATTTTTTTAGGTTTTGGGTGGATTTTTCAATTTTTTGAGGGTGGTCACGAATTAAAGTCCTTTTCGCTCTAGGACGCATATTTAAGGAGATATGGGCAAAAGAAGTTTTTCATATAAAAATTTTATTTTTTTTTAGGTTTTGGGTGAATTTTTCAATTTTTTGAGGGTGGTCACGAATTAAAGTCCTTTTCGCTCTAGGACGCATATTTAAGGAGATATGGGCAAAAGAAGTTTTTCATATAAAAATTTAATTTTTTTTAGGTTTTGGGTGGATTTTTCAATTTTTTGGGGGTGGTCACGAATTAAAGTCCTTTTCGCTCTAGGACGCACATTTAAGGAGATATGGGCAAAAGAAGTTTTTCATATAAAAATTTCAATTTTTTTTAGGTTTTCGGTGGATTTTTCAATTTTTTGAGGGTGGTCACGAATTAAAGTCCTTTCCGCTCTAGGACGCATATTTAAGGAGATATGGGCAAAAGAAGTTTTTCATATAAAAATTTAATTTTTTTTAGGTTTTGGGTGGATTTTTCAATTTTTTGGGGGTGGTCACGAATTAAAGTCCTTTTCGCTCTAGGACGCACATTTAAGGAGATATGGGCAAAAGAAGTTTTTCATATAAAAATTTCAATTTTTTTTAGGTTTTCGGTGGATTTTTCAATTTTTTGAGGGTGGTCACGAATTAAAGTCCTTTTCGCTCTAGGACGCATATTTAAGGAGATATGGGCAAAAGAAGTTTTTCATATAAAAATTTCAATTTTTTTAGGTTTTGGGTGGATTTTTAAATTTTTTTGGGGGTGGTCACGAATTAAAGTCCTTTTCGCTCTAGGACGCATATTTAAGGAGATATGGGCAAAAGAAGTTTTTCATATAAAAATTTAAATTTTTTTAGGTTTTGGGTGGATTTTTCAATTTTTTGAGGGTGGTCACGAATTAAAGTCCTTTTCGCTCTAGGACGCATATTTAAGGAGATATGGGCAAAAGAAGTTTTTCATATAAAAATTTTAATTTTTTTTAGGTTTTGGGTGAATTTTTCAATTTTTTGAGGGTGGTCACAAATTAAAGTCCTTTTCGCTCTAGGACGCATATTTAAGGAGATATGGGCAAAAGAAGTTTTTCATATAAAAATTTCAATTTTTTTAGGTTTTGGGTGGATTTTTCAATTTTTTGAGGGTGGTCACAAATTAAAGTCCTTTTCGCTCTAGGACGCATATTTAAGGAGATATGGGCAAAAGAAGTTTTTCATATAAAAATTTCAATTTTTTAGGTTTTGGGTGGATTTTTCAATTTTTTGAGGGTGGTCACGAATTAAAGTCCTTTTTGCTCTAGGACGCATATCTAAGGAGATATGGGCAAAAGAAGTTTTTCATATAAAAATTTCAATTTTTTAGGTTTTGGGTGGATTTTTCAATTTTTAGGGGTGGTCACGAATTAAAGTCCTTTTCGCTCTAGGACCCATATTTAAGAAGATATGGGCAAAAGAAGTTTTTCATATAAAAATTTCAATTTTTTTAGGTTTTGGGTGGATTTTTCAATTTTTTGAGGGTGGTCACGAATTAAAGTCCTTTTCGCTCTAGGACGCATATTTAAGGAGATATGGGCAAAAGAAGTTTTTCATATAAAAATTTTATTTTTTTTTAGGTTTTGGGTGGATTTTTCAATTTTTTGAGGGTGGTCACGAATTAAAGTCCTTTTCGCTCTAGGACGCATATTTAAGGAGATATGGGCAAAAGAAGTTTTTCATATAAAAATTTTAATTTTTTTAGGTTTTGGGTGGATTTTTCAATTTTTTGAGGGTGGTCACGGATTAAAGTCCTTTTCGCTCTAGGACGCATATTTAAGGAGATATGGGCAAAAGAAGTTTTTCATATAAAAATTTTAATTTTTTTAGGTTTTGGGTTGATTTTTCAATTTTTGGAGGCTGGTCACGAATTAAAGTCCTTTTCGCTCTAGGACGCATATTTAAGGAGATATGGGCAAAAGAAGTTTTTCATATAAAAACTTTAATTTTTTTTAGGTTTTGGGTGAATTTTTCAATTTTTTGAGGGTGGTCACGAAGTAAAGTCCTTTTCGCTCTAGGACGCATATTTAAGGAGATATGGGCAAAAGAAGTTTTTCATATAAAAATTTCAATTTTTTTAGGTTTTGGGTGGATTTTTCAATTTTTTGAGGGTGGTCACGAATTAAAGTCCTTTTCGCTCTAGGACGCATATTTAAGGAGATATGGGCAAAAGAAGTTTTTCATATAAAAATTTTAATTTTTTTAGGTTTTGGGTGAATTTTTCAATTTTTTGAGGGTGGTCACGAATTAAAGTCCTTTTCGCTCTAGGACGCATATTTAAGGAGATATGGGCAAAAGAAGTTTTTCATATAAAAATTTAATTTTTTTTAGGTTTTGGGTGGATTTTTCAATTTTTTGAGGGTGGTCACGAATTAAAGTCCTTTTCGCTCTAGGACGCATATTTAAGGAGATATGGGCAAAAGAAGTTTTTCATATGAAAATTTAATTTTTTTTAGGTTTTCGGTGGATTTTTAAATTTTTTGGGGGTGGTCACGAATTAAAGTCCTTTTCGCTCTAGGACGCATATTTAAGGAGATATGGGCAAAAGAAGTTTTTCATATAAAAATTTCAATTTTTTTAGGTTTTGGGTGGATTTTTCAATTTTTTGAGGGTGGTCACAAATTAAAGTCCTTTTCGCTCTAGGACGCTTAGTTTAGGAGATATGGGCAAAAGAAGTTTTTCATATAAAAATTTAAATTTTTTTAGGTTTTGGGTGGATTTTTCAATTTTTTGGGGGTGGTCACGAATTAAAGTCCTTTTTGCTCTAGGACGCATATTTAGGAGATATGGGCAAAAGAAGTTTTTCATATAAAAATTTCAATTTTTGTAGGTTTTGGGTGGATTTTTGAATTTTTGGGGGTGGTCACGAATTAAAGTCCTTTTCGCTCTAGGACGCATATTTAAGAAGATATGGGCAAAAGAAGTTTTTCATATAAAAATTTCATTTTTTTTAGGTTTTGGGTGGATTTTTCAATTTGTTGAGGGTGGTCACGAATTAAAGTCCTTTTCGCTCTAGGACGCATATTTAAGGAGATATGGGCAAAAGAAGTTTTTCATATAAAAATTTAATTTTTTTTAGGTTTTGGGTGGATTTTTCAATTTTTTGGGGGTGGTCACGAATTAAAGTCCTTTTCGCTCTAGGACGCACATTTAAGGAGATATGGGCAAAAGAAGTTTTTCATATAAAAATTTCAATTTTTTTTAGGTTTTCGGTGGATTTTTCAGTTTTTTGAGGGTGGTCACGAATTAAAGTCCTTTTCGCTCTAGGACGCATATTTAAGGAGATATGGGCAAAAGAAGTTTTTCATATAAAAATTTCAATTTTTTTAGGTTTTGGGTGGATTTTTAAATTTTTTGGGGGTGGTCACGAATTAAAGTCCTTTTCGCTCTAGGACGCATATTTAAGGAGATATGGGCAAAAGAAGTTTTTCATATAAAAATTTAAATTTTTTTAGGTTTTGGGTGGATTTTTCAATTTTTTGAGGGTGGTCACAAATTAAAGTCCTTTTCGCTCTAGGACGCATATTTAAGGAGATATGGGCAAAAGAAGTTTTTCATATAAAAATTTCAATTTTTTAGGTTTTGGGTGGATTTTTCAATTTTTTGGGGGTGGTCACGAATTAAAGTCCTTTTTGCTCTAGGACGCATATTTAAGGAGATATGGGCAAAAGA